>NC_092873.1:483560605-483867363 GCF_028372415.1 Notamacropus eugenii
AAGCCAGTAGAGACAGAGTATTATCTAGCTCTATTCTCTTCATCTAAATCGTTGATTTGAATCTCTTGAGTTGTCCCTAGAAGTTTTCCCAATCTTTAAGTTCTGTCCCATTGATGCCAGTGGGGGTCCAAATAAACACATTTTGCCAATTCACCTAAAGAGAAAACTAAATGATATATCAAAAGGGAAAACCTCCAGAAATTCTATCTATAGTAATGAAAAGAATCCAAGGATTCAAGCAACTTTGGCAAAATTATGATTGAGAAACTTGGAAGGACTATTATGTCTCTCAAGAAGCCTGATTTCTTGAAGGAAGAATGCAGAAATTCGAAATGATGCTATACTCCAGTGACCATTCCTGCACTTCCCTGCTGGTGATATGGAAGTTCTGCTCTGAATCAGTAATGTAGGAGAAGAAGTGTACCTCAAGTCCTATTATGCAGAACATTAATCCTTGCACAATGTTTTGAGCATTCAAGATTCTGATAGGCATCAACTAGTAATCAACTTGTGTCATTTTCAGTCATAATGAGGGCATATTTATTAGCTTTGATACCTGAGAGATGTGGCCCTAAGAAATCAATTTGCTCTCTTGTAAAAGGCTTGCAAACCTCAGTGTGTCTTAACTTCCAAGCAGTGATTTACAGGGTTTTGATGTCTCATGAAGTCATTATCTTTCATTTGGACAAATGTAATCTTCAAGGAATTATTTGCTTCAATGAGGTTCTATACCTCTTTAAATCAAGCTGATAGTTTTCCTTGGATATCTTTTTTTTCTTATAACTCTCATTTCTTTTCCCATTTCTACTCTATTGCTCTTTTTTGGTTTTTAACATCATTTTTTGCCCTTTTTACAATTTCTTTCATTACTTTTACTAGGAATTCTGGATGAGCTTGTGTCCAATTTGCATTTTTTTTCTTTGAGGCTTTGCTCAGAGATGTCTTTGAGTCATTGTTTTCTTTTAGGTTTATGTCTTGAGTGTCCCTGTCACCAAAGAATTCCCTTATGGTCAGGTTCATCTTTTGTTTGCTCATTCTTCCAACCTTGTTCCCCACTTTGAATTTTATATAGTGCTGGGCTCTGTGCAGTTTTGGGTTGTATGTCTGGGCTGAACTTCTGTCCTTAATGTTTTGTTGCTCCATTCACAACTCAGTCTAGGGGCCTGTAAGTATTTTTGTGCTCCCAAAAAGCTATCTGAGATAGCTTAGACATTTTATGGCACTGCCCCTCTGATCTGAGCCATACAAGTTCCCAACTGAGGACTGAATTTGTTGATTTATGTATGGATGAATTTCAATACAATGCTACTGGATTTGGTCACAGCCTGTTAGGAGGTTCTGCAGGTTCAGAGCAACTGAACTGCTTGCTCCTCTTTGGTCTTGTTCTCCTGCCCTGGTTATTCTACTGTAAGTTTTTATGCTGAGCTAGAGGTAAGAACTGATTCACTACCACTCTCCTCCTGGGCTTACAGCCACACAACTATGCTTCTTTCCCCTATTCAGCATGTAGATAAGGCATGCTTGCAAAAATTGCCTCTTGTGATACATCAGAGGACAGGAGGTCAAACATTTAGATCCTTTCTTCTCTGGTTCCTTAACCACCAAAGACACCACATAGCTGGGGTGGTAGCTCTTGAGGCTAGGGTCTTTCTTGCAACAGCAGCATCAGCATTTCTTAAAAGTGGCCGAAGTGAGAGGTGGAGCCAAGATGGTGGAGTGAAAGAAATGACTCACCTAAGCTCTTGGACAAACTCCTTCAGATACCTCTAAAAAGTGAATCTGGCCAAATTTTGGAGGTGCAGAATCCAGTAGGAGACAGACTGTGGCAGATTCAAAGCCCAGGACAGGGTTTTGATCCGGGAAGGATCTGTTTCACGGGGATGATCCCACAGTGTACAGCACAGCACGTCCAGTGCAGTGGAGCAGGAGGGCCCCAGGGAAACCTGAGACAGCAGCAGGTGGAACCAGCAGACCACCAGCCCAGGGTTAGATACCAGCAGAGCTGAGTGAGTGACAGTTGCTGAGCACCAGATATCAGCACAGCAGCTCCTGAAATTTTCAGCCCAAGGATTAAACATCAGTAAGTCACCTACTTGAACTTCCAGGAGCCAGGATGGTGGAGTGATCAGTAAATGCTCTCTCCTCCCCCCTTGATGACCTTGAAAGAACCATAAAATATTTCCCCAGAAAAATCCTGGATCAGAGGGAACAGCAGAGGGGGCAAATAGTCTCATAATACCTGAGACTAGGAAAATAGTTAAGGGGGATTCCTCCTACTGTGGCAGAGGCAAACTGGAAGGAAAGGGGACCCAGGGTAGAGAAAACTCTCATTACGACCCAGGCAAGTCTCAGTGCCAGGAGAGGAGCCCCAGGAGGGTTGGAAACTCCCACTAGGATCTAAGTGTGCCTCAGCACTCCAGGGGAAATGGAAAGATATTAGGACAGCTGTGATCACCATCCCCTGAGCTTGCCTTTGCCTCAGTTCAGCTGAGGCGATCTCCCTTGACCAGACCACCCCTCCCCCATGCTTAACAAGCTAACCCCAGGGCTGCTCCTGGAAATATAAAACAAAAATCTGCTCTTAGCTTTTTCACACAAGTCAGCTCAACACCAAGTTCTGCAGCTTCTAACTGAAACAACCAGAAGCTACAACACACAATCAACATCATAACAAGAAAAAGCAAAAGAAGGGCGAAAAACCCATAAAATCTTTCTATAGGGACAAGGACCAAAACACAAATACCAAAGAGGTCAGTAGTGAGACTGTACTTCCATCTGAAAATTCAGAAGGGACTATGAACTGCTTACATGCACAAACAGCTTTCCTGGAACAACTAAAGAAGGAAATAGAAGAAAAACTGGCCAATGATTTTAAAAGTATAAAAAAAGAATTCACTGATGAGAACATCTCTTTGAAAAGGAAAATTGAACAAATGGAAAAGGAAGTACAAAAATTAACTGGAGAAAATAACTCCTTAAAGGGAAAAATTGAACAGATGGAAAAGGAGATGCAAAAGTTAACTGAAGAAAACAATTTGATAAAAATTAGAATTGGGTGAGTAGAAACTAGTAACTCTATGAGACAGGAAGAATCAGTCAAATAAAATCTAAAGAATGAAAAAAATAGAAGAAAATATAAAATATCTAATTGGAATAACAACTGTCCTGGAAAATAGATCCAGGAGAGAAAATTTAAGAATTATTGGCCTGCCAGAAAGCCATGATGAAAAAAAGAGTCTGGACAATATCTTCCAGGAAATCATCAAGGAAAACCGTCCAGAAGTGCTAGATCCAGAGGGCAAAATAGTCATTGAAAGAATCCACCGTTCACCTCCCAAAAGGGATATCAAACTCAAAACCCCAAGAAATATCTTTGCCAAATTCCAGAACTATCAAGTGAAGGAGAAAATACTACAGGCAGCCAGACAGAGACTATTCAAATGTTGAGGAGCTACAGTCAGGATCACACAGGACCTTGCAGCTTCTACATTAAAAGATGGAAGGAATTGGAATCCAATATTCCATAAGGCAAAGGAGTTGGGACTACGATCAACTACCCAGCAAAGTTCAGCATAACATTTTAGGCAAGGAGATGGTCATTCAAAGAAGTGAGGGATTTCCAGACCTTCCTGACAAAAACGCCAGAACTTAATAGTAAATTGGATCTTCAAGCACACGTCTCAAGAGAGGCATAGAAAGGTAAACGGGGGGTGGAGGGGGGTGGAGGGGGAACAAAATAAAACCTTGTTACTCAATTTGGGCAAACTGTTTACCTCCCTAGAAGGGAAGATGATACCTATTAATCTTGAGAATTGTGCATCTATTATGAAATAAAAAAGGGATATACATAGAGGGGATGGGTATAAAGTAAATGATGTTATGTTAAAATATGATTTCAGTATGCAAAGGGATTGTAACAGGAGGTGTGAAAAGGAGGAAGCAGAAAATGGTAAATTACATCACAAGAAGAAGTACAAAATTATAGTAGAGGGAAAGAGGGGAGGGAGATGAGCATTGTTTGAGAGGTACTTTCATCTGATTTGGTTCAAGGAGGGAACAATAAACTTAAATATATAATCCTAACTAGCTCTATAGGCAGTAGGAGGGGAAGGGAGAAGAAAGGGGAGGGAAACTAAAAGGAAGGGAAGAAGCAGTAAGAGTAAAGGGGAGTAAAAGAGAGGGGGGCTAAAAGAAGGAAGGAAAGGCTGCAGGAGGTGGTGGTGAAAAGTGAAAACTTTTGAGGAGGGGAAGGGAGACGAGAAACGTAAAAGCACAAATGGTGGGAAAGAGGATGGTGGGAAATACACAGATTGTAATCATAACTGTGAATGTGAATGGAATGAAGTCTTCCACAAAATGGAGACAGATAGCAGAATGGATTAAAAGCCATAATCCAACAATATATTGTTTACAAGAAACACATTTTATACGGGGAGATACACACAGGATAAAGGTCAAAGGTTGGAGCAGAATATATTGTACTTCAGTTGATGTAAGAAAAGCAGGAGTAGCAATACTAATCTCAGACAAAGGAAAAGCAGAAATAGATCTAATCAAAAGAGATAAGGAAGGAAACTATATCCTGCTAAAAGGCACCATAAACAATGAAGCAATATCATTACTAAACATGTATGCTCCAAGTGGTATAGCATCCAAATTCTTAGAGGAGAGATTGGGGGAGTTGAAGAAAGAAATTGACAGCAAAACTATGCTAGTGGGGGACCTCAACCTCCCCCTCTCTGAACTTGATAAATCTAACCTCAAAATAAACAAGAAAGAGGTTAAGGAGGTAAATAAAACTCTAGTTAAGGTAGATATGATAGATCTCTGGAGAAAACTGAATGGGAATAGAAAGGAATATATCTTTTTCTCAACAGTACATGGCACATATACAAAAATTGACCATATACTAGGACATAAAAACCTCACAATCCAGTGCAGAAAGGCAGAGATAATCAAAGCATCCTCCTCAGATTCTAATGCACTACAAATTATATGTAATAAAAGGCCATGGAAAGATAAATTAAAACTCAATTGGAAACTAAACAATCTAATCCTAAAGAAGGAATGGATTAAAGAAGAAATCATGGAAACAACAACGTCATTCAAGAGAATGACAATAATGAGACAACCTACCAAATCTTATGGGATACTGCAAAAGCAGTTCTTAAGGGAAGTTTTATATCTTTGAATGCCTACATAAATAAAATAGAGAAAGAGGAGATCGATGACTTGGGCATGCAGTTGAAAAAGCTCGAAAAAGAACAAATTGAAAATCCCCAAGTAAATACCAAATTAGAAATACTGAAAACCAAAGGAGAGATTAATAAAATTGAAATTAAGAAAACTATTAAATTAATAAATAAAACCAGTAGTTGGTTGTATGAAAAAAACTGATAACATTGATAAACCTTTGGTCAATTTGATTTAAAAAAAAAGAAGAAAATCAGATTACTAATATCGAAAATGAAAGGGGTGAACTCATCTCCAATGAGGAGGAAATTAAAACAATAATTATAAATTACTTTGCCCAACTTTATGCCCACAAATTCGATAATGTAAATGAGATGGATGAGTATTTTAAAAAAAATACAAATTGCCCAGATTAACAGAAGAAGAAGTTGAATACTTAAACAACCCCATCTCAGAAAGAGAAATTGAACAAGCCATCAATGAACTCCCTAGGAAAACATTTCCAGGGCCAGATGGATTTACAAGTGAATTCTATCAAACATTTAAAGAACAGTTAATTCCAATACTATATAGACTATTTTTGAAAACTGGGGAAGAAGAGCCATCCCAAATTCTTTCTATGATACAAATACGTTTTGATACCTAAACCAGGAAGAGATAAAACAGAGAAAGAAAATTATAGACCAATTTCTCTAATGAATACAGATGCAAAAAATTTTAAGTAAGATTTTAGCAAAACAAATACAGCATCTTATCATGAGAATAATACATTATGATCAGGTAGGATTCATATCAGGAATCCACGGCTGGTTCAATATTAGGAAAACTATTAGCATTATCAATCACATCAACAACAAAACTAACAAAAACCACATGATTATCTCAATAGATGCAGAAAAAGCTTTCGATAAAATACAAGACCCATTCTTATTAAAAACACTGGAGAGTATAGGAATAAAGGGAACTTTCCATAAAATAATAAGCAGTATCTACCTAAAACCTTCAGCAAGAATTATATGTAATGGAGATAAGCTAGATGCATTTCCAATAAGATCAGGGGTGAAACAAGGATGTCCATTATCACCACTATTATTCAATATGGTACTAGAAATGTTAGCTGTAGCAATTAGACAACATAAAGAAATTGAAGGAATAAGAATAGACAAAGAAGAAACTAAGTTATCACACTTTGCAGATGATATGATGATATACTTAGAGAATCCCAGAGATTAAAATAAAAACTAC
This sequence comes from Notamacropus eugenii, assembly GCF_028372415.1. Lineage (NCBI taxonomy): Eukaryota > Metazoa > Chordata > Mammalia > Diprotodontia > Macropodidae > Notamacropus > Notamacropus eugenii. Next base: position 483,567,044 of record NC_092873.1, read on the forward strand.
TTGAAATAATGAACAACTTTGGCAAATTTGTAGGTTACAAAATAAATCCGCACAAATCTTCTGCATTCCTATATATTAGCAACAAAGTCCAACAGCAAGAGATAGAAAGAGAAATCCCATTTAAAGCTAGGGTAGACACTATAAAATACTTGGGAGTTCACCTGCCAAAACAAACCCAGGGACTATAGGAACACAATTACAGGATACTTTTTGCACAAATAAAGTCAGATCTAAGGAAGTGGAAAAACATCAGTTGCTCATGGGTAGGCTGAGCTAATATAATAAAAATGAGAATTCTACCTAAATTAATTTACTTATATAGTGCCATACCAATTAAACTATCAGAGCCGGATAAAATAATATCAAAATTCATCTGGAATAACAAAAGGTCCAGAATATCAAAGGGACTAATGAAAAGTAATGCTAGGGAAGGTGGCCTAGTGCTACCAGATCTCAACTTGTATGATAAAGCAGCAATTATCAAAACCACTTGGTACTGGCTAAGAAACAGAAGGGTAGACAAGTGGAATAGACTAGACACTCAAAGCACAGTAGGCAAGGAATATAGCAACATCCTGTTTGATAAACTCGAGGACCCCAGCTTCTGGGATAAGAACTCACTGTTCAACACAAATTGCTGGGAAAACTGGATAACACAGTGTGGTGGAAACTAGGCATAGACCCATGCCTGACACCATACACAAGAATAAAGTCCAAATGGGTACATGATCTAGGTATAAAGATTGATACCATGGACAAACTGGAGGAGCAAGGAATAGTGTATTTATCAGATTTATGCAGAAGGGAAGAATTTTTTATTAAAGTAGAGATAGAAAGCATTATGAAATGCAAGATGGACAATTTTGATTACATCAAACTGAAAAGTTTTTGCACAACCAAACTCAGTGCAACCAAAATTTGGAGGGATGTAGTGAATTGGGAAAGAACTTTTACAGCTAATCTCGGGGATAAAGGCCTCATTTCTAGAGTATATAGAGAACTGATTCAAATGTACAACAACGCAAGTCATTCCCCAATTGATAAATGGTCAAAGGATGTGAGCAGGCAATTTTCAGAGGAAGAAATTAAAGATAGCTATAATCATATGAAAAAATGCTCTAAATCACTTTTGATTAGAGACATGCAAATCAAAACAACTCTGAGGTACCACATCGTACCTATTAGATTGGCAAACATGACAGAACAGGAAAATGTTAAATGTTGGAGAGGATGTGGGAGAGTTGGAACACTAATTCATTGTTGGCGGAGCTGTGAGCTCATCCAACCATTCTGGAGAGCAGTTTGGAACTATGCCCAAAGGGCTACAAAAATGTGCATACCCTTTGACCCAGCAATATCACTTCTAGGACTGTATCCCCAAGAGATCATAAAAATGGGAAAGGATCCCATGTGTACAAAAATATTTATAGCAGCACTCTTTGTAGTTGCCAAAAACTGGAAGTCAAGGGGATGCCCATCAATTGGGGAATGGCTGAATAAATTATGGTATATGAATGTAATGGAGTACTATTGCAGCATAAGAAATGATGAACAAGAAGACTTTAGGGAGGCCTGGAGGGACTTATATGATCTGATGCTGAGTGAAAGGAGCAGAACGAGGGGAACTTTGTGCACAGAAACAACCACAGTGTGCTAGAATTTTTTCTGGTAGACTTGGAACTTCGTAATAACACAAGAACTTAAAAGAAAAATCTCAGTGGTTTTCTAAGGCAAAATGCCTTCCCAACTCAGAGAAAGAACTATGGAATTCATTCACAGAATGTAGCAGATCATGTTTGTGTGTGTGTGTGTGTGTTTGTGTATTATGTTTTGATTTGTTATATGATTTCTTCCATTTATTTTAGTTCGTCTACATAGCATGACTATAGTGAAAACATATTCAATAGAAAAGTATATGTAGATCTTATATAGAATTGTATGCTGTCTTGGGGAGGGAGGAGGGTGCTGGGGTGTAGCTGTGGGGGGTTAAAATCTAAATTTTATGGAAGTGATTGTAGAACATTAAAAAAATAAATTAAATTAAATTTTAAAAAAAAGACTTCAGAGAGGCCTGGAAGGACTTATATGATCTGATGCTGAGTGAAAGGAGCAGAACCAGGAGAACTTTGTGCTGGTAGACTTGGAATTTCGTAACAACACAAGAACTTAAAAAAAAAAAAAATTCCCAATGGTCTTCTAAGGCAAAATGCCTTCCAGACTCAGAGAAAGAACTATGGAATTCATTCTTAGAATGTAGCAGATCATTTGTACGTGCGTGTGTGTGTGTGTGTGTGTGTGTGTGTGTGTGTGTGTGTATTATGTTTTGATTTGTTATATGATTTCTTCCATTTATTTTAGTTTGTCTACACAGCATGACTATAATGAAAACGTATTCAATAGGAAAATATGTGTAGATTCTATATAGAATTGTATGCCATCTTGGGGAGGGAGGAGGTTGTGGGAGGGTAGGTAGAGGGGAAAAATCTAAGTTTTATGGTAGTGATTGTAGAACATGAAAAATAAAAAAAAATTTTAAAAAGTGACCCAAGTCGAGAGCAGAACAAAGATGGTGAAGAAAAGACAGTGACTTGCATGACCTATCCCAAATTCCCCTCTGAACAACTTTAAATCTCTCCTCACAATGCATTCTAGAGCAGTAGAACCTGCAAAGGCATAAGATGAAATAATTTTCCAGCCCAAGACAACTTAGGCTGGCAGCAAAGGTCTGTCACTCCTGGTTGACAGTGGAGCACAGACCAGTGTAGACAGGACCTTGGCAAGATAGCAATAGGCCTTGGTGGCAACTGAATCAGCAGCAGTGACTTCTGGAACTGTCAGCCCATAGACAGTAAGGAAGTTGGACAAGTGGTCAGAAAGAGATTAAAGGGGACCCTTTGCTGCCACTGGCCACAGGATTTTGTTGTCTTGCCCATACACAGTTCTGGGTCACAGTACTAGGGGTGAGGAGGAGCACTCACACTCTAGAGTGTGCAGATGAGGGGAATAGGGACCCTGCTCACAGTTCTAGGGTAGAAAACAGTGCTTGAAGTTGCTCACAGATCAAGGCACAGGTCAGGAGAGCAGTGACCACACTTCTTCTTAGATCTTACCATCTTATAAGAACTGGAAACCTACAGATACCCCGTCCCCAAACTAGCTCTGAAAATAGCTGCAAGAAAAGCCAAGAAAAGTTTGGGACAGTGCCCTTTCTACCAGGGGAACAGGGTCCAACTTTAATATAAAATTAAAAATCAAGAAATAGTTTGGGAAAATAAGTAAACAACAACAAAAAGAACCTGACTTCAGAAAATTACTATGGTGATATGGAAGAGCAAAATACAAATTCAGAAAACAAAGTCAAAACTACTATATCCAAAACCTCAAAGAGAAATGTTAAATGTTCTTAGGCCCAAAAAGGAATTCCTGGGAGAGCTCAAGAAAAATTTTTTAAAATCAAATAAAAGAGGTAGAAGAAAAATTGGGAAAAGAAATGCAAGCAATATAAGAAAATTATGAAAAAAGAGTCACCAAAAAAAAAAAAAAAGCCTGAAGAAAAAATACCTTAAAAAAACAGAACAAATGGTAGAACAGGCACTGAAAAGAAGGCCCCCATACAAAGCAGAATTGGCAAATGGAAAAAGACATAGAAATGCACTGAAGAGAAGAGTACTTTTAAAAAAATAGAATTGAGAAGATGGAAAAAGATGTGCAAAACTTCACTGACAAAAAGAACACCTTAAAAATTAGAATTAGGCAAATGGAAACTAGTGATTCTACAAGATATCAACTAACAACAAAACAAAATCAAAAGAATGAAAAAATAGAAAAAATGTGAACTATTTCATTGGGGAAACAACTGACTTGGAAAATAGTTCCAGGAGAGATAATTAAACATTTTTTGGACTACCTGAAAACGATGATAAAAAAATAAAAGCCTAGACATCATATTTCAAGAAATTAAGGAAAATTGCCCTGATATTTTAGAACAAGTGAGTAAAATAGAAATTGAAAGAATCCACCAATCACCTCCAGAAAGAGATAGCAAAATGAAAATTCACAGACTCCTATTTATGTATGAGGGATGGTGGATCCTGAGGAGCATTAGCTTCAGGACTAGTCTCTAGTCCCTAGCTCTAGTGTAAGGTAGAAAGACAAGGTGTCCTTACCTTTAGATCATGTCATCTTCCCAGCCCTTGCTTTATTCTTTCCTTAATATATCTTGAGAAGTAGATGCAACTGCCAAGAAATCCCTGTCCATAAGTTTATGGTTTAAGGTAAAAAACTTCCAAAATTTCTTGGTTCATGGTGACTTTATTGTCTCAGTAATTTTTTTCAAGGTGCCTTTAAAGATAAAAGAAATATTTAATAGTTATGTTTATTAAGTAGTTAGATGCAAACAAATTGAGTACTTAGGTCAAAAAGTCCTTAGTATCGATTTCAAAAATTAATGCACATAAATTTAAAAAGTAATATTTTTATTAAATATTTAAATGACTGTAATTGGTTAGTAGTGGGATGTGTTTTCCTGTTGGGCACCACTGCTCATATTTCCTTTCAAATAAAAAGCTTGAGAAGTTACTGTATTAGTACAAAGTACAAAATAAAATAAAAACATCCAACACTTAAGAATTCCATCAAAAGGGAAAGAAATGGAATACAATTTAATATTGAATCTGTGAACTGGCAAGCTAGATGGTTTCTACAATACTATGTATCTGTATGGGGGCAGCTAGATGATGCAGTGAATAGGCAGGGCCAAGTATGTTGTTAAGAAGACATATCTTCTTCAGTTCAAATCTGGTCTCAGATACTTAGTAGGTATGTGACCCTGGGCAAGTCACTTGACTCTGTCTCAGTTTCCTCATCTGTAAAATGAGCTAGAGAAAGAAATACCACACCTGTCTAGCATTTTCACCGAGAAAATACCCAATAGGGTCACATGACTGAAAAACAATGATGTTTCCTTCAAATTTAAAATATGCCTTGGTGCCTCTACCCCATCATTTTTTGGAGTACTTCTGTGAACAGTTTTGGAATCATGAGTCTAAGGCAGGGCTTGGGGGTTTCATGAGAGGACAAAAAGGCATAGAGGGATGGGAGCAGGTTATCAACAAACACAGAAATTACTGGCAATACTCCCAGGATGATGAATTATTGGAATTTGGTGGTGATAGGGTTCTTGGTCCTGGACTTGAGCACTGATTGACTTGGATGCCCTTGTTTTAAGCCTGACTTATTTGGGTCAAGCAAAACCAAGAGGAGACTGATAATGACTCAGGGGACTGCAAGTGGGGCTCAGTTAATTCTCTGGGATCTTCCTGTTTTTTAATGATCTCAATATGCTGATGAGTTAGCATTACATGGTAAGGCAAATGGGTACTTCAGGAAGATCTACTTCTTGGGTGTGACTTTTTTCTGTAGCCACTCCCTTAGCTCCTCTCCTTCTCAGAGGAGGTTTCTTCTTAAACCAAGTCATGTTGGAGGTCCCACTCAAGTACCAGGCTAAATAGTCCAGTTGCCTTAATTTTTGCTTCTTACTCATTGTGCAGTAGGATCATTTCCCTCCTTTTGTCAAGGAGAGACTTGTACAATGATGACCATCAACCCACTCCCAAAGTCAACTTAAGCAGCAAATTTCATCTTGGAATTCAGAGGTTCCATTTGTTGTCTGGTCTCTAGAACATCTTTTCTTGGAACAATTTGGAAAATGTCTTGTCCTCAAGGGCAACTCTTCAGTAGATTTATTCTGCTGGTTGCAAGTTACTTGTAGAGACTCCTTAGATGTTCCTGCTAAAGTATTTTGCAAAATAGATCTCAACACAAGTTAGAATAACCTCCCAAGTTTTACTTCTCCAAAACGTAGTTCATACTGTGAAAGCCAGTTCAAACCTTAGAGTTCTGACTTTAATAATAGATATATAAGGAGAAACATCCTATGAAGTAGGAACCCAGAGTTTTCTTGAAGCATCAGAAAATTCAGGTTTTTATATGCCCCATTAAAATCATTTACATTTAACATACAGGGTTATCTAATCTTATTACTTGCTCAAATTTTTCCATTCTGATTCCAATTTCTTTAGGAGGATCAGATGCTACTGGGAATATCCTGTATATTAAAACAGAAGTAACAACACTCTTGCAGATAGAGGCTTTCCACCCCTAGATTCACTGTTTACACAAATGGATTTATTTATAAGAGGCTGACTTTACTCCAATTATAATAAAAGACTTGCGAGGATACTTAAGTAATTGATTCCAAAATAAGACACAGAACAAACAGGTGTTATTTCCATAAGTGTAATAAACTTTGATGAAATTGACTTTTTCATTGATGTAACATAAAATATTCCATGTTTTATCCCTATAAGACAATTGATTGCACACAAATTCTCCTCTGCAAATCAAACTGAACATGTTTCTGATTTAGTTTCAGTAATTAACAGAATAACAGCTAGGTCTCTCAATCAGTTGTACCAATATCCAGTTATTCTTACATCATTTTGAAACATTTATTGACCTTATTTTATCTTTGCTTAATTATTCCCGTATTATTCAGAAAGGATGAGCTATTTAAGGCACTTAATCTTTCACACAAGACTATGTAAACCTTAGCAGGTTGATGGCAGACTCAAATATTGTTTTACTTAATCGTTTGGAATATGGAATGACTACACATTCAGATTGAATTCAGACACAATTCAGAATGAAAACAGCAAAATCTCACATACTTGCACTGTTCTCATATCTTCTACTGACCTCTTGCTCTGATTATAGAAATCTGATAAAACGAAGAGGCAGGGAAATGATTGTACAAGCATCAAACTGGTCCTTCAGGCTTAAGCCTAAGGGCACATATATGACAGTTAAATTCTTAACTCTGATTTCAAGTGTCACAATTTAACAACCAACCATGCAGTAATAATTCCACTTCATAGCTAGACTCAGGAATAGCTAGGTAGGAACATTCCTGTTGAAAAGAACACAATGGGAAAAACTGAGTCAGGAGGATCCTACCTTAGATTAATGTCAAAGTTGTCCTCTCAACTTTTCTGAGATATAAACCTCTACCTGTGAGAGCTCAGGATCACATTCTCTCTTAGTAGCTTGTGGCATTTCTCTTGAATGGTGGATTACAGACTTACTGATCCATCAGACAACCATACCTGAATTCAAATCTCAAAATAAAATCCGTTACAGTCTCAAGAGCTTTTACCTCAAATGGCAAGTTTAACTAATCCCTGCTTAGGGATAAATACAGTTATTTTTACTATCATGGTACTGCAATAAGCAATAAAAGTGTATGAAGACTCATACATATAAGAGTCTTCACATAATATTTTTCACTTATTTTTCTTTTCTTCTGAAGTTTAAATTTGTCCTGACATAAAGACCAATCATTAGAAATCATTTATATATTATATACAAACTTGCAAATCCTCAGCAAGTCAAATTCATTGTTTAGGAACTCCATAACCCAAACAAGCTCTTTTCTCAGGGTCAATGACTTTGCCCACACAGATGGTTTCCAGGAACCTGGCAAGTTTCCAAAATAAAGGGAATTGACATGGACCCCAGAGAAAGGGATAATCCTCTCTCAGGGAATAAGTTCCTGCCTTTGCACTCCATAATATGTTTTAGTTTTCAACATTCATTTTCACAAGATTTTGAGTTCCAAATTTTCTCCCCATCTCTCCTCTCCCCCCACACCAGTATGGCATTCATTCTGATTGCTCTTTCCCCCAGTCTGCCCTCCCTTTTATCACCCCCACCCTTATCCCCTTACTTTCTTGTAGGGAAAGATAGATTTCTCTCTTTTCCCCAGTTGCATATAAAAACAATTTTTTAACATTTGCTTTTAAAACTTTGGATTCCAAATTCTCTTCCTTTTCCCCTCCTCACCCACCCTCATTAAGAAAGCAAGAAATTCAATGTAGATTATACATGTGTAGTTATGCAAAATACTTCCATAATAGTCATGTTTTGAAAGACTAACTATATTTCCCTCCATCCTATCCTACCTCTCCATTTATCCTGTTTTCTCCTTTAACCCTGTCCCTTTTCTAAAGGGTTTGTTTCTGACTACTCTCCAACCCAATTTCTCCTCCCTTCTATGATCCGCACCCCCCATCCCCTTCTCCCTTACTTTCAAGTAGGGTAAGATACCCAACTGAGTGTGTATGTTATTCCCTCCCAGAGCCAAATCTGATGAGAGTAAGGTTACCTCATTCCCTTTCACTGCCCCCTCCTCCCCTCCATTGAGAAACTTTTTTCTTGCCTCTTTTATGTGAGATAATTTACCCTGTTCTATCTCTCCCTTTCTCCTACTCCCAATATATTCCTCTCACTCCTTAATTTTATTTTTAGGTATCATCCCTTCATATTCAACTCACCCTGTACAATCTATCTATCTATCTATCTATCTATCTATCTATCTATCTATCTATCTATCTATCTATCTATCTCTGTCTGTCTGTCTGTCTGTCTGTCTGTCTATCCACCTATCTATCTATATTTATTCCAGCTACTCTAATACTAAGCAAGGACTTATGAGTTACAAACATCATTTTTCCATATAAGAATGTAAAGAGTTGGACTTTAATAAATCCCTTGTGCTTTCTCTTTCCTGTTTACTTTTTCATGCTTCTCTTAATTCTTGTATCTGAAAGTCAAATTTTCTATTGCACTCTGGTCTTTTCATCAAGAATGCTTAAAAGTCCTCTATTTCATTGAAATTCCATTTTCCCCTGAAGGATTATATTGTTTTGTTGGGTAGGTGATTCTTGGTTTTAATTTGAGCTCCTTTGACCTCTGGAATACCATATTTCAAGTTCTTTAATCCCTTCATTTAGGAGCTGCTAGATCTTGTGTTATCCTGATTGTTTTTCCACAACACTGGAATTGTTTCTTTCTGGTTGTTTGTAATGTTTTCTCCTTTTACTGGGAGTTCTGGAATTTGGCTACAATATTCCTAGGAGTTTTCCTTTTGAGATCTCTTTCAAGAGGCAATTGGTAGATTCTTTCAATTTCTATTTTACCCTCTGGTTCTAGAATATCAGGACAGTTTTCCTTGATAATTTCTTGAAAGATGATGTACAGACTCTTTCTTTGATCATGGCTTTCAGGTAGTCCAGTAATTTTTAATTATCTCTCTTGGATCCCTTTTCCAGGTCAGTGTTTTTTCCATTGAGATATCTCACATTGTCTTCTATTTTTTTCATTATTTTGGTTCCATTTTATAACTTCTTGATTTCTCATGAAGTCATTAACTTCCATTTGCTCCATTCTAATTTTGAAGGAATTATTTTCTTCAGTGAGTTTTTGTACTTCCTTTTCCATTTGGCCAATTCTGATTTTTAAGGTATCCTTCTCCTCATTAACTTATTGAACCTCTTTTGTTTAGTCTATTTTAAGGTATTCCTTTCTTTGTTATTTTGGGAGGTCTCCTTTAGCAAGCTGTTGACTCTTTTTTCATGATTTTTTTGCATCACTCTCATTTCTCTTTCCATATTTTCCTTTACTTCTCTGACTTCATTTTCAAAGTCATTTTTGAGCTCTTCCATGGCTTGCAGTCAATTTATATTTTTTCTGGAGGCTTTTGATCTAGGAGCTTTGACTTTGTTATCTTTTTCTGGTATATGTTGATCTTCTTTGTTACCAAAGTAAAATTCTATATTCTGATGTTTTTTTAAACACTTTGCACATGTTCCCAGACAAACATTTGCCTTTGTAACTTTTTGCCAAGGTAGGATTCTATTTCCAGTGAGGGTGGAGGTGGGAGTGTGTATACTTTCCCAGGTTTCAGGGGTTTTGTATCAGCTGCTCAATCCCCCACTGTCTGTGGACCCAGAGCTCTGGAAAGAACCTCTACCACCACTGCCACTGCTGCTGCTGCTGCCACCAGTGCTGCTTCTTCCTCCTCTCTCCCAGTACTGGGGCTGGATCCCAGCCAGACCAAGTCTCATAGAGTTTTCCCACTCACCTTCTATCCTGTCTTTGGCTATTGTGCGCTAAGAAGTCTAGAAATTGCCACAGCTGCCAGTGATTTGGTCCCCTGAGGCCTGTTCCAGCCCCATCTGCTCCAGTGTGGCCCACACTGGACTGTACTCCACTCCACTCCACTCCCAGTCTAGTGCAATAGATGCTTCCCATCAACCTTCCAGACTGTCTTGGGCTGGAGATTTGTTTTACTCTATCATTTTGTGGGTTCTGCAGCTGCAGAATTTGTTTAGAGTTATTTTTATAGGTTTTTGGTGGGGTTTGGGGAGAGAGCTCTAGCAAGTCCCTCCTTTTATTTTTCACCATCTTGGTTCCACCACAACCACATGTTTTCTGGGTGGCAAGCCCCTTATTTTCCAATATTCTATGGCTACCCACTTGCCAGGATGTTGGGTTTTTGTTTTGGGGTGTTTTTTTTTGGTTCCTACATAGCATCATCCATTTCACATCAGTAACTATCAGAAAGAACATGGATTGTTTATTTTTAGGATCCCAGTATATGATAACCAGCACATGGGGCCTAGAGTCATCCCCTATAGCCCTATATTGAGGGTTACTATGACTATCTTCCTAAGGGAGGGGAGTTGGGGGTATCCATTGCATTTATCCTTAGAGTTGCTGTGACTGTGCTCTTTGACACCACCACTACCACTCCCCAAGGTGGAATAGACCAACCATGCTGCATACCTTCATATTTCAAGGAGGACTACTTTGAATATATAGAACCAATCTAGATAAGGCTTTCATCTCATTCCTTCCTTTCCACACACAATAATCAATTACCATTTCCAGGTTTTAACATTAAAACCATAACCCCAAATAACTTTCATAAATGATAGCCAAATTGCTGTATATTTAACTTCCTCATAATTATAGGCAAAGGTAAAAATATCTAGTTCCCTAAATGGCTATTACACAACACTATAAAATAGGGTTAGCGGGGATGATAAAATAGCATCATTGAGCTTCAACAATTTTCTACCATCTTTTAGTTTCTTTCAGTTCATATTTCAATAATGTCAAAGTTGCTTGACATAACTGATACAAAAGTTTACCAATTTGAACAATATTATGCATTTGAAACCTGAAACAAACCCATTACCAATTGACTTCAATCCTGTTGAATGCATTTCCTAATTACCTCATAGAGAAAAATCAGGCCTCTCATCACCATTCCTATTGTATGCCAATCACATCTATTTAAGGAACTGGTAATAACTTGCTTAAAGTCACTCAGTTAACAATATCAGATCCCTGCATTTTCTCAGTTTTTCTTAATGCCAAATAACATAATAAATTTCAGCCTATCTTAAGCATGAAATTAGAAGTGACATGTTTCCCTTAAAATGTGACCAGAATGAATTAAATTACACTTGGATCTATATTCCAAATGGTATTACATAGATTCTGGGGTTATGATTTTAATACTGACTGTAGTATTATATTTTAAATAATTGCTATTTGTTCCAATCATTTCACATTATGGGGTCAATTATTTCCAGCCAATTCACTGCCAAAAATTGTAAAAGTAGCAAACTGATGTTAGGGATTTAATCTACCCTCATTATCACATTTAAGAGCACATTTTAATTTAGTTCAAATCTTGGTTCCACAATCTTGGAAGGATCCTGTAGCTTATCAATTTACTCATGGCTTCTTACAATTAATAAGAGTCTCATATAATTTCAGTTGTTTCCAATTTTAACACACATACTGATTTAAAAAGTTTTATTTTTAATTGACCAGTACTTAAGTTTAGTTTGTAAGCATCCCTAAATTCTAGCTAGAAGTTCCAGTCAAATTCACTTACCTTTTGGTTGTTTCCCAATTCACACAAACCTTTTCTCTTTTTGTGAACCAGAAAAGGGTTAAGTACCAGTTCTATCCAAAGTGTATGCCTTATTTTTTCTTTATTCTCTTCACCTTGAAACTTTTACTGACATAGCCTCCAAATCCATTTCTCTATAATCAATCAAATGACCTTCTCTTAATAAGTCTATCATTTTGGGCTGAAAGATTCCCCCCTTCTCTGTTTTTTTCTTTTGTCTGTCCTTTTATACCCCAGGACCTGGCCACAGTTCAAGAATGTAGAAGGAGAGATAGAATGTGTGTGTGTATAGATAGATAGATAGATAGATAGATAGATAGATAGATAGATAGATAGATAGATAGATAGATAGATAGATAGATGGATGGATGGATGAATGGATATAGACAGATGGATATCATACCTATCTATAAAACTTTTAGGGATTTAATTAATAAGGCACAGGAAAATTTGCCAACATATGTCTTGTTTCTTTCAAATTCTGATCCTACTCAAATAATTTTCACTTCACTGAATACATTTTCTATTTTTTTCTCCTTCTGTTCACCCATGCAGGCTGCTGCAGTCAACCATGGATGGAGGGAGAGGAGAGACTCTCTTGCAATTACATTCCTTATTGCTCTCCAGTCTACATGCTTAACTGTCTTCAACCTGGCTAACCAGCAAACCAGCATTTGTGTTTCTCCTTCTCTACCTTTTTGACTAACACCTCAGCTATGACAACAGTAGCTTTCTGCTTATTTCCTTCTAAGCAGAATTCCTGCAGCAACTTCCTATTCTCAGACTCTAAGTCTAAGAACTTGATAGTGGCTTTTTTTTCAGTTCTGTGAGAAAGGGACCATTTCACATCTGCCACTACCTATCTCCCTCCCTTTCCCTACCTGATGGAACACATTCTCACCAGGAGGGACTCTTGTCCTTCTAGCATTTTCAGGGCATCCTCATACTTACACAGTGGTCCTCATGTGTCCAACACAGTGCCACCCCCCATATGGAGGTCATTCAGACATTCATTCATGGACTATCCCCTACTCCCTTGGCATGACTTTGGTATCCTGCCAACTCTGCCAATTGTAAGGTCTGGAATACCCTCAGCTGGGGAACCCTGTACTACCCCCACAACAAGGGGGTGTTTTGATACCCAAAAAAGGCCAAGTAATTAGAGTTGGTTAAACAAAGGAATTTAATCAATCATTATAATTACTTACAATACAGGCTATCTGGGGTGTCTGCCAGATCCCCACAAAAGACCCCCAGAAATCCCCATAGTAATTATAGAAAACAGATGAAGGGAGGAGGATCCATAGGACACTTCACTATGGATTGGTGGATATTTGGGGTTTCTGCTTAGTAATTGGCTCATTTCTAAGCTTGGGCATTAAGCCAATGTTGATGATTAAATGCCCAAACACAAGACTGTATACAGGTCATGTACTGGTCACAAAATGGTCGCTGTACCCATGCTATGATTTTCATCTAAGCTATGTCTCAGTATCTAATTAATGATTTTGGATCTAAGTTATAATTTTTAACAGGTCACCATGTCTGGGCTTCCACCTTTCACAGAATTTAAGTTAATGGCTTTTCACTTCTTATTGTGTATTATGGTTTTTTCCCAATTGGGACCCACACTGGTATAAGTAATCTCTGCCCTTGGAAGCTGTAGAACTGAATCCATAGATTTCTCTGACAGCTAAATACTGCCAACTAGAGATAGTGTTGTGAGAATATCATAGTTTTAGATCTATTTCTGTCTCTTCTCATGTTCCCCACTTGTTTCTTTCCATTACATTCCAGCAATGATATATACAGATTAGCAATGCAGTGTGCCAAAGCAGAGAGATGGAATATATATTTTTAGGAATAGTAAGAAATCCAGCTCAGTTTTTATGTTTGTAGATTTTAAGAAATAAAAAGACTTTTAATATTAAAAGTTTATACTATGATTTACCAAAATAGAAGGGTAACTTTGACCTAAAACCTAACACATCTGGACTTAATGTCTTTGGAAGCTTGGAAGAGGAAAACTCTGACTTCTTTGGAGAACTAAGTCTGCTGGAACATCAAAACAGCTAGAGACAGAAAGGGGACTGAATCCAAGAGTGTCACGATGTTAAGTATTCAGAAACCCATTTAAGTATCAGTATAGTTACACATAATTTTCCTTACTGGAGGCAGGGGGAGGGAATAAGCATTTATATAGTGCCTACCTCATGACTGTGCTAATATGTGCTCTACAAATATAATCTCATTTGAGATACCTGATAACCACCAATACTTGAAAGCAATTGAAAGGAAGTTGGATAGGTTGTCTCTATCTCAGAGGTCATTAGAGCCTTTAACTGTTCAGTATCCCTGTGATGTCAATGAGAGATTCCATCACCTAATGTTCTAAGATGAGTTCAAATCCCACCCCAGACACTTACTCACTCTGTGACACTGGATAAATCCTTTAACTTCTCCCAGCCTCAGTTTTCTACTCTGTAAAATGGAGGTAATCACTGCACTTACTTGCCAGGTTGTTGAGGATAAAACAAGATAAATGTAAAGTGATTTGCAAACTTTAAAGTGCTTTGTAGAACACTAGCTATTATTATTATGACTGTTGTTGTAGATGATGGTGAGGATGATGGTGATTGTCTTGGCAAGGGATGATAAGAACCTAAACTACTTGTGATAGTTGAATGAGTAGACAGAAAGATTGAGAAGGTGATATTGCAAGACTTGCAAACTAGGGTGAGTCAAGGGTAACTGAGCTTTTGAACTGGGGTAACTGCAAGAATGATGGTGTTCTCAATAGAAATACAGACATTAGGAAGAGTTGTAGGTTTCAGGAGAAATATTATAAGTTCTTTTGTGGATGTGTTGAACTTGAAATATCTATGGGACATCCAGATTATCTTCTGCAAGTATTGGAATGTGAATAAGATCACTGCATTGAGGAAGGTGCAAATAATATTTCATTGACTGGCACAGGAAGTCAAACTGGAAACAATATACTCACAAGCAAGTGGGATTTTGGGGAGAGGGGGATGCCTGGGCTTGGATACTAAGTTGTTGTAGGAATGTTATAGCTCTGATAGCGTTCACCTCTCTGCTCTGCTAGGTCTGACCCTAGAAGACCTTATAGGACATGAAGTATATGTTTTTGAAGATGGAGAATTTGCTGCAGGAAGACCTGATCATTTGGCCTGAAACCTACTAAAGCAAAGGGCAGACTCTGGCTTATGGTGGGGTGGCTGATGGGACATCTGCTGAGCTTTTCCTAGAAAATAGTTGTGCTGTATCAAAATATCTCAAATTAAGTACAGGGAAATGCAGGCTCAATATCAAGAAAAAACTAAATTAGTGGAAAGAACCCAAGGGAATCATTCCAACATTGAACATTAAGAAGAAGACAAAAATATTAGTTTTTTATAGAGTATGGGCTAATAATGGCACTTCGTAGGCCTTTTCTGTAGCTTCCTAGATATGTAAAAAAGGGCCAAGTTCTCCATTGCATCCTAGGCCATCTCCAGTCATCCTGATGAATATCTGGTCACTGGATTCAGATGGCTCTGGAGGAGAAGTGAGGCTGGTGACCTTGCACAGCCCTCCTTCACTCAAAACAAAGTCAAGTGCAAATCATGTCATCATTTCTCTGATGGCATGGTCTTCTTTGGCAATGAAGGATGAACATAACAATCTAATAAGTAGTTGGTAGTGTCAAAATGGAGCTCAAAAGAGAGATTATGGCAGATAGTCTCATAGAGGTGATGATAAAAGCCATGGACATGGAGGAGGTATTCTAGAAAGAGATGTGGGAGCCCAGGACAGAACCTTGGGATAACCCACTGAGGCCTGGAAGGTTATGAGACTTGGTCCAAAATCTCTTAATTTCTAGGGTTTCTTAAGTTTAGGTCTCTGGACTTGTTAGACTACGTCAAGTTGCCTTCAAAAACTCCGAATCTATTCTCACCTTTGCTTTGTCTTTTCATTTGTGACTAGCAGAGTCATTGACATATATTAATATCAGAACTGCATGCCTGGTCCCTTTCCTGGACTGGCAATTGGATGTTCTAGTGTGTGTATAACTTGAAGGGAGGAATGTTGACTGATAGGAGGTCTTTCAGGCTGTATCACCAAAATTATGAAGAAATGGGTGGGGGAGAAAAACTATGATGGAGTCTCTTGTTCTGTTGGACATTTAAATCTGACTTGTCACATGCTGATTATTTTTCTTGCTCATATTTTTACTTTGGCTTCTTCTGCTATATATAGGAAATGTTTATGGGAAATTTAAATCCTCCCATCCCTGGAGGACCTGCCTTTTGAATTATCTGTGATCCCTGAGGGTGGAACATCCAAAGAACAGATGCATGAATTCATTAAAACTGGGGTATAATTTGGATTTTGTATGTTTTTGTAAGCAAGCCTGCCAGTCAGTCTGTTTATTTCCATGACTGATAGTCTGACTTTTCCGCAGTGAAATCCACTTTCTGAAACCCCACAGGCCTAATTTTCTGCAGGGATATTACCTTCTCTTCATAGTCTGCAGTTTAAAGGAACAGAAATTTGTCTTTAGCCAGGAACCCATAGTACTGTGAGAATTTGGGGAAAATTGACATGCTGCTTTTAGGTATCTGCAAAGATGTAAAAGTAGAGATTTGTGCCTTAGCATTATTTCTAGTGTTTTAATTATTCAGATCTCTTTTCAAGTGTATTTGAGCTTTTCTTTTGAGGCTTTCAGGTCTCAGACTTTGTCTGAGTTTATATGATGTCAAAATAATCTGTTAATTTGATTAAGCTAATAAAAATAAGTTGGACCAGTTTTAAATTGTCATGAAGATGACAACTCATTAATTTATTATATATATATATATATATATATATGTATATTTACTTTTCAAACAGGAGCATAATTCTAATGGAGGAAATTTCTCCCTCTTGGGAATCTTGGAGCACACTCATTGTCTTTAGAACCTATAGAACACTTAGCACCCAAAAGCTTATATGAACCCTATTTTTGTGCATCTTTAGTCTTATCAAAAATCCCTAAGGGCAAGGAGTGCATATAAATGAGAGTAACAGTAATGATAATTATGACATAGGGACTTGGAATCTAGAAAATCTGGCTTCTACCTCCACTACTTGCTAGCTGTGTTACTCTAAGTCATTTAAACTGTCAGCCTCAGTTTCCTCACCTATAAAATGAGGATAAACACCTATACCTCAGGGTTGTTGTGAGGCTTAAATGAAATAATCTGTAAAAATTTTAGAAGACCTTAACAAGTTATATAAAAGTCAGTTATCATCATCAAAATAACTTTACATGAAGAATTACTCCAGTATTTTATTTTGGTTTGAAGGTAAGTGGATTCTCAAAGACTGTACAAGCAAAATATAAACTCTGACAGATTCTGCCATTTTGGGAAGAATTTGAGTATGGTTCTTACAAGAAACTATTTTGCTTCCTTGAGACCCAGCCTAATTAGGTATTGAATCTCATTAGTAAACTGGCTGCTTGAAGATGAATGGCTTGCAGGCCTTCTCTGCTTATGCAGCATTGGTTTCAGCTTTGTAGAAAAAAGAGTAGAGGGCCCTAAGAATAACCTGTCTATCCATACTGATTTAGCTGTGGGTCTTCTAAATGTGGGGTCTTTGTCCAGCAGCCAAAGAGGACACACACTACTGGAAGGAAGGAATCTTTTCCATCTTGAAATTCCCATGGCAAGTGAGACCAAAAGACAAATGGAAGTTGCAGCCAAATTGAAAGATTACTCATCCTCCTTAGGGAGGCAAATAAAGAAATGGATGGGGCTAGCTTTGTTGCGTGTGTAAAGTCAATAAGAAATATAATTTCATGGGCCAATTCATTTTGAATTGCAATGTGTGTGATAAACTTTGCAAAGAGACCACCATGGATGTAGTTGCAATTTATGTACCAACACTTACTGTTAGATGATAAGAAAATAGAAAAAAATTCTAGAAAGATCTTGATAAAACTCTCCAAGTTAAATCAACACATATTTTATTTTTAGGTCATGAGAACATAGATTTAGAGCCAGAAGGGACTTTAGAGATGATCTGATCCAAGTCCCTCACTATTTGTTATTCAGTCATTTATAGTAGTATCTGACTCTTTGTGATTGTATTCGGGGTTTTATTGGCAAAGATACTGAAACTGTTTGCCATTTCCTTTTCTAGATCATTTTACCAGTGAAGAAACTGAAGAAAACAGGGTTAAATGACTTGCCTAGGGTCACACAGCTAGGAAGTATCTGGAGCCAGATTTGAATTCAGGAGGTTGAGTCTCCTTGACTCCAGGCATAGCACTCTATCCACTGTGCCATCTAGATGCTCTTCCCTTATATTTTATACACAAAGAAATTTGAGACTCAGAATTTAAATGACTTGTCCAGTTTCTAGAGACATACAACCACTAAGTATCAGAGGTAAGGCTTGAACCACATCTTCTTGGTTTAAATCCAAAACTCTCTGCATATGATCATGATGTATTTCTGTGCAAAACTGGATTTTTTTTTAAAAAATGGAAAAAACAAGGTTCAGGAGTAAGAAAAAAATGTTGCCAAAGACTTGTTGACTACACAAATCTTGCCAGTGTAAGTCATGAATATATTTTTCACTGTGTTGATGCAAAAAAAAAAATGGAAATAGATTAAAAGGTGAAAGGATGGAAGATAATGGCATAGACTATCACCATTTCCTAAGAGTGTTTAACCAATGTAAATCAATCACCACAACAAAGAGATCAAAAAAGCCTGAAAAACATTTTAGGCAGCACACTATTATTCTTCTTTCTAGGAGAAGAGATACAACACTCAAGGATACCAGATTATAAAATCTCCTGAAGGAGGATGATAGCAGATGAAAATCAAATTCTCAGAAATCTTGGCAAGAAGCTCAATTAAGTGAGATCATTACAATTGAACATAAGGAAGAAATTAGAAGTCAGTAAGTCAATGAGCATTTATTAAGTGATTTCTATTGTTCCAGACACTGTGCTAAGCATTATTAAACAGATGGAAAATGGAAAAGACCTTTATAGATTTCTAAAACAAACTATTTTGTGCAACAATAGTAGAACTGTCACAGTTGAATTCTTTAGTACAAAAACCAAATGAAATAATATTTGTAGAGCATTTAGCACACTGCCAAGCATACCATAGGTGCTTAATAAATACTTGTTCTCTTTCCTCCCTTTAACATGATAAATCCTAATGTGCATCGTAAGGAACTGAAAAGGGAACTAAGTTGAAAACGTCAACTGAACTAGACAAGTTTATACAGAAGATGCCTAAAATGGATGTGATACAGTTTTAAGGGAACTGAGGTATTGATTCTCAAGATATTGAAGAAAAGACTATCAAATTCTTGAAAAAAAATCATGGTTTTTGTTATTTTAAAAACTCAACTGAGTGTTTACAAACTGCTACCTATTCATATACATTCTTCTTAGCTCTACAAAATCCTAGTGAGAATAATCTATTCACATATTCAGAGTATTCTTAAAAAAGGATACAAGAAAGAAATAAACAGATTTTGGCAAGTTATATTTTATAGCAAATCATATTTTTACAATCATACAATTGACTGAAAAGTACAGAGAACACAAAATCTCAGAGTTATTGTTTTTGACTACTGAAAATTGGTGAGAAAAACATAACCTTACCGTGCATATGTAATATTCTTACATGTATTCTATATGCTTCATTTTTATGCACACATACACATATATCATATATTGTATGTGTGTGTGTGAATTATTAAAACATTGGTGAGAAAATGCTATATACTAGACTATATTTTTCATTAGGTTAGAAACCATGGCCTAGAATCATTTTATTCTCACAAAGAATCTAAGGTAGTGACTTATAGGGTAAATCTTACTTAATATTTGTTGAATATGTGAATGTATTAATTAATTCAGTCCCAACTCTCTCCCTTCATTGTTGTTTGCTGGATTTTTTGCCTTTTCCATAAAATGATGGAATCATAGGGAGGTATAGGGTAGTGATTGTCAAAAATTTTTAGTCTCAAGCTTTAAGCTCTTTAAATTTTAAGCTCTTTAAATTTAAATACAGCTAAAACCTTTAAACTCTTAAAATTACTGAGGACCTCAAAGAACTTTTATTTATTTGGGTTTTCTATTGATATGTGCCTTATTATAAATGGATACTGATATTTTTTTTAAAAAATGTATTAATTCATTTAAAGTAATAATAAACTCATTGTAGGATAGCATAATTTTTATGAAAAATATATTTTTAAAACAATAAATTAGTGAGAAGAAAAAAGGGAATTGTTGCATATATTTTTGCAAAACTTTTTAATACCTCTTTAAAGAAAACAGCTGAATTTTTATATCTGCTTCTGCATTCAGTCTTATGCTATATATTTTTTAGGTTGAAAATATATGAAGAAAATCTGATCTCATACAGACATATGATTGAAAAAGGGAAGAGTATTTTAATAGGTAAATAACACTTTAATATTATTATAAAAATAGTTTTGACCTTGCAGATCCCCTGAAACGGTCTTGAGGACCCCCAAGCGTTTCCAGAGCACACTGCAATTTTTTTTATGGACGAGGAAACTGAGGCCCAGAGAGAAGTGATTTGCCCAATGTCTTCTGCATTGAGTTATCACAGGACTGGGATTAGAATTCTGCTCCTGATACTTAATCCAATTTTCTTTCAAAGATAATACCTGGCACATCTCTAGTCCTTTATACTTTTAAAAGAGTTTTGTTTTCTATGATCTTGTTTTTCTGTCTAATGTGATATTTCTCCTTATTTCAAACTTACTTCTTCAGGTCAGCAGCAGAAGGAGAAGCAATCCTCTCATTTCCGCTGCAGAGTGTCTCCATGGTTTATTCCTCTATACAGAAATAATAACTGTAGTTCATTCTCCACTCTTACCGCATCTGAGATAAAACTTATGTTAAAATAATCATCCATTTGGATGTGGGGATGTTCCTCAGAGCTCTAGTTCACAGACATCTAATATCTCATTAATGCCTCATTGACATTTTTTTCCATAATAGGAATTGAATAGTTACAAAAGTTTTACCTCAAATGAAGCATAAAAGCCTCCAGAGAATGGTAGTACAGGTCAGACAAGTCTTAGCATTTACTAGGAGAAGGAAAATGTGTCGGATCAGATAAGGTATATCTATTTGTAGCAGAGCAGCCTAGAGCATGCCAGTAGTTCTGTTATAGTGAACTTTATATTCATTCTCTTGACAGGTTTGCCAAATATGGTAATAAAACAATGTTTAAGCACACATCCATATACACACAAAATAAAATAGAGGAGGTAAAATTTATAATGGGCAGGTTTAACTTGGTTAATTTTAGATTCCTTTCCACCATAAAATATAAAGTAAAAGTTTATTAGTTCATAAGCATAATTTAATGGAATGATTTCTATCACCAACCCTTGCTGCTGCATTTCTATTTTTTTCCCCTGCCTAATCATGATCAGTGAAACTCAATATCTCAAATTGTCTTTCAGTGAAACTGCTTGTTGAGTCTAGGAACTGAGATTTAGTTGGGTCCTTTCAAATGTTATTGCTCCTGGCTGGAAGTCTCTCTTACCTTTGTTTGTTGTTATGAGCTAATTGGAAGACCATCTATAGTTGTTCTGATCTATTTCTAGCCACTGGACTCAGATGGCTCCAGAGGAGAAAATGAGACTGGTGACCTTGAACAGTCCTCCCTCACTTAAATCCAATTTACTTTCAAGTCATGGCATCACCTTCCTGATGTCATGGTCCTCTTTGAGAACAGGATAAACAATGACAGTCCATTCATTGGGGCAGCTAGGTAGTGCAGTAGATAGAGTGCAGGCTTGAAATAAAGAAGGCTCATCTTCTTGAGTTCAAATCTGATCTCAGATACTTACTAACTGTTTGCCTCAGTTTCTTCATCTGTAAAATGAGCTGGAGAAGGAGAATAAAATGGCTAACTACCCAAGTATCTTTGCCAAGAGAACCCCAAATGGGGTCCTGAAGAGTTGGACCTGACTGAACAAATAATTTCATTAGAGGAGATTTCAATATAACAACACTTTATTGTTACAAAACTATTTTAGGGTAATTTTTCCCTAATATCACTTGGGCATAAAATTACAGAACTAACAATGAATAGAGCAGCTAGAAGAAATTCAAAGGAATAAAAGCAGGAACATTGCATAACATTGCATCCTAAATAAATATTTTCAAAAATTTCTAAAGTAGCTATTATGTGCCAAGCACTGTGCTGAGGCTACAAGGTCAAACAGGAAAATAGTCTCTGCCCTCAAGATTACATTCAAACAGGGAAAATGACATACACATACATACCTGTGTACACAGACATATGTACATTCACACATGTATATAAGACAAAGTATACAGAGAGTTACTCATAGGGCAGTTTATTGTAGGACCAGTTCCAGAGGGTGTATTGCAGAGGGATGGAGGGGGTATAATGGAGCAATGGGAGGAATGCAGCTGAGGCAGATAAGTATGGGGGATCCACAGGGGTGGACAGGAAAGGCAGCAGTATCAGACCAGGTAGGCATCCTACAACTTATAATTAAGGGAGTTCTGAGTCGATCTACAGGGAAATAGACTGTTAAGACCTTTGAACTAGAAATGCTAATGCTGATTTGAGATACAGTACTTAAGCAAGAAGTAGAAATGCTACAGTGAATAATACCTAGTCCTGCCTAATGGTCAAGACATCAATGAGTGGAGTCTGGGGGACTGAGTGATTATGTAGATGGGTGAGGAATGTCTGAGGTACTTTCTCACATCTTTAAGCAAGTAAGATCTGCCTCAGAGCAAAAATAGCAAATGCTACTTTCTTAACCTCCTTAGCTAATACACTCTTATTATTTCTCTTTTGCCCAGGAACCCTGAGGGTCTTCTCCTCCAGTTCGATTTTTTATGATTAAAGAGACCATTGCTTGAGCAACTACTTAAAGAAGCCTATTCATTGAATGAATGTATCTCACTCAAAGTGAAAATGCTATAAGACCTTAGTCTGAAAGAGCCAGGATCTCACATTGTATCCTGAGCCATCTCCAGCCATCCTGATGAATATCAGGCCACTGGACCCAGATGGCTCAGGAGAAGAAAATGAGCCCTCCCTCCCTTAAATCAAAGTCAACTGCAAGTCATGTCATCATCTTGATGTCATGGTTCTCTTTGAGAACAAAGGATAAACACAGCAAAAGCAGCAACAACAACCTTATACTGATCAATGGGAATGCCCTGGGAGGTTTCTTCTGTATTATACAGCAATTATGCTGGCCAGAAAAGAAATATTTCCTTTAATTAACTTCATTAGGCATAACTGAGAAACCAACGCAAGGTGGGTTTGGATTGAACCCTGGCTTTGTAGCACATGACTGACTCCCTCTTACTTAGGTGGGTGAGCAGAATGAATTACTCTATAGGTTGCTTACTGCAACCATTTCTGATACTGTCAGTTCTAGGTCCCTAGAAAATAACAAATCAGTGAATAAGAATTTATTAAGTGCTACATATGGACAAGACACTGTGATAAGTGCTTAGGATAGAAAGAAAAGAAAAAAGAAACAGCCCCTGCCCTCAAGGAGCTTATATTCTATGTGGTTTCCCTCAATATCCTATGGTCTTTGAGGTAGTCCCACTGAAATGGAACACATTCCTCATCCAGTATTTTAACTGTTGTGTCTCCCCAGTATTATTCAGTCTACACAAATAAGATCCTCACAAGAATAGCATTTATTAGATCATAAATATAATGATTTACTTAGAACTGAATGCACTGGTGGGAGAGTAAGACCTAGGATTCTTTGTGAATTGTGATGTATTTTATTATTCATGCATTTAACATATGAGTATTTGTGATTTATTTATTTATTTTGTTGTATTACTAAGTAAATAACTTACCAAATTTCCCCTGAGAAATCAGCATCTTGAAGATGGCAGAGTGAGAGCATGTACTCACCCAAGCTCTAAGAGAAATGCTTTCAGATACCTCTACAAAGAGAATCTGAACAAAATTTAGAGTGGCACTAGGAGATAGAGTGTGGCATATTTCCAGCCCAGGACAGCTTGGAAGGTCAACAGGAAGGATCTGTTGAGTGGGGCTGGAGGAGCGCACAACTCACAGTGCACAGGCTGTACCAGTGCAGAACCTGCCATAGAAAAGCCAAGCAAGAACCACCTGGCAGTCTGAAGCAGTGTGGATTCTCAAAGTGTGGAGAGGAGTCCAGTGGAACTGAGCAAGAGATTAGTGCATAATCCCAGGTAACAGCAGCAGCACTCCTGAGACTATCAGCCTGTAGATTAAATTATAAGTCATCTACTTGAACTGCCTGGAGCCAAGATGGCATAGTGATCTGTAAATGCTCTACCCCTCTCCTTGTGGAATTTAAAAAACCCAGAGAATATTTCCCCAGGAAAAATCCTGAAATGGTGGGATCAGATGAAGGGGTAAACAGTCTCTTAACCTGAGAGGCTAGGAAAATCACAAAGCATAGTCCCTCTTGCTGTGCCTGAAGGGGACCAGTGCAAGACTGGAGACCCAGAAATCCCTACCTCAGTGAACCATGAGGACATCCTGAGCCCCAGTGGGGTGGAGCCCATAAGCACCAACACCAGGATCCCAGGCATGCCTCAGCACAGCTAGGGGAATCAAGAAGACACTAGCATAGATGGGGTTCACCAACCACTAAGCTTCCTTTTGTTCTAGTTCAGGAGAGGAGACCTCCTTTGGCTAGACCACCCTCACCCACACCTCATGCAGCGAGCTCCAGGGTAAATCTGGGGAAACTCAGAAAGATTTCACCTGGCCTCTGCTTTGGCACACCAGCTCAGCACCAGGTAAGCTATAGCAATGAGCTTCTAGCTGAAAGAACCAGAGGCCACAATACATAAAGCCTCAAGTTCTAAGCACAATAACCATGGGACTGAGCCCCCTGTGCCCCAGAAGCAGAGACCCACTTTAAAAGCCACAAAAAGTGTGATCATCATGATCAAGAAGCAAACCAGAAAAGACCATAGAATCTTACTTATGGGGACAAGGACCAAAACAAGAATACTGAAGAGATTAGCATTGAGACTAAACTCCCATTTGAAACCTCAGAAGGGAATATGAACTGGTCTCAAGCCCAAAGTGCATTATTGGAAGAGCTCAAGAAGGATTTTAAAAGCCAAATTAGAGAGGTTGAAGAAAAATTGGTCAATGATTTTAAAAATATGGAAAAAAAAGAATTCATGGAAGAATTTAAAAGAAAAGTGGACAAATGAATAAAGAGATGCAAAACCTAACTGGAACAATTGGACAAACAGAAAAAGAGATGTAAAAGTTAGCTTGAGAAAATAATCTTTTAAAAATTAGAATTGGATAAGTAGAAGCTAATGACTCTTTGAGACATCAAGAATCAGTCAAACAGAATCTAAAGAATGAAAAAATAGAAAAAAATGTAAAATATCTCATTGGAAATACAATTTACCTGGAATATAGATCCAGGAGAGAAAAGTCTAAGGATTATTTGTCTACAAGAAAGCCATGATGAAAAAGAACCTGGACAATATCTTCCAAGATATCATCAAGGAAAACTGCCCTGAGTCCTAGAGCCAGAGGGTAAAATAGTAATTGAAAGAATCCACCAATCACCTCCTGCAAGAGATCCCAAACTAAAAACACTGAAGAATATTGTTGCCAAATTACAAAACTATCAAGTAAAGGAGAAAATACTGCAAATAGCCAGAAAGAAAAAATTCAAATATTGAGAAACCACAGTCAGGATCACACAGAATCTTGCAGCTTCCATGTTAAAAGATCGGAGGGACTGGAATATGATATTTCGTAAGGCAAAGGAGCCTGAACTACAACCAAAGATCAATTATCCAGCAAAATTGAGCATAATATTTCAGGCAAGGAGATGGACATTCAAGGAAATAAGGGATTTCCAGACCTTCCTGACAAAAAGGCTAGATAGAGCTCAATAGAAAATTTGATCTTCAAATACAAGTCTCAAGAGAGGTAAAAAAAAGGTAAATGGGGGAAAAAAACCAACTTGTTTTTCAATATGAGCAAACTGTTTGCATCTATATAGGAGAAGATGTTACTTGTTAATCTTGTGAATTGTGTGTGTGTATATATATGTATGTATGTATGTATGTATGTACGTACATATGTGTATATATTATGATATTTAAGAGGGATATATATAGATAGAGGGAGTGGGTATAAATTAAATAATGTGATGATAAAAAATGTGATTTAAGTGTGCAAAGGGATTATAACAGGAGATGTGAAAGTAAATGACATCACAAGAAGAGGTACAAAAACATATTACAGTTGAGGGAAAGAGGGGAGAGAGATGAGCACTGTTTGAGATTTACTCTTATATGATTTGGTTCAAAGAGGGAACAAAAAAGTCAGCTAAGTACAGAAATCTAACTAGTCCAATAGGTAGTAGGAGGGAAAAGGGGAAAGAAAAGGAAAGGGAAGCTAAAAGGGAGGGAAGAAGTAGTAAAATAAAAGGGGAAATAGAGGGAGGGGGGATGATAGAAGGGAGGGAAGACTGATGGAGGTGGTCAAAACTAAAAACTCTACTGTGGAGGGGAAGGGAGAACTAAAAGCCTAAAAGGGGGGAAATAGGATGGAGGGAAAGACACATATAGTAATCATTAATGTGAATGTGAATGGTATGAACTCTCCCATAAAATGGAGGTGGATAGCAAGATAGCAGAATGGATTAAAAACCATAATCCAACAATATGTTGTTTACAAGAAACATATTTGAAACAGGAAGATACACACAGGGTAAAGGTAAAAGGTTGGAGCAGAATATATTATGCTTCAGCTGGTGTATAAAAAGCAGAGGTGGGGGTGGTGGGTGGAGCCAAGATGGTGGAGTAATAGTATGGACTTTGGAGAGCGCTCCTGCCAAGCCCAGCTAATTACCTGTAAAAATGGCTCCAAAAAAATTCTGCAGCAGCAAAACCCACAGAATGAAGGAGCGAAGCAAATCTCCAGCCCAAGTCAGCCTGGAAGGTCATCAGAAACTGTCTATCATGCCAGGATGGGAGCAGAGTGCAATCCAGTGTGGGCTGCAAGTGCACAAAGGGACCTGAGCAGGCCTTGGGGAGACTGAATCTCTCACATCTGTGGTGGTTTCCAGACTTCATGACCCTAAAAGGTTGAGGATAAATTGGAAGGTCAATGAGAAAAGCCTGTGGAACCAGTGTAGGAGAGTGGAGTGGTCTGGCCCAATGGAGGGGAAAAAGGGGGGAGGTGAGAGAGAAAAAGTGAAGCTTATTGTCATCACATTTGACTTAAGGAGGTAATAACATGCACACTCAATTTGGTATGAAAACCTATCTTACACTACAGGAAAGTAGGGGGAAGAGGATAAATGGGGTGGGGGAGATGATAGAAGGGAGGGCAAATGGGAGGAGGGGTAATTAAAAGTAAACACTTTTACGGAGGGACAAGGTCAAAAGCGAGAATAGAATAAATGGGCAGGATAGGATGGAGGGAAATATAGTTAGTCTTTCACAACATGACTTTTATGGAAGTCTTTTACATAATTACACATTTATAACCTATATTGAATTGCTTGCCTTCTCAATGGGGATTGGTGGGGGTGGGCGAGGAAGGGAGAGAAGTTGGAACTCAAAGTTTTAATAACAAATGTTAAAAATTGTTTTTACATGCAACTGAGAAATAAGAGGTACAGGTAATGGGGTACAGAAATCTATCGTGCCCTACAAGAAAACAGAGGAGATGAGGATAAGGGAAGAGAGGGGTGTGATAGAAGGGAGGGCAAATTGGGGAAAGGGGTAATCAGAATGCATGGTATGGGGTAGGGGAGGGGAGAGTGGGGAGAAAATTTGTAACTCAAAATTTTGTGGAAATGAATGCTGAAAACTAAAAATAAATAAATACACAACTAAAAAACCTGAATAATAAAAGAAAATTATTGAGGCTGAGAAAGTATGGGATGGTAAGCAAATGTTCCAAATAACTAGAGAAAACATGGGATACTGGCTCTCTAGGTGTGGGACTCTGAAAATATTATGTGGTAATAAGAATTTGAAAACAATTTTAAGAAAACATTTGTATAGGACCTTTATTCTAAATTCCTAGTCCTTAATCCAAAAGTGAAAGGTTCTCTGGTTTGCCTGCTTATTCTCCAACATTTAGCACCTAATGTTCTTTAAATGAAGGGCTATGTTGTAAAAATTG
The DNA here is from genome assembly GCF_028372415.1 of Notamacropus eugenii. NCBI lineage: Eukaryota > Metazoa > Chordata > Mammalia > Diprotodontia > Macropodidae > Notamacropus > Notamacropus eugenii. Next base: position 483,595,103 of record NC_092873.1, read on the forward strand.
CCGTTGTGTCACTAAAAGGTAAAAGTAAAATCCAATATGTAGCTCACATAATGTAGTGGGATTTAGTGAAAGACACTAGATTTATTAGTCAGTCAACAAGCATTGATTATCTATTATATGCCAGGTACTTAGTGCTGGGGATCCAACGAAGAGCAAAAGATAGCCCCTGGCTTTGAGGAGCTTATAGTCTAATGGAGGAAGCTGAAAAGGAGGGGAAGGGGGAGAGAATAAAAGATACTTGGCATAGGGCATGATGGAGTAATCCAGAAGAGAGCAGCCAGATGGGAAATTAAGAGATGACTGACTTAAAAGTGAGTTGCATGGGTCATAGAAGACCATGAGTTTTGTGTGTTTTAAAAATTGCTTTATTAATGCCTTTTGGAATTAATTTGACATTTATTTCTTACTATATACTTCTTTACCCAGGCAGTTGTCCATGATAACAAACATTTAAAAACAATTGAGCAAAACCAGCTAACATCACTGCATGGCAGCCTTTGCAACACTGTCAAACTCTTTGTGAATAATTTCTTAGTAATGACTACAGTGAATCCGAAAGAAAAGCAATCCTTCTAGGAATGTTCATATCTAGATCATTTAAGAATTGAGCCACATTAACTCTTCAGAGACTAGTATAAGGACCTAAGAAGGATAATACCTGAGTATTCCCAACATGCTACTAGAGAAGTCTGGGGAAATTGGGAATCTGAACTTATTCCAAAAAATACCCCATGTTGATTTTGTGCTAGAGAGATCAAATGTTGGAGTAGTGGGGCATTGTGAAAGGAGGATTCATTGCCTTTCTCACAGACACACAGTCAGTCACTTATACATACACAGTTAAGAGTGGATGTAGTAACAAAACAACAAGCTATCAACCAACCAACCAGCGATGAACCAACTAACCAGAAACCATTTCTTGATTACTTAATGCATGCCTGTCGTTTTACTAGGTTCTGGTAATATGAAAAAAAAGGCAAAAATACAAAAAACAAGCCATGTTCTCAAGAAGTCCACATACTAATTGGGAAGATAATGTAAGAGACACGTACAGAGTAGATTAGGGAAGTAATCTTTGAGGTTAATGAAAGGGTAAGGAGAATTTTTCTCCTCCTTCCTCCTCTCATTTCCATTGGTCATATTACCTTATTTTTCCTTTAAATTTAATTTCCTTAATTTGCAAAGTTCCAGTTTTTAACCTTCAAATTTGTTACTTTTTTCAATTAACAAAAAATGTTTTATCCATATCACTTTGAAGTGGAGCTATTCACCCAGTTAGAAGGCATTGCTTCTAGCAGGAGTAGAGATAGACACTCCCAATGGACATGAATACAGAAAGGTAGTCACTCTAAGGACAAAATAATTCCAAGAGAAGGACCACTGGCAGCAAGAAGGAGGCCAACATTGTCCCCTCAATCCAAGCTGTATAGACAGCCACAGGTGTCCACCTGTGGACTGAACCTATATGCTTCAGAGTGAGAGCTATTATTATCTCATAATGGCACAGAAAACAGGGGAAATAACACTGACTGGAGCCTAAGGACACAAGTTCTGATCCTAACTGGGTCATATATTATCTGTGTGATTGTGGGCAAATCATTTAACCTTTCGAAGTTTCAGTTCCCTCATTAGTACAATGAACAAAGATGAACTGGGTGACTATTATTGACCTTTCAGCTCTAACCCTTGATTCTATGACTGAGTCCCTGGCAAAGACTATAAGTTCAAGTGAAGTCATTTTTCCAAACATTTGTCTGAAAGTCACATTTTGATGCCAGAATAAACTGAAAGAAGCTAGTTGGATGTATTCCATTCCTTTCTTTTCCAACTAACATTTTGGGTCGCCATTTAATCTGTTTTTGAATAATTTCAAGTCCTCAAATCCATAATTAGAATTAGAAGATGATAAGATTTCTTTAAAATGACTTTGCTGGAAACTGACTTCTAAAAGCTGGCAGAGACTTGTCAGGAGGTCAAGGAAAAATCTAATTAACCAAGAAATAGCCCTGGGGAAAGCTGGCTCTCAAGTTAGCACTAGGATCCATTGTAGAACTTCCTTTGGAGATTTGTATTTCACTTGAAAGAGGAAGGAACAAAATCTTCATGAGAAACTTGTAAAAAATAGAACAAACAAGTAACTGTTAGGGTCCTTGGAAGGTTAGATATCTAATCTAAAAAACAACAAAATGAAGTCCAAGTTGGTAAAGCATAAATTGCCACCAGATGATTTAGAAAATATAGTTTTCATTGAATGGAAGAACACACTTGAGGAATAAAAATGATATTACAGAATAAAACTATAGGTAATTTTGATGGAACTTTGATGCCCAAATTTTGTGGCAGTAAAACACTAGAAATAAAGTGTACCCATCCTCGGAATGAATGGACAAATTGCAGTCTATTAATATACGAAATATTATTGTGTCACACAATAAAATGATGAGGGATTCTGAGAAACACAGAAAGACCTGTATGAACTGATATAGGATGAAATATAAAATAGATGTCAGAGTTCAGGATTTTATTCAGGGAAACTCAGTTGAAATTCTGGTTTTGTCACTTACAGATTATGGTTTTGTGATAAAGTAAGGCAAGCAATCTTAGAGGATATTTATCTCAATTATTTTATAGATTAAGGAAACTGACACCCAGAAAGGTTAAGTGTCCCAAGGTTGCACAGTGAGAAGGAGTCTTGGGGTGTGAGCTCATGTTTTGTGGTTCTGAGTCCAGTTCTTTCCACTGCAACACACTGCATCTAGTTAATACCCATGTTAGCATGTAACAAGTAACATGCAAATTATGCAACAATGCTCATCCTCAGGATTTCCTCACCTGTGAAATGAGGGGGTCAGACTAGAGGCCTCTGAGGTCCCTTCTAGCTCAAAAATCAATGATCCTACAGTATTAAAATGAGCAGAACCAGAAGCACAATTTTCACAATGACTACAACAGGGTAAAAAAATAACACTAAAAAGCCAACTAGACTTAAAATCATTTACTCAAAATGATTCCTTAGAACATCTGATGAAGCATACATCCTTCCTCCTAGTGAAATGATGGTGGACTTTGGGTGTCCAGATGGTGTTGGAGCAGTCATTGTACCAGTTGGTTTTGCCTATCTGTTTCTTAGGGATACTTTCCAGGGGTGACTATTTTGGGGAAATACTTGTGGTGTAAAAATAATGAAGTGCAACAATAAACAATAAGAAGTAGGAGTTTAGAACAGCAGAACATTAGTGTTTCTTCATAGATATTCCCATTGGGAAGTTCATGTCCATAAGTCTACCTTTGGTTTGATATCCCAGCCTGGTTATCTAGATCAGAGGTGTTCAACATGTAGCTCAGAGCACTCCCAGAATACTACCTGAACCATATTCAAATGTAACTGAGAAATGTTTAGCAAAATAAATAAAAATACAACATAGAGAATGTTGATTTGTAGTTTTCTGAGACAATATATAAGAAATAATAAATACTGATCTAGGTGATAAAGTTGTCGAGATAACTGCTAAACCTCTATTTTTTTTTTGGTCTTTGGAAAGTGTCCGCATAGCCTTCTCATTACTACTAGAAATCACCTTTTCTTCCACTCTCCTCAAACACATTGCAATTCTGTTCCAGGACTCTCATATCAGGACCTCAGAATTCTGGGGCTATTGAAAATGAGTTTCATGTTTTTCATCCCTCTAGGTGTTTTTCTTTCTTTATTTTCAGGTTCTGAGAATGATAGATTGGGAGAAAAGCACCATTTGAAACTAATTGTCAAAGTCCCTGGAAGGCTCACTTATCTTTGTCAAGTCTTTGTTCAGCTTGAACGACTTTGCAATTAATTGTGAAGTAGCCTTGATGACATTCTTATTATGGGTGGATCTATGCATGTGTATCTTGCTCTGTGCTAATTAATCATCTAAACTTTCTTTCCTGTTCCTTCTACTTTACCACTTAACTCTAGGATTGTCTAATTCAATTCACCTGTCTTCTAGTCCTGTTTCCCATTTCTTCTTTAGAGATGAAAACGTTAGAAGAGTTACATTAATGCTTTTCTAAAGACCTGGTGACAATGAAGATGACAGAGTTAATACAGATAATTGGCAACAGAGACTGATGCTAGGAGGAACAAGGCAGGAACTGTCCAAGTCCCTGTTTTTCTGTTCAACATTGGCATTATCAGGGACTTAGTAGAAGGTTTAGATAGAATGCTTATCAAATTTGTGGATAATAGGAAACAGATATAAAATGGTGCAATGGATAAAGAACTGATGTTGGAGCCAGGAAGACCTGGGTTAAAGTGTCATTTTTGATACACACCGCTCTATGGCTCCAACCTCTCAACACCCCATGTAACTCTAAAATCACATGCTGTAAAACAATTGCCAATCTGCATTGAATAGAGGTTGTTTCTTCAGAAAAATCTCTATGCCAGAGAAATCAATGGTCTGCTACAGTCCAGTATGAAACTAGATAGTATAGTCACATTGGATGGCAGAATTGGGAACCAAAAAGATTGACTGGCTAAAATGAGGGGTGAATCTTATGGGACTGAATTAGCTTTGAGTAAATCTTTTGAAAATCTCAGTTTCATCCATGTGGTTTCTCTTTCTACTGTTAGAATTTGCAGTTTCTCTGATCCTTAGTATATAAGTATATATGTGAGTTTCTATAGCCCTAAAAAAATAATGAATGGTCATCTTTCTAGTGATAAACCTCTCTAAATTTAGTTGAGTTCAACCTTGGAGCACACTTCCAATTACTTCCAAGTACATTCAGAAGACTTTCCAGTTTAGTAGGATCTTTTATAGTCTGTATTCATCTGATGTAGCCTTTGAAAAATATATCGAGAGAAGCAGCATAATGTTTCAGTGCTGTGAAAATCACAGAAATGGATTCCTGTGGGGCAGCATACTGACTTAGAAAATCACAAATTAACATCATATAGGTTGAATTGTATTTTTATTTGTTTTGTTAAATATTTCCCAATTACATTTGAATCTAATTCCAGAATTGCAGGCTTCATGGGCCCCTGGGACCCACATATTTGATGTTTCTGGAAGATGAGATGAAATTTAACAAGGGTAAAGGTAAAATCTTATCCTTGGGTTCACGAAGATCAGTTATGAAGACAGGGAATGGAGAGTTAATTTGAAAGAGAACCAAATGTTTTAGTAAACTACAAGCTTCGTATGAATCAACAGAGTAACGTTGTAACCGAAAAACCTACCTAATATGATCTTCATCTACCATAAGAGAATTATGGTGTTTGGAATGAGGGATATTATTGCCTTGCTCTACTATATCCTAGTCAGGCCACATCTGGATTCCTTAAAAATGTGTCACATTTTAAGGCAGGCACTAAAAAGTTGAAAGTATATCTTCACTAGGGTGTCATTGTTGTGGTCCTTCATATTTGAAGAGGACCAAAATGACATCATGATGTCGGGGTCCAAGTACGTTGTGTCTGACTGTGGCTGATCAGACCAAGATGAGCTCAGAAGGCTCTATCACAGGTTGGGCACAAATTATCCATTTGAACTATGATGATAAGATTAAAGGACAGAGGACATGACACATAAGGACCAGATGAAAGAATTTAATGGGGATCTTTAGCCTGGAGTAGAGAAGATTTGTGTGTATGTGTGAGGGAGGAAGTGTCATAACTATTTTCTAAATCTTTAAAAGACTTTTATGTTAAAGATGGATCAGTCTTGCTGTGCCTGGTTCCGCAAGAGAAAATTAGGAGTGCAGTGGGTAGGAGCATCAGGGAAATACAAAAAAACAAAAAACAGACTTCTAATACTTAGAACTACCAGAGAATGAAATGTGATATTCTAATGAGTTCTTTAGCTGGATAAGCATTTGTTGCCAATACTATAAAGGATGGGTTGGAGGTGGGGTTTCCTTTTCAGGTACAATCTTATGACCTCTGAACTTCCTTCCAACTTGTAAATTCTGTGATTCCAGGAGCATGTGATTTATATGTTGTGGGGGGGATTATGCAATACCTGCCTTACCCAAACAGCCTATTTTACCTGCCTTAGGATTTACTAACGAGTCACAGAAAAAAAATCTTCCTTAAAATGGAATTGGCAGAACACTGAGCTGGAAGTCATGAGATCTGGTTTAAACCCAAGCATTCCTTTTAACTAGCTATTTGTGAGGAATATTGTTTGCTGTTTTGAGCTTTAGTTGCTCCACCTGTAAAATAAAGAGGGATGACTAGAGGATCTCAGATGTATGTTTTAGGCCGGAAATCAGTGATTCCATGATTCTAGCACAGCAATCATATTGCTAAACACCTGCCTAACTGCCCTTTTATGGATTTGTATTCTTAAAACTACATGACTTTAAGCTTATCTGACCCTTTGATAAAACATCCTTTTGAAAATTTTTCTTCATTTATTTGTCAGACTTATGGAGAATAGAAGAATTTATGACCAAATATGAGATAGAGAATATTGTGAAATGCAAAATGGATAACTTTGATTACATGGAATAAACAAAGCCAATGCAACCAAGTTTAGGAGGGAAGCAGAAAACTGGGAAAGAATTTTTACAACTCGTGTCTGTGATAAAGGCTTCATCTCTAAAATATATAGTGAACTGAGTCAAATGTTCAAGAATACAAGTCATTCCCCAATTAATTAATGGTCAAAGGATATGAACAGGCAGTCTTCAGAGGAAGAAATTAAAGCTATCTATAGTCACATGAAAAAATACTCTAAATCATTATTGATTAGAGAGATGCAAATCAAAACAACTCTGAGGTACCATATCACACCTATTGGATTGGCAAAACAGAAAAATGATACACATTGGAGAAGGTGTAGGAGGATTGGAATACTAATTCATTGTTGGTGGAGCTGTGAGCTAATTCAATAATTCTGGAGAGTAATTTGGAACTACACCCAAAGGGCTATAAAATTTGCATACCCTTTGACCCAGCTATACAGCTTTTAGGGCTGTATCCCAAAGAGATCATTAAGTTGGGAAAAGGACCCAAATGTACAAAACTATTTATAGCAGCTCTTTTTGTGGTGGTCAAGAATTGAAGACTGAGGGGATGCCCATCAATTTGGGGAATGGTTGAACAAGTTGTGGTATATGAATGTAATGGAATACTATTGTGCTATAAGAAATGATGAATGGACAGACTTCAGAAAAACCTGGAAAGACTTCTATGAACTGTTGCTGAGTGAAGTGACCAGAACCAGGAGAACATTATATACAGTAACAGCCACAGTGTGAGAAGACTATTTTTGATAGACTCAGCCCTTCATAGCAATGCAAAGACCTAAAATATTTCGAAAAGGTTCATGATGCAATCCACTTCTAGAGAAGGAACTATGGGGTCAGAACACAGAATGAAGAAGATTAAATTCTCTTTTGTTATGTTTTGTTTTGTTTTTCTCATGGTTTCTCCCATTCATTTTAATTATTTTATGCAACATGACTCATGTGAAAACGTGTTTAATAGGAATATGTGTACAGCCCACATAACATTGCATGCCATCTTAGCGAGGGAGTAGGGAGGGAGGGGGAGAAATTTTGTAACTTAAGGAAGTGATTGTTGAAAACTGAATTAATTAATTAATTAATTAATAATTAATAAATTTTGAAAAAAAAATGAAAATTTCTCCTCAGTTCTCCAGATACTTTAAAAGAATGTAAGTGACCACAAAAGGAGGGCTTACGTCTGAAACACTTACTTAGGTATGTGAAGGAAAAAAATAAACACTCCTAAATAAGCAGTCTATAAGCGCAGGCTATTGAAAAGTTTCTTTGTTCATGACTAAGCTGTGGGTGTGACTTTTTGATAAGGATAGCAGGCTCAAATCCCTTTCCTCAGTATTGGGAAAGAGGAACTGATTTTCCTGAAATCAGCAGTTTTCTAAGACTAAGAATAATAACTTAGACTTTTTTAGCAACCTTTTTTCCAGGAACTTTGCAAAGGCAAGCTCATTAATCTTTCCCAAAGGTGAGGTAAGCAAGGAAAGGGCATTCCTTTCCCAGGGCTAAGTAAGCCTTGACATAATTTACCTTTGCTTCAGGCGCACTATGCTTTGCCTTGTTTTGGGATCCAACTAGGCTTGCTTGGCCTCTTCACCATAAACTCATAGAATTATTAGAGCAAGAAAGGAATCCAGAAATGATCTATTTTAGCTCTTTCACTTTGCAAAAGAGAAGACAAGCTCAGAGATAGGAACGAGTTTGAATCAGGGCTATTCACCTAGTAAGTGGCATTCTTGAGGATGATTATAGGTTTTCTGACCCAATGCCCTTTCCACCATATCATGCCTCTTACTCTCCTTTGGTTTGGTTGGGATTATTTCATGTACAAGTAGTATGTAAATTAAGGGGCAGCTAGGTGGTGCAGTGGATAGAGCACCAGGCAAGGACTCAGGAAGATCTAGATCAAATCCAGCCTCAGACACTCGCTAACTATATGACCCTGAGCAAGTCACCTAACCCTGTTTACCTCAATATCTTCATCTTTAAGATGAACTGGAGAAGGAAATGACAAAACCCTCCAGTATCTTTGCCAAGAAAACCCCAAATGGGGTCACAAAGAATCAGACATGACTGAATGACTGAACAGTAACAAAAATACATGAACTGCCATAAACTATCATTTTTGACATGGCTTCATTTTGTGACATTAATGGACACATGTGCTTCTACAGACACTCGGCTGATCCAGACCATCTGAACTTGACCAGGAGAAATAAGTAATCAAACTTCCCAAGCATTTATTAAATCTTTATTGGTTGAATACTGTATTTCATGCCATAAACACTTGTTTCATTGATCTCTTTTGTTATGTTTTAAGTCTATGATTTTAAAGAATGATTGTTACCTTTAAGAAAATATGCAAAAAAAAGTGACGCTCGAAGAGTGCACTTCAGTGGTTGTTAGAGATACTGCAGTGGCCAGATATTGATGTGGGCAAATCAAGAATTTCACATTTTTTTCAAGTCATTCACTTCACATTGAAGCCCAAAAAATGATGGACTATTGCTATCAAAATGATCATTTCTCTTAAAACAAGCAAAGATCTTCATAGGAACTTGATAGTGGAAAGGGCTGCTGGTGATCTCTCAAAAGTGTGGCACAGACTTTTTCAAGATGGACAGTAAGAATATCATTGAAAAAATGATAATCATTGTTATGAAGAAAAGTGCTCATCATTACAAATATTAGTGTACTGAAGATTGGAAAAAAGTAATTTTTAACTAATAAAACTGGATTTTTCATTTAAGGCTATACCAAAAGCATTATCATAAGTTAAGTTAAGGCTATAGGATCTGGACATCTTTATCAGACTCTAAAACAACCACCTCCAAAAGGCGAGGGGAGAGAGAGGGGGTGGGGGGCGGGAAGGGAGAGGGAGAGGGAGAGAATTTAACTTCTAGAGGGCTTGGAAAACTTTTCTCCATTGAGAAAATGATAAACTCTTCACTAAAGAAATGATACATTAAAGAAATGATACAAATAATGAGGCAAAATATACTGGAATTAGAAAAATTCCCAAGTGGCTGTTATATACAGTAACATACATAGTACCATGTCACACAACATGAAAGTTAAGAAATTTATGCAAAAGATGGAGATAAACATGTTCCAGTGGCCTGGAAACTCATCTGATTTAAGTTGTAATAAAAATCTTTGGGCTACAATCAAGGTTAGACTTGGTAAAAATAGACTTCATCAAAGGTGCATTTAATATTCAATGTGATAGAAGTGTGGTTTCATGATGAATAAAAGAATATGTCAAAATTTAGAAAATTCAATGTCAATGTGACTGTAGCAAAATAGGATAAGATTAATTCACATTTGCATAGCACTTCGAGGTTTAGAGAGCACTTCGCCCAAAACACATGGGGTAAGGAGGGTAGGTAGCACAAATATTATCAACCTAGTTTTATACTAGGGAAAACAGTCTTGGAACAGTTATAATATTCACAGACAACAAATATCAGGAGCCAGGATTCATAGCAAAGTCTTCTTCCAAATGCAGAAGTATTTCTAAATTCATGCCCTTATTAGACTGTGGGCTCCTTGAGAGCAAGGTGTGGTTTTGGCTTTCTTTGGATCTCCCAGACCTTTGCATAGTGTGCAGTAGGCCTTTCATGAAGGCTTGTTGAAACTCTGAGGTTTCCAATTGCTAATATTAGCAAAAAAAGGGAAAATGAAAAATGTTGAAGAAGATGTGGGGAAACTGGAACACTAATACATTCCTGGTAGAGTTGTGAATTCATCTAACCATTCTAGAGAGCAATTTGGAACCATGCCCAAAGGTCTATAAAACTGTGTATATACCCTTTGATCCAGTAATACCACTACTGGATCTGTATCCCAAAGAAATCATAAATAATGGAAACAGATCCACATGTACAAAATATTTATAACAGTTCTTCTTATGGTAGCAAAGAATTGGAAAATGAGAAGATGCCCATCAATTGGAGAATGACTGAATATGTTGTGGTATATGAATGTTATGGAATATTATTGTGCTATAAGAAATGATGAGCAGGCAGATTTCAGAAAAACCTGGAAAGTCTTACATGAACTGATGCTGAGTGAAATGAGCTGAACCAGGAGAACACTATACACAGTAACAGCACCATTGTGTGATGATCAACTTTAATAGATTTACCTCTTCTCAGCAATACAATGATCTAAGACAATTTCAAAAGACTCAAGATGGAATATGTTATCCACATCCAGAGAAAGAAGTCTGAATGCAGATCAAAGTATACTATTCTCTCTCTCTCTCTCTCTCTCTGTCTCTCTCTCTCTCTCTCTCTCTCTCTCTCTCTTTCTCTCTCTCCTCTCTCTCTCTCCTTTCTCTTTATTTTCCCCTTTTATTCTGATTTTTTCTTTCATACATAGCTAATGTGAAATATTTTAAATATGACTGTACATATATAGCCTATATTGGATTGATTGCTGACTTGGGGCAAGGGGAGGGGAAAGTGGGAGAAAAAATCTGAAACTCAAAATCATATAAAAGTGAGTACTGAAAACTATCTTTACATGTAATTGGAAAAAAAATTTAATACTATTAAGTGGGGGGAGAGGAGGGAAAAAATAAAGTCTTGTTGACTAAATGATTTTATTCTCCAAACCATAGCTTTCTCACAAGCTAACTAATCTCAAAAGTATTTTGTTAGAATCAAACCAGGTCACGTATATGTATAACTCTTTGGGAGTTTTAAAGCACCATATGAATATGTTATTCAAATCAGGTGAAGAAACAATGTTAGGAAAAAAATAAAAACCACAAGGCTTTGCTGAAACAGTAAACATCTGCTCAGACCAGGTTTTCCAACTGGTTTGTTTGATTTGAGGCAAAATCAAACAACTTGGAAAGCAATTTTGACAGAGCCCAGGTTCTGGGCATTGTGTGTATATATGCTTTTTGCTAGTGATAATAGGAAATCGAGCGGTTCTGGTTAATTTCCTGTTCTTTCCTTCAGAAGAGCTCTGAACCTGCTTTGAGCCTTCAGGACCCCAAAGAATTGTCAACAATTATTAAAGAAAAGAGAATAATGACAAACATTCAGAGCTTCCTTCTCCTATGGCTGGAACCCATCAGTTTAAAAATAGAGAGCAGGTCCAGCCGCCAATCCTTAACCAAGTTAGAGAAAAGGCCCTAACTACCTTACTGTCTGTTTCAGGGGCCTTCTGGCTTCCCCCAGATCTAATAAGGGAGATTGTTTTATCTCTGTTTTTCGTCTGCTTACCCAGACCTTCATTTCCCAATTGAGGTTAATGATAACAATCACAGTGTGACTGTTTTGCTCAGGGAGATAACGTGGGCTGTAAGATAGATGGTAAAGGCAGAAAACTGGCCCCATCTCATCTTCGGTATTCCTTATATATGCCATCCCTATCTTTTTGTCTTCTGTACTCAGTTTCTTAATTTTCATAGTCATAGAATATTGGACCTTGTTGCTTCAACCCCTTATTTCATGAATGAAGAAAATGGGTCCTAGAGAGTGGTGAGATGGCTTGCTCTCAGACTCATTGAAACTGAGAGGGAAAAGGAATATAATGAAATCATGTAATCCAACTCTGTCATTTTATAGATGAGGAAAGGTCAATTCACAGAGGTCAATTGACTTGAAAGAAGTCAGTAAGTGTGCAATAACTATTGATTGTGAGGATAAAGTAAAATAGTAGAAAGTCATCTGAACCTGAAGTCAGGAGAATTCTACATTTAACTTCCACCTGTGGAGGTAAATCTCTTCATAGGGAATAAGCATTTTTATGTTTACATAACATCTACTATATGCCCGGAACTGTGCTAAGAACTTTATAAATATTATCACATTTGACCCTCACAACAGCCCAGAGAGGTAGGTGTAGCTAGATTAATCCCTGAACTGCATACCTATTTCCCAAATTGGTGAGGATTGAATGAGATCACATACATATAGTACTATAAAGGAAAACAATAGTTTTCGTTGTTATTGTTCAGGGTCACACAGAGAAATGGAAGCAGAGATGGGATTAGAACCCAGGTCATTTGACTCCCAGTCCAGTGCCAGTGGAATATTCTTTCTTGTATAGAATACTTCAGAGAATCATAGAATTTCAATCTTGGACAAGTCTTCAGTGACCATCTACTGTAACTCATTGAGTCATTTCAGTTGTACTTGACTCTTTGTGACATCATTTGGGTGACTCAAGTGCTATTTTGTTATAAATGATCATTTGGTCCCACTTCTTGTCTCAAGGGGCCCTTATTTTGGGGAGTATGAGTAGACCTGTATTATATCCTTGACATTCCAGACTTCTTAGATAGTCTTATAGGTAGACAGATTAGATAGAGTGTTCAACCTGGAATCAGAAAGACATAAATTCAATTCCAGCCTAGACATGTACATGCTATGTGACTCTATGCAAATCATGTACTCTTTGCCTAGTTTCCTTATCTATAAAATGAGGATACCAAACTATTTCTTAGGGTTGTGATGAGAAGAAAAATATTTGTAAAGTGATTTCAAATTTCAAAGAATTGATAAATGCTGTTTATTATTATTATTATAGTGAGTCAAATATAATCAACCATAATCCAATCTCAGTAATAGTTTCAATAAATACAGTGGATAGCTGCAGTAAATCACAAATGAGTATATTAGTAATTAGGTTCTGATGGAGTTAAATGTGTACTCATCTATCTTGCCCAACAAGACTGGATTATTACATAGGCAAACCTGTTGACCACTGCATTGTTATTTGGTCTGAAGGCAATAAAGTTCAAGTACCAACTCTGCTGCCCATTAGTTGAATAGCCCTGAGCTAATTATCCTTGCCCAAAGTGGATGGAAGAATCAAAATAGATTGCACAGGTGAAATGTACTTGATAAGTACTTCTTTCATCATGAAGTTTAACTTGTCTCTTAACATTGATTAGCTGGGGTGAACCTTGAAAATGCCATGAGGTAATGCCAATAACTAACATTTACCATTAGCGGATAGAGCAAGTGAGGCCTTTTACCCCTCTTTCAGTCCTTTGATCAACATTGCCTTTCAGCTATCTTCTTTCTCCAAGTTGACAGAGAAGAAACTATAACTCTCTTTAAATGCATCACAGTGTTTTTGGTACTGTAACACCCAGAGCTGTTACCAGATAGCTCTAGCTTTTCGACCCCAATCTACCTTTATAGCCTTACTTCACATCATATTCCTTCATATTTCTTTTTAAGAGGCTACATGGTAGTGGTTTGAGTGCAGGTATAGGTTGTGTGTTTCAAATCCTGCCTCAGATATTTATCATCTGAGTGAAAAGGAGCAAGTCACTTAAATTCCCAAAGGCTCAGTTTACCCCATCTATAAAAGGGAACTTATATCATGCTGTTATTTACCTAAAGAAAGCCCTTTGCAGACTTTCAAGTTCTATAAAACTGTTATTATGATGCCCCATGACTGGAGATGCATGAATGGGACATGAATGAACTCTTGAGGGAGATATTGAAGGAGAGATATTATGTTCAGGTCCCTGAGACCCTTCCAACTGAAAATTCTGTAATTCACTGTCAATAATTGGGCTCAAATCGCAGAATCACAAGATTGGAAGTAGTAGCGGGAGTTGGGCCAACACATCTGAAAGGAATCCCTGTTCAAACACACTTAAAATAATGGCCTTCCAGCCACTACTCAAAAGTCTCTAATGTGATTTCAAAGATTAATAGATGTGGGAACAGAGGACCTGAGTTCTACTTAGTACCTTAGATCACTTTTGGCAAGTCACTTAAATTCTCTAGGCCTCAGTTTCCTCATCTGTAAAATGGGGTCTTCTGAGGTCCCTTCCAATAGATCTAGGATCCCATGATATCCTGGGGCAGCTCTTTCCATTTAGGGAACAGCTCTAATTGGCAGGAAGTTTTTTTTTTCTCTGACATCAAGCCTGATTTTGCTTCTTAGCAACTCCCACCCATTGCACCTGGTTTGATTCTTGAGGGAATAAAAAGGACAGTTCTAATCCCTCTCCTCTAAAATCTTCAGTTATTTGAACACAGCTATCAGTTCCAGCTCATGTCTTCTGTTCTCCAGGGTGACAATACTCAGTTACTTTTAACTGTCATCATATGGTGTGAAGTCATAGTCTTTCACTATCTTGGTTACTGTCCACTGGCTGTGCTTCAGTTTCTCAATGACCTTTTCTTAAACTCCATCTGATATTCCAGGTGTGGGCTGCCTATAACAGAGGCACAATAACCTCCTTCTTTCTGGAAGCTATGCCTCTCTCATTGTAGCCCAAAATTGCTTAAACTTTTTTTGACTGCCAAATCACAGGCTAAAACTGCCATCTCCAGTTGAGTTGTGCATTCTTCAGGTTAGAGTTGTGGTAAATACATATAATCATCAACATTAGCATAGATGGTGAAATCTTCAGAGAAACTGACCTAAGGCACAATACAAAGCATTTTCTTGTGAATAAAGCAATAGTAGTTCTCTAAACAAAGTAGAGTCTAGATTTTCACCCTGGGCTTCTTGGAAGAAATTTTAAAGCTATAAAGTCATTCCTATAATCCTTCAGTATTTTTTAGTATATATATAGATATAGATATAGATACATATATATGTTGTTTTTTTAAAGAAACTGTCACAGATTTAATTGTTTCATTACCAAATCTACTCCAAAACCTCATTGAACCTCAGTTTCCTCATCTATAAAGTAGGGATATCACTAGTCCTGACTATTTAAGACAAGGCAATATTTCTCAGAACTTTTTTCCTTTTTAATAG
This sequence comes from Notamacropus eugenii, assembly GCF_028372415.1. Classification (NCBI taxonomy): domain Eukaryota; kingdom Metazoa; phylum Chordata; class Mammalia; order Diprotodontia; family Macropodidae; genus Notamacropus; species Notamacropus eugenii. The sequence goes on from NC_092873.1 coordinate 483,610,355, forward strand.
TATTTTATTTTTTCTCAATTACATGTCAAGACAACTTTTAGCATTCATTTTTACAAGACTGTGACTTCTAAAATTTTCTCCCTTTCTCCCCTTCCCTCTTCTGAAAATGGAAGGAAATTTTATATCATGCAAAACATTTTTCCATATTAATCATAGTTGTGAAAAATGGAACAGATCTAAAGAAAAAAACATGAAAAAGAATAAAATAAATGAAAAAATATATACTTCAATATGCATTCAGAGTCCTTCAGTTCTTTATCTGAATGTGCATAGCATTTTCCTTCATGAGTACTTTGTACTTGTCAGATCATTGTCTTGCTGAAAAGATCTGAGTCATTCATAGTTGATCATCACATTATGTTGCTGATGATATGCACAATATTTTCTTAGCTCTGTTCATTTCAGTTTGCATCAATTCGTGTAAGTCTTCCCAGGTTTTTCTGAAATCTCCTTGTTTATCATTTCTTACTGCACAATAGCATTCCATTAGATTCATATACCACAGTTTGCTCAGCCATTCCCCAATTGAAGGACATTCCCTCAATTACCAATATTTTGTCACCACAAAAAAGGGCTGCTACAAATATTTTTGGACATGTAGGTCTTTTTGACTTTTTTATGATCTTTTGGGATACAAACCAGTAGTGGTATTTCTGGATCAAAGGGTGTGTGCACAGTTCGGTTGTCCTTTGGGCATAGTTCCAAATTGCTCTCCAGAAAGGCTGGAACAGTTCACAACTCCCCCAACAGTACATTAGTGTCCCAATTTTTCCACATCCTCTTCAACATTTAAAATTTTCCTTTTTTTGGTCATATTAGATAATCTGATGTGTACCTCAGAAGTGTTTTGATTTGCATTTCTTTAGTCAAAAGTAATTTAGAGGACTTTTTTACATGGGTATAGATAACTTTGATTTCTTCATCTGAAAACTCTATGTTTATATCCTTTGACCATTTATCAATTGGAGAATGGCTTGTATTCTTATAAATTTGACTCAGTTCTCTACATATTTGGAAATTATGGCTTTTATCAGAGATACTTGCTGTAAAATTTATTTCCTAGCTTTCTGCTTTCCTTCTAATCTTGGTTGCATTGATTTTGTCTGTACAAAAGCTTTTTATTTTAATATATTCAAATTATTTATTTTACATTTCATAATGCCTGTAACTAACTTCTTTAAGAATTTAGATGCTATGTCACATGGTGCATTTATATTTAGTATTGATATTACTTCATTGTCTGTGGTACCTTTTAGCAAGATGTAGTTTCCTTCCTTATCTCTTTTAAATAGATCTGTTTTTGCTTTTACTTGATCTGAGATCAGAATTTCTACCTCTGCATTTTTTCACTTCAGGTAAAATGTAATAGGTTCTGTTCCAGCCCTTACCTTCACTCTGTGTGTATGTCTCTGCTTTAAAAGTGTTTCTTGTAAACAGCATATTGTAGGATTCTGGTTTTTTATTCAATCTGCTATCTACTTCCATGTAACAGGAGAGTTCATCCCATTCACATTCACAGTTATGATTACTGTTTATTTCCCTCCATCCTATTTTTCCTCCTATTTGTCTTCTCTCTCTTTTCACCCTCTCCCTCCTCACCATTGTTTTGCTTCTGTCTACCACCTCTTCTGATCTGTCCTTCCTTTTGTCAGCCCCCCCCCCTTTACTTCATCTCTTCCCCACATCAGGTAAGATAGATTTCTATATTCTTGATGGTGAATATTATTCCCTCTTTGAGCCAATACCGATGAGAATAAGGTTCAAGTATCACCATTGGCCACGCCCCCATTTTCTACCCACACTGTAATAGGTCTTTTGCGCTACCTCATGTGAAATAATTTATCCCATTCTAACTCTCCCTTCCTTCTGCACCCAGTGTACTCCTCTTTCTTGTTCCTTAATTTTTTTATATCATTCCCTCAAATTCACCTTATACCTGTACCCTCTGTTTATGTATATTCCTTCTAGCTATACTATTAGTGATGGAGCAGCTAGATGATGCAGTGGATAGAGCACCAGGAGGACCTGAGTTCAAATCTCACTTCAGACACTTGACACTCACTAGCCGTGTGACCTTGGACAAGTCACTTAACCCCAATTGCCTCATGTTGGGTCATCTCCAGTCATCCTGTTGAATATCTGGTCACTGGATTCAGATGACTCTGGAAGAGAAGTGAGGCTGGTGACCGCACAGCCTTCCCTCACTCAAAACAAAGTCAAGTGCAAGTCATGTCATCATTACTCTGATGGCATGGGCTTCTTTGGCAACAAAGGACTAACACACACACACTATTAGTGAGAAAATTTTTAAGAATTGCAAGTATCATTTTCCCATGTAGGGATGTAAACAGTTTAGTTCTGTTGAATCTCTTATGTTTTCTTTTCCCTTTTTACCTATTTATACTTTTCGTGGGTCTTGATTTGGAGATCAGTTTTTTTGGTTTAATTTTTTTCTCCTTATAAAAGCTTGAAATCTTTCTGTTTCATTGAATCACCATTTTTTTCTTTGATGTACTATGCTGAATTTTACTGGATAAGTGATTCTTGGTTGTAATGCTAGCTCCTTTGCCTTCCAGAAAGTCATGTTCCATGACTTCTGCTCTTTTAAGGTTGCGGCTGCTAAATTCTATGTAATCCTGATTGTGGCTACCCTATATTTCAATTGTTTCTGGCCACTTGCAGTATTCCTCTCCTTGATAATTCTGATAATTCTGGCCATAATGTTCCTTGGAGTTTTTTCATTTTAGAATCTCTTTCGGGAGGTGATAGGTAGATTATTTCAATGCTTATTTTGCCCTCTGATTCCAGAATATCAGAGAAGTTTTCTGTGATAATTTCCTTACAGATGCTGTTCAAGTCCTCCTTTTGATTATGGCTTTGAGGTGGTCCAGTGATTCTGATATTGTCTCTCCTGGGTCTATTTTCCAGATCAGTTGTTTTTCTCATGAGGTATTTTACATTTTCTTATATTTTTTTCATTCTTTTGAATTTGTTTGATGGATTCTTGATGTCTTATAGAATCATTAGCTTCCACTTGCCCATTTCTAACTTTCAAGGAGTTGTTTTCCTTAATTATCTTTTGTGCTTTCTTTTCTATTTGACCAATTGTACATTTTAAGGAGTTGTTTTCTTCAATGGATTTTTATATCTCCCTTTCCATTTGCTAAATTCTACTCTTTAAGCAATTGTTTTCTTTTCCAAATTCTTGATTTTTTTTATAATTCTCTTGTATCAATCTCATTTCTTTTCCCAAGTTTTCTCCTACCCCTCACATATGATTTTTAAGTCCCTCTTCCTTGAGTTCTTTCTGATCTTGAGACCACTTTCCATTTTTCTTTGGGGTTTTGTCCATAGCTGTTTTGACATTGTTGTCATCTTCTGAGTTTCTGTCCTGATCTTCCCTGTCACCATGATAGTTTTCTATGATCAGGTTTTGTTGTTGTTTTTTGCTCAGCTTTTTTGGCCCTTTTCCTTTATTTTAAATTAGACCTATGCACCCAAGCTTGAAGGGGCACTGTATCAGTCTTCTTGTGCCAGGGGCTGCAGGCCCTAGCTGTTTATCTGGTGCTGCACTGATGTTGCCCTGAGGCCCATGGGGAACTCTAGTGTCTGCGCTGCACTGAGGGGTGGAGTTGGGGTGGATGACATGGCTGGAGGCCATAGGTGTCTGGCAGCTTACCTGGTGCTTACTCTGGGTCCTACTGCTAATGTATGGGATATACTGAAGCTGGTAGAGTGTCTATATTTCTCTGGGAATACACTGAAGCATGTGGTGGTCTGGCACTGGTGACTGCCTGTTTGCCCAAGACTATGCTGACTCAAATGGTGGAGGCCTGTTTGTTTAGGCACACATAGGGTCAACATTTACCTGTTTGACCAGGACTATATTGAAGTACATGGGGGTGTGGTCCCTGGAGGCTGCCTGTTGCTCAGGGCTATGCTGAAGCGCTTGTTCAGTTCTTGGATCTGGAGTCTGTTCATCACTGTGGCTATGCTGACGCACATGATAGGACCTGGTGTGGATATTTTCTACTCCACCTAGCTGGGGCTCAGGATCTTCTAATGGTTTGTTGAGATGGGGCTTGTCGGGATGTTTCCTGCTCTAGACCACACTTCCCTTTTACCCAAGTAAGATGGACATTTCGCATCAATCTTCCAAGTTTCTTAGGTTCAAAGATTGTTTCACCTTATCTTATTACTAGTTCTGCTATTGGTTTTGGGGCACTATTTTATGGTTGTTTAAAGGTGAATATGAGAGAGTTATGGAGATTTACTATTTACTCAGTCAACTTGACTTCTGTATAGTTTGGGTCAGAACTTTTCCTTGATACCCACTAATTAACACTAGAATGATCAGGTGTGTCAATTGATGAAAGAAATTATTATAATTTTACCTTCTGATAAAATTTTCATCCTCATCTCTATTTTCTTCATCTAACGGATTTTTTAAAAATGTGTCAATTGATGCAACTTGGTCTGTCAACTTATTATTAAGTTCTGATCCTTCAAGTATTAATAGTACCTGATTGAAACAGTAATGGTCTCACAATACTGGGAGATTCAACTCAGTTCAAAGAAATAGTTCTCTAGAAGTCTCTTGTGGAATTTGTCCAGACCTCTCCCAAGCTACAATGAATATTTTTGTAATCTTCAAGGTTCTCATGCCCTGAGACTGTGTCACAAGTAAGATAGTGTTGTATCAAAGTAGTGAAATACTTTTGCAGAAATCTGTATTCCAGTGAATTCTGCTTTTGTGGATTCCATTATAAGAAACATCCAGTGAATGGCATAGTACATTGTTTTTCCTATTGATTTTATATATTTGTCTCACTATTCTATTTAATATAAGTTAGTACCTCATCCCCTGCGTGCCTGAAAACCACACTGAATATATATCTGGATGAAGATCACTTAGAGGCCTTTTAATATATTGTTGAATTCCTTTAATTTCTCACTTACAAGTATCCTTTCTTCCCTAGCAACTCCTCTGACTGACTCTTCCCTTTGCCAACAAAATATCATTTCTAAACTTTGTAGCTTTATTTTTCCACAAATCATGGAAAGTGTTATTGAGTAGATCCCAAAGCATCTGGAAAAAAAACACAGTTGACAAATTTCCCTATGTTAAATGCTTTGAAGGTTTCTAGTGTCTAAAAGGAATTTAATGGATTAGGATGTACATGATGAAGCTGCATGTGAGACTGGAATGTGCACAGATTGAAGTTGTTTCTGGGAAAGGCACTTGGAACAGACTGGGGGTTCTGGGTTCTGTCTCTGTCACTTTCTTCAGTTCGTAGAAGTACACAGTCATGGGCATATGGATTCTGGGCCTCACTAAACTGTTGTTTTATCTGACAGTTTGGTGAGTACAAGAAACCCATCTTGAAAGAAAGAAGGAAAGGGAGGAAGAAAAGAAAGAAAGGGAGTAAGAGAGAGAGCAAAAGAAAGAACTATGGAATGCAAATGGAACAAAATTGATTAAGCAACATGTGAATCCCCCAAAGCAGGAATTGTTATTATGCTATCATACTCAAAATGTCAAGAAAATAGAAATATCAAGATGGAAAAGGGAAAACTCCATTATCCTTACAGGAACCAAAGAAAAAGGAACCCATATAAAATGTGCACTTACCAGTACACATCTGCATCACAAAGAAAAGAAACAATTGAATTGCAAGCTTGTCAAAGCTGGAGAAATCTAACAGAAATATTAATAAGACAGAAAATATAGAACTGAACAAGCTTGGAGAATTTGGAACTATGAAAGAGTCATAGTATCTTCTGAATGAGAACATTATAGAATGCACATATTTCTCAGGAGCAATTTTGATACAAATAGAACATCACAAACATATGTGAGACATTACAAACACTTGTGAAAAAGCAGGGTTCTAAATTTATACATAATAATGCAATAAAAAACATCCCTTATAAAACAAAACACAATAAAAATAGAAATAATACAGGGAATAAAAGGAAATGAAACAGACCTAAAGAGAGTGATGATGATAAGATGACACACTAAAATTCCTAGGATGCAACAGAAGCAGTCCTCAAAGGAAAATAATATTAAAATTAAAAATATTAAAAAGCCTAAATTAACAAATAAATTATTTATGGTTGGAATGAAAATTTAAAAATGAGAAAATCAGCAAATACATACTAAAAATAAAATCTTCAAATTTAGAGGAGGTACAGATAAATTGGTCTGACATAGGCAATATAAAAGCACAACCATTTTAAGGCATGTTCCTCCAGATATGCTGGGACACAACTCTCAAGTTTCCCAATAACACAAGAGTAAGAATATTTTTCCTTCCTTATATAATGGAAGAAATCTCCCTTACTCAATATGCTATGAGGTTTCTTTCAATTTTTCCTCATGTCATGCATCGAGTAATCAAACATTTAGTAAATGCCATGCACTGTCCTAGATATTAAAGATTCCAAAATGAAAACCATGTCTGAAATACCATGACCTCAAACATCTCATATATGATGGAGAAAATAAGACATTTACAGAAAAAAGAATAAATTGAAAAATATACAAGGCAGATAGTTACTAATATTAAGATTTACAAAGCAGTTTATATGCTCTCTCATTTGAGCCTCATAACAACCTGGTTAGACAAATGGTGTTACAGATCTGAATTCAAATCTGATCTCAGACACAAGTTGTGTGACACTAGTGTGGGAAAGTCACTTAACCCTGTTTGCCTCAGTTTCCTCATCTGTAAAATGAGCTAGAAAAGAAAATGACATACCACTCTAGTATTTTTGGAAAGAAAACCCAAAATGGGGTCTCCAAGAGTAGGACAAAACTGAAATGACTGAACAAAGAAATTATTATCCCCATTTTGTAGATGAAAAATGGAGTATAAAAGAGGCTATGTTTTGCTCAGTCATATGGCCAGTCCAGATCATGACATAGAATAGAAAAGAATGAGCAACCTACTGAGTTAGTCAATTAATATACATATACATATACATTATTTTTATAATGTAAGCCCTTGCAAGGAAATCCAGTTATTGAACTACTGATGCTGTTATACAAAATTGTACCACTTTAATTGAGGCTTTTAGTTTATATTTGGTGATTTCAAAGTAGTTGTAACTAGACTTGTCAGTTTAAATGCTATGTATCTCTTTTGCACACACACACCACCTTTACACCCAAACATTAAATCCATGCAAAGTAATAGGGCATCATTGAATAAATCTACAAAAAGTTAGTTATTGCAACTTGGGCCCTGTGACCAATTACACATAATGAAAGTGATTTCCCACATTCATATACACAATACTTTTCCACCATTTAACATCTCAGCCAAAAGAAAAGAGAAACACACAATATATGATTGAAAAATCTGGACATTGCCTTCCCAATGGATATGAAAGTTAATATCTTTTGTCTAAAACATTATGCTGAGAGGAATAGCTTATTTTTTAAAAACAAGATCGCTGTCTCCTCAGGTTTTTCAAAACTTAAAAACACCCCAGCTACATAACTGTGTTAATCAAAGTCTTTTTGTATAATAATGATGAACTTGTAGTATTTTAAATCACAATAAGCTACAAATATTGAAGAAGCAAAGTCATCTGGAGTAGTCTATATAGGAACTCTTTGGATTTCTTCTATAGTACAGTGTTATAATAGTGACACTTTTAGGATTTGCATTATTGTGCTCTCCAGTAGAAAGCATGCGACACTATTTCCATACATGTACAACATTGACAGATGAACAATGTCTTTCACAATAATACCGAATATAGCCTCTGGTTTTACCAAATGCATACTCAGACTATTATAAGTAAAAATCTCTTGGGATACTGCAAAGTGACTAGAATGTACACACTCATATAACAGCTTTCATTCACTTCTTAAACGGTACTGCCATAGGAAAGTCCACTTATGATGTTGGGTAGGTTTGATAAACTTCAAATTCTGTTGGCCTTTCTGAATTAGGCAATTGTTCTTCAGATCTGGTTAGAGCTTTAAGGCATCTATATATTAAAGCAATTGGCTTGATGATTTATTTGCCCTCCCAGGCAAAGGAGTTTTTCTGTTAATTTGCACGAGTAGGTCATAAAAATCTCATCAACATTATCTTTGATAGAGAAGATCTAAGAATGCATAGTTGTTCCATTGTCTTATTAGGTTCTGTCCTTGCTCTTTTCCTACAGCTCTTTCAATTCTTTTACAAGTCACACTTATTACCAACAAGAATCATCGGCATCTTATCAATGTCTTTATCTTGAAGTATCTGTTCTGGAAGATCTTGTAAACTATTAAATGCTGATTGTGCTGTGATAGAATAGATAATTGCTAAGCCTTATCCATTTTCATATACAAATCTCTCATTGCTATAAACTGTTCCATTCCTGTAGTGTCCAAGATTTGAAGCATGCACTGTTGAGTATCTACTTCAATTTGCTGTCTGTGTAAATCTTCTATCATAGGATCATATTTTTCAACAAATATTCCTTGAACAAACTATAGTCAGGGAAGATTTTCCACCAGCTCCTCAGCCAAGAACCACTAGCTTTTATTCATATGTAGTGAAAGGTTGTAGTCCATACTTCAGTATTCAGGGTGCCACCACTTAGTCTCCTGGAGGGCCCCATCTCTAAGAACCAGGCTCTCTCTCCCCCCTTCTCTGGCTCTGCTTTCTGACTGCCAAAAGTACCACCTCCCTTCTCTTCCTCCTCCTTCTCCTCTGCAGCTACTGCTCTGGTTACTTCCATGTCTGACTCTCATCGGATGGATTTTAGAAGAGAACAACACAAAGAAACTGACAAGAACAAATAGTTTGGATTTCATTAGGGAATGTCTCCAGGGTTTTTTGTTTGTTTGCTTCTTTTAATGATCTCTAGCACAAAAGTTTGTCTTTCAACTCTGATGCTGTATGGTAGTTAATCATTGAATGCAACAATATACAAAGAATCAGAATTGAAGGTAATTCAAACCGATATGGCTAGATACATAGTAGATATAAGTAGATTACAGCATGTTGTCAATAATGGAAGCAGAAAAAGAAGAAAAAACATTATCAAGTATATGTGTCATGGGAAAAGGATAAGTATGTCTCACTGCAGACAAAGACCAAAGATGCAAGATGGCCAGTACAACCATACAGAACACTCCCAGGATATTTAGGCAGGTCATCCATGGAGAACTTATGGAAAGTGTGAGCAAGAATCAGGAAGGATGAGAAATTTTCAATAGTTACAAATGCCAACATCAGAGGGAGCACCCACTGTCATGAAATCATGGTTATTGTTATGTTTGAAAATTAATGTAAACTGAGAGACAATGGTTTGAGCATGATCAATTTATTAGTTATGCTAGCAGTTCCCAGTAAACTATGATCTCTCAATAACCAAAGTTGACAAGGTATGGCTTACTAAACCTCATATAGTTTTGCTAAGTGCCAAAGAACAAAGAACACAATTGGGTAAAAAGGGAAAATAGTACAATTGGTTATATCAAGGAGAGAAGGCTAGCACCCACATGGGACTAATTACCAGTCCTCTCTGTCATTAAAGAATGCTTGATTGATTCATGGGACCCATCTATGTCTTGTTATCTTTGCTAGGGATCTAAACTACCAGACTTGCTGTCTCCTTGAAAGAGATTAAAAACTCTCTTAAATTAAACAAAAACAGGCAAGGCAGACTGCATATCTTTTAGGGATAACAAGTTAACTTGTTGGGCTTAACAGATATCCAGGAAGTATCTCAGGGGGTATAAGTATGAGAGATAACTTTTCTTTTAAGCTAAGTCAGAGGGAAATCCGAATTCCTAAGCACAACTCAAAGACATAGAAAGGTGGTTTTAGACAGATGTAGACTCAATTATAAAAATAAATACAGCATAAAATACATTACATTGTAGAATCAATACAACAGAAATCAATATAGTAGAAACTAGAGGTAATAACAATTTTTATCTTTTCACTATTGGTATGATAAATATTGTATGTAATAAAATATTTGTTGAATTAAACTAAATGGAGTTAGTTACTTAATATGGGAATCCTTAATTGTCAATAAAAATAATTTGAGGTTTTTCCCCTTAGTTATTTTTTAACTGTTACATTAAAGTAGCATGAATAACTTCATTTTGCCCGTTATCCACCATTTTGTGAATGAAGTCTCAACTTCATGAACGTCACCTGATTTTGGAGAAGTCACTCTCCCTCCCAGCTGTCACTCAACTTAAGGAATGTCACTAATCTACCCCTCTCCCTCTCATCTCAGTGTCTCCCAATCCCCTCCACAAATAAGAAACCAAGTGTCTCAGTCACTTCATTCTGTTTTTTCCCTCCTATCAACTGTATATTCCTATATAGAAACCAAGGTTCTTGTATTATTGAGAACCTTGGACCTCATTTGTTTCTGCGACTGCGTGCCTTGCTAAATAAATTTGTATGGATGATAGTTTTTTTTTTAATTCTGTTGTAACATGTAGACATGGTCCTATGATTATGTTAGGGTTGCCTTTATTATTTATATCTATATGAATGACATGATCAAAATTTAGCAATTTTGATCCTCTATCAACCAAATCAGAATGACAAGCAGTCAGTCTAATAAATGAGGCATAACTGATTTTGTCCAATATCAATTAATCCTTATTGGTTACCCATTCAGAAGAAGACTTAATAGATAATTTAGTTACTGCCTCTCTAGATAATCAACCCTGATAAATAAACTTAATCCTTATGTGACATTGGACAAGTCACTTAACCTCACTGTAAAACCTCATCTGTAAAAAGAAGAGGTTGAAGTGAATGACCTCAGGTGCTTTCGGACTCTAATTCAGATCATTCAACAGTGGGCTGACTGGCTTTCTGCCATAGGCAATACATTTCCACAAAGCAGTGGGGTAGGTTCCACACTCAAGGCTGCCCCTGGGTACTGTATCTTCTTTACATCCCTTCTTCTCTTCCCTTTGATGCCCCCTTCTTGAGCAGCCAGCATCCCTATTCAGGCCCAAGTTCTTTCTTCCTACTTGCCTCTTCTCCCTTTGCTTCAACAACTTGCTAAATGACTGATTAGCTAATCTCTACTCAACTAATTCAAGGATTCCTGGTACCATTTTAAAGGACACAACTCATACAAACTAAAACCTTGACTCAAATGCCCAATTATGGGAATTTCAGGCACCTGGCAAACAGGTGAAGAAGATATTTTAGTGCACAGCACTTATAGCTGTTAACTACCAACTCTACCAGTGAAGCAGTCACATCTTTGACTGTACAACACATACAAGCCATATATTAGGAAATGCTTTGCATGTTGAAGATCTAGTTAGGGAGGACATACTCTTCTCCTTTATTGTTTAGGTTATAAGGGTTACCATGGTAGATTTAATAATGTCTAGTTCCTGCTCCTAAGGAAAGGTGCTTGGGGTACAGGGAAACTTAGTTGAAGGAATTGTAGTATATAGAACAATATTTCCCAACTTTAAGTTGGGAACCTCAGATCACTCCCCTCCTCCTTTCCTCACTCTCTAAAAAGCCCATACCCCAGAACTATTGAGGATTCAGTCCCTCTCCTTCTCCCTCTGCCACTCAGCATGCCTTATCCTTTAGCCCATTTTTTTCAACCCAAACTATGCTACAAACAATAAAATACTTTAATATTCCACCTTCTACAGCCTCATTAGCTGTTCTCCATTCTTTGGAGCTCAAGGAGAGGGATGCAGAATGTAGGAAAGCAAATGACAATAAAGAGTTTGCCTTCTAAGTTGACAGGTTTAACTAGTAAGGATTTTTGATAGCGAAAGTTTGTGGACAAGTAAACCTATTTTTTAGAGGCCATGGAGTTGAAGTTGGGAAATATTAGTCTATGCGTACTATAATTCCATCAGATAGGTTTTTTAGTACCCCAAGCACCTTTCCCGATGAATAATAAACTAGAAGCAAATAGGGTCTGAGCATACAAATTTGATAGTCAACGCAAGCCACTGAATGTGGCTGCCAGCAAGCTATCCTTTCTTGTCTCCCCAATTTTGCTGTATGTGATTTGGGGGTTACTAGAAGTATGTGGCATAAACCACAAACCTAGATCAACACAGATACCCGTGAATACTTTTCCCACTCCAGAAAATGATACAAGACAGTAAACACAAGGTCAAACACCAAAGCATGGGCTTTCCCTTCTTCTAAACTTTGTTGACCTGTCCGCAAGCATTCCACTACTTATTCTGTGTCATGTATCAGGTCTTGACGAATAATACATCTACTCTATAGCAAGTAAATACTAGTCTTTGTATCCACCAAAGCATTCATTTGCAAGTGCACCTTCTATAATTTGGCAGTGGGAAATACCTGGGACAGAAGGCGCAAACAACTGCTGCATTCCCTATGTTCTATAATCTTATTGTGGGGAGAATTCTCCAACTACAGTCCATAAGACCACACCCAAACCCACTTATACCTCCCCATATATCATAGTTCTATAACCTCCAATCTCTTTACAATGGCTATATGGCTGGAGCAGCAACTAGCCCAAAATGAACCTGGGTCAAACTCAGTGGAATGGGGAAGGGTAGGAAGGGTAAGTAGGGTTATAGCACTGAAGGCACGGCCTCCACAGGTTCCACCACACTTGGGTTTGTGTCTTCTGTGTTTTTTGATATTTAAAAAATTTAATATCTTAGAGGTCCAGGGTCTATATCTACTTCTGAGTTCATTTCATTCTGATTTGGAATAGGTTGCAATAGAAGATTAAATTACATAGTGATTAACTATATAGCTTAGTTTGAAGGGGTATTGTTTTGTGTTATTCAGTATCGCTGAAGATTTTATGTCTGCTGTTTGGCTAGTACTATAGGCAATAAATAGTGAAATGATTATTTTAAGAATTTTATTAATAAAGAAGGCATAATGAGCAGGACCATTTTAACTAATCTCTTACCTCCCAGAGCTGGCAGCATGGCATAGATTTCAGGAAACATAGGTTCTGGCCTTGCTTGTGCTACTAACTGATTCTGCAAACTTGGATCATTCATTTAAGTTCTATGCCTCAGTTTCTTCTTCTTCTTTACTAATTTAAAATTCCTATTTTAAATTTTCAAATTTAAACACAAAAAACAGTATTTCTGCATGCAAAGAAGGAAATAAAAAGATCATTTTCTATGAAACTATGAATATCTCTTTCATGTTCCTTGTTTTTTTAAAAATTAAATTCTAAATTTTGTATATTTTTGCAAAATTGTCCTTTTGGTCTGTACTAATTTTTGCGCTTATCTGTGCATTTTTTGAAATGTTTTGACGGACACTTTTTTTGACATCACTTTTACTAAACCTTTCACTCTCCACCCTCAGCCATATACCAATTAACCAAGAAAGAAGAGGTGGGAGAACCTTGTAAGAACTAAGAGATTCAAGAAAATGAATACATAATAGCTATGTCCAAAAATACATCTCTTTTTGCACCCTCCTTGTAATCCTTTTGGCTTTCATCACCCTTTTATCTGGAGGTAGGTAATATGTTTCTTCATGGGTCTTCTGGAGACATCGCTGGTCATGCCATTGATGAGAACTTATACTATCCAGGATTCCCTGAAATCAACTGTTTTGTCTTTTTTTTTTTTTTTTTTGCAGCACAATAATATTGCATTCCATTCTTAAATTTAAGTGTGTTCAACAATTCCTCAATTGTCTAAAGAGTCAATCTAAGGCACCCCTTTAGATTCTTGCATTTTTGTTTTTTCCTCCTTTTAATTCCTCCTTAAGAATTAAGAAATTTCTTATACTTTCAGCTACTTCCTCCCCAATATTGTCCCCCTGCTAACTCCTTTCCCTGCTTTATCCGCGTTTTTTTCTTTATTGAGTTAGATGTATTTTACACCAAAGTATGTGTGTGTGTGTGTGTGTGTGTGTGTGCGCGTGCGTGTGTGTGTGTGTGTGTGTGTGTGTGTGTGTGTGTGCATTCAGCTCTCCTGTGTTTATTCTGGTAAAAGTGATGCTCATCTAATGTCTACTCATTCCCCATCATACTTTCCTTTGTGTTCATCAGTCAATAAGCATTCATTAAATACCTACTATGTGCCAGGCCCTCTGCTAAGCACTGGTGCTTCTTAACATAAAGGAAGATAGCACCTTCCCTCAAACAGTTAACATATTGATTGGCAGAGATAACATAAAAGGAAGCTGAAAAGGAAACGGGACAGTGGGGAAGTCTGGAGCATCAGAAGCAGAGCTTGGAGAGGGACAAAGAATGGCTGTCTTGGACCTTTCCTCAAAACAAAGTTTCTAGGAAAGATTACCAATATAAGAAAGGGGTTGTAGAGTTGGAGGAGATGATCCAAAGTAAGAAGGCCACAAGAATAAAAGGAAGTTCCAGGTGAGAAGGCAGCTGCAGAAGCAAATGAATATTGTTCAGTAAACACAAAGACCCCGATACTTGGAATATGGAATCACTTGATTAAAAAAACTGCCCCCACACCCCATACCTTACACCAAATAAGCTCCAAATAGATACATGAACCAGATGAAAAAAGATCATATCATAAACAAATTAGGAAAACAAAAAAGTTCCTATAAGATAAATTGGGAAAGATGGCAAAAAAAAAAATGTGAAATGTTAATGGGGCAATGGGAAAGCAGCACATTGATGAATTATTATAGGTGGAGTATACTATACACAACCCCTTTCAATTTCTCAAATAAATTTCCTTTTCTTAATTTTTTTGCACTCATGTTGACATTCCCTAGTTCCTATTCAGCTTTGGCTTTCTTATCAGAATTGCTTGAAAATCATCTTTTCCCCTACAGATCTATTTTCTCCGCTTCATTTGGTTGAACTGCGGTGTTTTATGTCTTCCTAATGAAATAGCACCTTTGCTTTTACATATTCTTTGGCCTATTCTAAAGTCTATAACTTCCCTGACTTCTATTTACTGTTTTGCTTCCAAAAATGGTTTCTTCACCGTTCCCTATTCATGATGATCGTCTCTGTAGCTAATGTTTGCTGAGAGGGAGCTAATTTGGCAATATTAAACTGTTACTCTTCCTTCAGTAGTAATTGGGGAAAGTGGCATGTGTCCTGAGGCTCAGTTCCAAGTGTTATATCCTTAAATTTGCAGCTATTTGATGTATGGTGAATGGATACAATTCTAGACTAATATCCCTCTTGCATAAGAGGTAAAGGAAAAGAAGCAAGTGCCTTGTTAGAGCCCTCCTCTTGCTCCTTCTCCAAGATGGATATTTTAGCATCCCTTGGAGAGAGATGGACCAGATCGCAGATCAAATATCTATTACCGCCATATGCTATCAAGTCATTTCTTTTTAAAAAATACTTAGACAACAACCACAAAACTATCTTACATTTATTAAAGGAACAACATGGACTAGATGGCTGCTCTGCTGTCCTCTAATTCTAAAATTTCGTGAGTCACCCTTTCTAGAAAAAGGTGCCTTTGATGCACAGAAATGGGACAAAAGCAGGTGTGTCTAAGAACACTTAGTGTTTATGTTCTGCATTCTGGTTTTGATTATATACTTCTCAATTGAACTAATGTGTATCGTGTTATATAAAGGTCAGCAATCATCATCATCATCTGTATTATATTTAATATAATCCAGCAGGGTAGGAAGCTTCTTACATCTATCCCTTGTATTTCCTATATTGTCTATCATGTGTACATAGTAGAAACTCAATCAGTATTTGTTAAATTAATAGGGCACGCATTGGAGAGGCGGTAGTGAATAAAACAGGATTTGAAATTGGAGAAGCTTAGTTCAGACGTTTGTTTTATTATGTAATTGAACTTGGGCAAGTTGCTTCACTTTTCTAGATATGTATTCTTTTTTTCCCCTTATTCCATAAAATGAAGGGTCTGGACTATATTTTCCAGAGTAATCTTCTGTGCATGCTTATTGAATATCATTCCTTCAAGTTTCAGAGATTTGTATTTCTCCCCCGGTTATTAATGTAGTTACTTGAGTTTATTTAAGTGAATAAAAAGTCAAGGATGCACCTGAGTAAGTCTCTCCCTCCTTCACAATCTCTCTCTCTCTCTCTCTCTCTCTCTCTCTCTCTCTCTCTCTCTCTCTCTCTCTCTCTCTCTCTCTCTCTCTCTCTCTCTCTCAGCATGGCTGAAAATGAGGAGCTTTAGCTAATTAAATATACTATAGTAGTGTAACTATATTGAGCATACCAGTTGGGAGTTCAAGGTGGTTAAAGAGGAACACCTTCTCTCTGGGCCATCCTTCTATGGCAGAGCCAATCTTTATCAATTCTTCTCCTCTGGCATCTTTATGGCTGTTACTTTCCCTCAGTCACTATATGCTAATCCTCCATTAGGAGGGAGAAAACAATGAGACTCTTTAACCTACAGAGAAGAACTAATGCATCTGAGGTCCCCAGGGTAGTTGTCTTCTGAGGAAAGGATCTCCTGTGCACTTCTTGCCAAGCCTATTTGCCCCAACACCATTATTTGGCTTACTTGTGCTCAGAGTTGTAATAAGATCTGAATTTCCATGGCATTTTTCTTTTATTCCTAATATTTTAGGGAGATTCATAATTCAATTTATAAGAAACAATATCTCTGGTTCATAACAGAGCCAGTAGCCAGAGGAAATATCCACTGATTCATAATGAGAATTGTCTTTTTATGTTTTGAGAGTAACTCTAGTTCATCAATCCACTTCCTATGCACATCACACACACACACATGCACACACACACACACACACACACACACACACATACACACACACATACCCCTCAGTATCTTACATAAACAAGTTTCTTTTAGAAAACACTTAGCCAATACAGAAAACAAAAGTATTTAAATAGCAGATGGTCGAGTGTAAGGTGGAGTTCATCCTTTTGGTCACCAGTAGACAAGGAGTAGCTATGGTCTATATTCTCTTGACATTCATTTAAAATCACAATTGGGGAAACCTTGTATACCTCAAAAATCCTTTCAGTGCATTACTAGTTTTTTGGGGTTTTTTTATCATTGCCTACTTTCTTGAATAACTAACACTAATTATAGAATTGCTACCATGATAGGGACTGTAAAATAATTTTAAATTTAAAAGGACTCCTTATAATCAGAACCTTGGAGACTCATTAGACTGTCCTAGTATGTGAAGGTAGTGTCAGACTTGGAGACCAGGAGACCTGAAATCAAACCTCACTTTAATCATGCTAGCTGTGTGAGTCACTTAGTCACTGAGGCATAGTTTACTCATTTTTAAAATTAGAATAATGATTATGTATTTAGCTTACACTTGTAAAAAAAAAAGTGTGAACTTTAAAGCATCATGCAACTCTACACTATATCCCCTTGAATGGAGGAGATGGGAAAGGGAAGCTCTATTCACATTAGGGTAGAAGCCAGAGAGAGACTTTTTTTTCCTTCAGCCAAACTCTTGGACCCCCAGTCACTGTTATATATGGAGCCTTCTCTGGGGATCAATTTCTTTGAATTTAAAAATTTCTTTTCTCTGATTGGGAGTTTAAACATTGCTGCAATTTCTTCTATAAGCATTGAAGATTTTTGTATTTTGAAATTTTATTTTGGGCTTTTAAAATATTCATTTTTACATTATTATTTCAGGTTTGTATTAATAAGCTCATGAGCAGGGTCAGATTGATCAGCAGTTCACGAAGGAGCTGGGTGTATTCAACCACTTTCCTTTCATATAGTTACAAATTATTTCTATGGTTTGTTTTGTGATCCACTAATGAATCACAATATCACAATTAAAATGGAGCCATATCTTTTGCTAATGTCCTTTAATTACCATTTTTATTTCATTATAGTCGATCATGAAAATATTTAATAGTTATGCCTTTTAATATTTTTAGTGCTCTAACATGTATTCTGTTTTTATCTGTTTTTAATAGTATTATGTGGTGATGAGAAATACATGGTTTTTAATGTTTCTATTTAGAGGACATCTTAGCTATCTCATCTCTTCTGTAACATTTCTTTTCATTTCAAGGGTTCTTAATCTGGGGTCTGTGAACTTGGATTCTAAAATATTGTAGTAACTATGTTTTAATGGTACTGAGTTTTTGTAATCCTACGTATCTTGTACATTTACAAACATTTTTCTGAAATGGTGTCCAAAGGTTTCACCAGTCTGCCAAATAAGTACATAATCTAAACCCTTAGTTTTAGTTCATTATTTTTCTTATTCACTTTTCTGTTAGATTTGCTCAGTTCTGAAAAATATTATAAATCTCATACAATTATATCTTTGTCTCTCTTTTTATAGTTCAGCTAATTTATTCTTTGTGAATTTAGATCAATAAAGTTTAGTGTGGATAAGTTTAGTATGATTCCTATTTGTCTACAGTTACTTAAAGCTGCTTAGAGTTTCCCTGTTTTTTTCTTATCTGTACTTTTTTCTTTGTTTTATCTTTGGTGTGTCTAATAACAGCATAACATATCGCACTCATACTCTTTTTTTGGGTCCATCTACTGCATAGTTAATTTTGTTCCACCCTTTCATTTTCATTCCGTATGTTTCTTTATTTTTTTTAGATGTTTCTTGTATACAAAAAAAAAAAAAAAGAAGAAGAAGAAGTTAAGGTGGGAAGAATGAAGTCAATTCTGACAGTTTTGGAGTTCAATATAATACCTGTCAAGAAATAAGCTTTTATGTCAGAAATAGACAAAGTAATGTAAGTATTTAAAAGAAAACACAGTCCTGATTTTTCTTTATTTAAAAGTTTATCCCAAATTTGTGGTTAATGTTAAGAATCTGCCAAAGAAACAAAGCAATAGCCGATGTTAACTTCTTTTTTACAGTTTACAAAGTACATTTCTCACAACAACTCTAAGGAATATGTAGTGCTTATGCTGTTTTGCTTTGTTCTTTAATATACTGAGTTGTCTTCCCAAAATTATTCTTAGGAGAGCATAAGAAGTATTATTGATTTAAAATCAAATAATTTTACTTTTAAAATTACATTATTTTAGATAAAATTGATTACTTTTCTTTTAAAAATGTCTCATTCTTTTTATTTTTATAGCAAAACAATTTCTTCTAGTAACCTCTTCCTTATTCCCATCCCAAGCCAAACAAGATATACTACTTGTAAAGACAAATAAAAAGAAGAAAAATCAATATAAATGATCAATTATCAAAAACAAAAAACTACACACGTGTAATATACTCTTGGATATCATTCATTGACCTACTGCCTCTGCTCAGAGTCTTATATTTCTTCTTTGGAGTTTTAATTATTCTTTGTCAATATTACAACATTCAGTTTTGATATTTGGTGATTGTTTTTTCCATTTCCATTTCTTATTTAGTTTCCAATTCTTTGTTATCATAAAAAGTGGCACTATAAATATTTTAGCGTATATGAGAACTTCCTTCTTGCTATCAATGGCTTATTTAAGGCATGAACCTAGTAGTAGAATCTATGTATCAAAAAGGTATAGAAATTAAGGTCATTTGTTTCACATACAACTTAATTGCTCTCCAAAAAGGTTGTACTGATTGACAACTCCACCAACAGTTCTCCAGCATGCCTACCTTTCCCATTTTCCTCCAGTATTGACTCTTCCCATCTTTTTGTCTTCTTTACCAATTTGCAGCGTGTAAGGTAAAACCTCAGGGTTGATCTGATTTTCATTTATCTTATTAGTAGTGATTTGGAGTGTACTTTCATGAGTTTGATAATAGTTTACAATGGTAACCATCAAAAGGAATTTTCTTAACCCAAGTTAAATGATCCACTGCTATAAGGGTGTGAAAACTGAGGCAGAAAAGGCATTCAAATTATTTTGATGTACTTAGTAGTAGGGGAAGAGGTGTAGTGTGAAGCCTTCAGTTCAAAGTCAGATCTCTCCCTGGAATTTCTCATAGCACTATGTCTCTCCATTTTCATCATACCTGCTTGAAACATGCATGCTTAAAACATTCTTTCTTCTTCCATTATACTGTAAGCTCCAAGAGGGTAGGCATCATTTCATTTTTCACATTGTGTTCCCTTAATACATGTTCACATAGTAGATGCTTAAAAATATTTGTTGAATGAAGAGGAATTCAATGAATTTGTGATATAACATGTAATCAATGAAAATACACCAAAGTACATCAGTTGCCTAAGAAAGTATAATACTAGGTGCTCTAGGTACTCTCTTCCCTTTATTAGCATTCCTATATGCTTGTGGACTACTTATGTTCAAATTCTGGGTGCTATATAAGCCCACCTGCAGTCTCCCTCTATCCCACCTGCTCCCATATAACTTGTATGAAGCTTGAGCAGAGTCTATACAAAGTAATCTGTAGTGAATCGCAAAGTGTTTTTTGGTTTGCTTTTCCAAAGCGAATTCGTATTTAATGGAAAGTGCTGAATTTGGAGTCAAAAGATCTGAGTTTGAATACCAGCTTGCTACTAAATAATCTTGAGTAAGTCTTTATTTCTCAAGGCCTCAGTTTTCTCATTTTAAAAATGAAGGGTAGAGAAATAGATGATCTTTGAGACTCCCTTGCATCTCTCAATCCAGCAGTGTCAAACATGTAGCCCTCAGGCCCACAACATATCCAAGTGCAGCCTGAATCAGATTAAAATATAGTTCTTTCTGATTTTAATGTGTTGATTGGTAAATATATATATATGTGTGTGTGTGTGTGTGCATATGTATATATGTATACGTAATGCCTACATACATATGTATTATACATACATGAGGTTTTCTAAGCCAATATGTGCAGTTTAATGACCCCCATTTCTGTCTGAGTTTGACATGCCTGTCTTAATCTATGCTCCTATGATCATTTTGGGACCAGGGACCACGTTTGGAGTCAGTCAACTCTTCAACCAAAAATATAAATGTAATTATATGAAATCATCATTGGACTTCCTGAGGGAAGACCAGTTCAACATTGTAGGTACCCACGGAAATATGTGCTTCAAGAGAGGACGCAAAAGGCAATGGGGCAACAGTCTCCATTGCCCAGTAGTTTGGGGCTTATTTTATCCTCCCCATGACAGTCCCTATCCTTTTTGTCTTTTTCAGATTAGGCATTGCTACTGATCACTAAGGCTTCATCTCAATAATACAGAGCAAAAATTATTTAATAACATAAGATCAAAATATGAAGGAAATATATCTGCTCACAGCAAGCACTCTCAAGATCAGTGGCTGAGACAGTTGATCAAGAAGTTTTTATTAAGTGCATATTGGATTCCAGGCACCATGCTGGACTCTGGGTAGACAAAAGTGAAAATCAAATAGTCCCCAACTTCCAGAGGAGCTTAAATTTTCCCAATTTGAGGTAAAAAGCACAAGTAGTTCAGAATATGAAGAAAGGGCTCACATAGTAACTCAGGAGATGAGCCTTGACTTGAACTAGGGGTTCTCAGAGGAAGACAGGAGGAGAGAGTACATTCCAGGCATCAGAAACTATTAATATAGGAGCACGGAGATGAGAGCTAGAGTAGCATGTATGAAGGGCATTAAGAGGGCCACCTTGGCTTCAGTGTAATATGTGTAAAAATGAGTCATATAGAACGAGGCAGAAAGGTAGGCTGGGTTCAATTGTGAAGAACCTTAAATGTAAGAGAAGTGTATATTTGGTCCTGGAGGTCATAATAAACTGCTAGAGTTTATTTAGTAGAGGAATCATATGGTCATACCTGAATTGTGGGAAAATTACATTGGCATCTCGTGGAAGATGAATTGAAGGTAGCAGATAATTGAAGTGGGGAGAGAGTTGGGGCAGGGACACCAATTAGTAGACTCTTCAGTCAATCAATAAATATTTGTTAAGCACCACCTACATGCCAGGCACATGGGACCGCTAGGTGTCACAGTGAATAAAGTGCTAGACCTGGAGTCAAGAAGATTCTCGTACACTTACTACCTGTGTGACCCTGGGAAGGTCACTTAACCCTGTTTGCCTCAGTTTCCTCATCTATAAAAATGAGCTGACGAAGGAAATGGCAATCCATTACAGCATCTTTGCCAAGAAAACACCAAATGGTAACAAATGCCCCATCCAAATAGCTTGAATATGTGTAAGAGTTGTTTTTCATTGATGTCTGACTCTCAGTGACTCTATTTGGAATTTTCTTCGCAAAGAACTGAAATGGTTTACCATTTTCTTCTCCAGCTCATTTATAGATGAGGAAACTGAGGTAAACAGAAATTAAGGGACTTGTCCAGGGTCACACAGCTAGTGCTGTGGCTAGACTTTAACTCAGGAAGATGAG
The DNA here is from genome assembly GCF_028372415.1 of Notamacropus eugenii. Classification (NCBI taxonomy): domain Eukaryota; kingdom Metazoa; phylum Chordata; class Mammalia; order Diprotodontia; family Macropodidae; genus Notamacropus; species Notamacropus eugenii. Next base: position 483,632,558 of record NC_092873.1, read on the forward strand.
TTTTCCTGACTCTATACCCAGCACTCTATCCACTGTGCCAATTGACCGCCCCACGTATGTGTAGTTGACTGCCCAAGGCATACACAAACTTTCTCCTTTTTTTCTATCCACTATTCTAACCCAGTGGTCATCTGGTCTCTCTATTCTATGCATGCATAATTAACTATTAACATATTCACATTCCTTTGGGCCTAGAAATCTCCCTCCCAGGTGGAAGTCCTAAAACTTTTTCTCTGTAAATGTCCTTTGGCATTAGTTTCATCTCCTCTCTCTTGTTCTCTTTGTCCCATTTCAAATCTGGTTAAATCTGCATCCCCTATTTGTAACTTTCAGGCCCAGCTCTGTTGCAAAAGTGGAGTTTTCATCCAATCAGGGAGCACCACTTATCTACATGAGCCTTAAGATTAAGTCAAAAACAAACTCTTCTCAGACAATCAGCACAAACAGCAGCTACCTGCTTCTATTGTTTGTTCAACCTGTTTCACCTGAAAAATCCCCAGCTCCCTCTCCTGCAATTCTATTCCTTCTAAAAAAAAGGAAAGAAAGAAAAAAAAAAGAGAAAGAAAAAGGACCTATATACTTATGTCCTCAGCTCAGTTTTATCTTATATACTATGTTTAAGTATAAGCCATCATGGTAGCACAGTGAACAGGATGTTAGAGCTAGAGGCAGGGAGATTTCAATTCAAATATGACTTAAGATCCTTGCCAGTTGCCTGACCCTGAGCAAGATTCTTACCCTCGGACTGCCTCAGTTTCTTCAACAATAAAATGAGTATAATAATAGTGCCAAGGTTGTTGTGAGAATCAAATGAGATCATTGGAAAGCATTTGGCACAATGCCTGGCACATTGTAGATACTTAACAAATGCTTCTTGCCTTGTTCCCTTCTCCTCTTCAAACCTATACTTTTTACCAAAGATTCCAATTTATTTTTTCCAGTGACTTTTGATTTTCCCCTTCAATATCTCTGTCAAGCTATTATACCAATTCAATTACTATTTATTGCACATCTGCTGTGGAACACTACTAACACAGCACTGTGCTGGAAGGTAGAGGAATATGCAAAGATGAAAGAGGAATTGTCCCTACCAACAGCCGTCTCACAGTCCTTAACTTTCCTTCTTCAGAATGCTGAGCATAGATCTAATCAGTTCTTGATAAGACAGTCTAGGGCTTGGGTTTTGTCTATCCCCATACTGCAGCAGAATAATTCTTCTGGTAACTTTTTCCAGACTCCATCTTTGATTCACACTCAGTCCTTTAATCATTCTGTATGATGGCTGCCTTGACAGCAATAAAGAAATACCTTCATTGATTATCCTGGCATGCAGAAAGAAGAGTGCCCAACCATTCAAGTGAAAATTAAATGACTTGGTTCTTGGCTGCGTTCTGCCTGGCAACTAAAACAATAGCTCTTTGCCAGGTTTTGCAAAGGAAGGGAGAAGAGAGCAGAGACTCCTCTGAGTGCTTTGAAGGTTATTGTCATTGTTCTGAAGTGAATATCAATTTTAACATTGCAGAGGAGAAATGTATTCCCTCTTTGGAGCCTCTGGCTCTGATTTCTACCATCTGTTTCGGTTCCCACAGCATTATGCTACACCCTCTCTCCTCATCAGGGGAACCAGTTACTGCTCCAACGTGGGCTAACATTTAAAAGAATATAGCACCAAATATGTTCAGCTGGTTCCCCATTACAACAGAACACATTCCCATGGGGTTACTGTTGGCTTGTTTGTGCTGCAGAACTAAAAATAGTTCCCAATGATTATTTCCTGAAAGTTGTTTGGGCTTCTGTTGTAGACTCCACCAGACAAATGTCCTCTTCCCAGTCTAATTGCACTAATGGGGTAGAAAGACTTCTCTAAAGAATGGCTGGTCCCAGATGATTCCTGTCCTTAGGAGTGGAGAAGATTGCCAGGTCTTCCAAAAGACCTATTTTCCATCAATAATCTGTGTTTTGTTTTGACTAAAGAGAAAAATCCTGGAATAGTTTTTCTCCCCAGAGCTGAATCTTCCTTCTGGTCCAGGCTTACCATCTTTATTCTGGCTCCTGAGACAGAGCACCCTGTTGTACCTTGGTTTTCTTTTTGAGGTGATTTCTTCTCCCCACCTCCAAGTTTGGGGATCAATTGAAAATGCCATTAAGTTCTTTGGGATGTGTTAGGTTCTGTGGGATTAACAAAAGACTTCAAGTCCTTTGGGCTTTACACCTGCTGAAACTTATGAGCTGTATGGCCCTTGGGAAGTGATCAAATTTTTCTGAGCCTCAGTTTCCTTACTTATAAAATAAGATTAACAGTGTTTACACAAGTCACATCATTGGTGGTATTTTAAGGATATTGCTTCGGAAAGCTTACCATTTAAGTTATTACTATTAGGTTTATTGTAATGTACTATGAAACTGAAACTATTTGACTATAACTATGAAGATAATTACTGCTTTAGCAACTGCTTCTGGCTCCCTTTTGTATCATGCTCTAATGCATCCAAAGTGCTTTACGTATGGTATCTCCATTGGTTTCTACATCAAGCCTGTGAGGTAGGTATTATTATTACCCTCATCTTACGTATGAGCAAACCAACATAGACACATTAAGAGGCTCCCTCAAGATTCCCAGAAACAAGTTCTGAAATGGTTTTGAACCTAGTTCTTCCTGACTCTAAGCTCCAGGTTCAGGACTTTATCCATTGTGTAGACATTTTTTTCTCCTTTTTATTTTCTTCCTTCCTTCCTCCCTTCCTTCTTCCCCTTTCCCCCTCTCTCTTTCTTTCTCCTTTCCCTCCTTTTTCTTTCTTTATTTCTTTTTTCTTTCTTTCTTTCTTCCTTCTTTCCCTTCTTCCTTCCTTCCTTTTTTCTTTCCTCTGTCCCTACTTGTCTCCTTTCCTTCCTACCTTCCTTCCTTTCTTTCTTTCTTCATCTCTCTCTCTGTCTCCCTCCCTACCCCCTTCTCTTTCGTGATTTTCTCCAACTTCATTCAGCAGTATGTGAATAGTAGTGAAGGTGGTAGATGGTGGAAATATTCCAAAGAAACTATAAGAACACAACGGACTCAAGAATAGAGAATAGGATAGAGTTGAACAAGTTCACCAAGGTATCAGAATGGGAAACGTAGGAGAGTGTAGTTGGTGGAAAGAACTAATGGACAGAGGTTTAGAAACCATGATGAGAATGAAGAATAAAACCGGAGCTGAAAAGCAGAAGGAATGATGGAATGACAAATGTCATAAACAAAAAGTCATGTACATGGAAGCAAAACACTGGGTAATACATCAAGGGCATTACCATCTCTGGTGCAGCAGTGTAAAAGTGGAGACCCTGTGAGGATGAATTATATTTGTAAAGCACTTTATAACCCTTACAATGTTGTATAAATGCTAGCTATCATCACCATCATCATCATCATCACAATCAACATCTTCTTTGTCCTCTTCTTCTCCTCCTCCTCCTCCTCCTCCTCCTCCTCCTCCTCCTCCTCCTTCTTCTTCTTCTTCTTCTTCTTCTTCTTCTTCTTCTTCTTCTTCTTTCTCCTCCTCCTCCTCCTCCTCCTCCTCCTCCTCCTCCTCCTCCTCCTTCTTCTTCTTCTTCTTCTTCTTCTTCTTCTTCTTCTTCTTCTTCTTCTTCTTCTTCTTCTCTTTCTCCTCCTCCTCCTCCTCCTTCTTCTTGTTCTTGTTCTTCTCCTCCTCCTCCTTCTTCTTTATCATCATATTATTCTCTATCATCTAGTCCTGCCTCTTTTAAAAAGATTAGAAACAGAAAATGCATGAAGGCTCTATTTCCCTCAACTACACTGATGATATCAAACTAGAAAATAACATTGCTGAGGAAATATTATGGAATTTATCTCTCTTAGTGAGAAGGATTAGTGGTGATGAGTGAAGACAGAAGGGAGATGAAGTAAAGGAGTAATATTTAAAGATGATACTGTTCAGTCAAATAAGTAATGGGACTGGTCAAGTTTTTATAAGGACTTCTTGTTGTTTATATGTTTGACTCTGTGCCCCCATTTGAGGTTTTCTTGGCAAAGATACTGGAATAGTTTGCCATTTCTTTCTCCAGTTCATTTTACAAATGAGTAAACTGGGTTTAGTGACTTGCCCAAGGTCACATAGCTAGTATATATCTGAGGCTGGAATTGAATTCACAAAGATGAATCTTCCTGACTCCAGGTCTTGTATTTCATCCACTGTGCCACCCAGCTAGCTGCCTTCAAAAGGATCATTGCCTGAATTCCAGATCATTGTTCTGCTGTTTCATTCTGTTCCTTAGTCTATTCTCCAAGTATCTTAACCAGACTCAATGGGTTAGATGGGTAGATGGATATAGACTCCAATAGCCTTTTTCCTGCATTTCCTAAGAAAAGAAAGAGGCATAACTGCCATTGGTCAATATCCATGTATGGGTGGAATACCTATTCCCCTGTTTTTTTTTTTTTTCCTATGCCTGCTATTCAACATCCAGTTGACCCCAAGCTATTTTCCAAGATTCCTCTTTCAAATGCTATCCCAGATAATGCTACATGAAATGCCTATTACTGAAAAGACTTGGTGTTTCCTGGGAAAATCATTTCCATTCAGTTCTCTATTATCAGTTTGGGTCAAAGAGCAGACTACCAAAAGTAACCCATAATACAGATAGTTCAAAGTTGAAATTTTGTTGTGAATATTCTCCCATCAAAGACTTATGGAAGAAATTTCTATGGGAAGAGTAGTCATTATTTATATCTTATATTCTTCTGTCTTATTTATGTAATCTTATTTTCCATTCTTCCCCAAAATAGAATTCCCATTTGAGCCACAAGCCTTGTGCCCTCTCCCCTCACTCTAATATGCCATTTTTCTCCTTTTTTAAACCATCTCAATGGTTCTCCCTTCTCAAAATGTCTTGTATATCTTTTCTATCTTTCAAATTCCTGCCCATCCTTACCGGTTATCCTATGTTTTAGCATGTTTTATGAACTTTTCCAAACGTCTGCATTCCTTTACCTATCATGCCATTTCCTGAATATACCCTTTAAGGAATCCAATATATTTTTCTTTTTGATAACTATTTTTTTAAGTGTACTTTAAAATTGTTCACATCTTTTTCTAAAATATTAGCATGAGAAATTTTGCCAAATGTTTTTTCTAAAATCTAAACAAATAATACCTCCTATAGCATTCTTCTCTCTCTGTCTCCATCTCTCTGTCTCTTTCTCTGTGTCTCTGTCTGTCTGTCTCTCTGTCTCTATCATCCAGACAGTCCCTGCATGCTTCAGTTAAACTATACACTGCTCCACTCCCCAAATTCATCTGGTGCGGTGCTTTGGCACCTCTGTGCCTGCATTGTTCCCTGTGCCTATAATATCCTTATTCACCCTTTTTTCCTACTTAACTCTTACTCATCATCTAAGCTAAAATCACATAACCCTCAGAGTTAAAACTAAGAATAATTCTGCCAAGAATAAATTCAGATGGGAGAAAAGTGAGAGCAGCAACACACAGGACAGTGAGTGCAGATGAAACAGGACAGGGGCTGCTCTGTCTCCCAACCCTAAGAGTGGGATTCCATGGTGACTGGACTTTGAGTGTTACAGTAGAAGGAAGAACGGTAAGACTGAGACTGGGAAAATATGTCCTCCATGTCAGCACCAATAGGGTGCAAAGCTCTGTTACCCCATGCTTTGTTACAGTTCCAATAGCCTGTCTCAGTAGCAACCTTCCCTCTCAGACCTTGCATAGCATTTTACTTTGCACCTCTCCAGTGCAATTATTTTGCATTTTAATTTTCTTTGTTTATGTAGTATGCAAATTTTGAATATCCTTCAGCCCTTAGGACAATGTATGGAACACATAAATTTTTACTGAATGAATAAATGAATGAAGGGGGCAACCTTGTAAGTTCCTCAGAGACAGAGACTGTCTTTTGGCTTTTCTTTTGTATCACCAGTGCTTATATGGTGCCTGGCACATAATAGGCATTTAATACATATTTACTAAAAGGTTGACAGATGATTTTGTTGTTGGGGCAACTAGGTGGCACAGTGGGTAGAGGACCAGGCGTGGAGTCAGGAAGACCTGAGTTCGAATCCCTGCCCAAGTAACTTAACCTGGTTTGCTTTAGTTTCCTCCTCTGTAAAATGAGCTAGAGAAGGAAATGGCAAACCACTCTGCCAAGAAAACTCCCAATGATGTCTTCAAGAATGTGCAATGACTCAGCAACAATACCAAAAGAAAAACCCGAATTTGATCTTTATTTCTGATTCCCCTTAATTATCCATACGTGAAGCAAGCCCAAGGTTTATCACTCATCTAATAGTTTCTACCTAGTTTGTAAGTGTAATGCTTTGGAGAAGCAAATCAACCTCCATAGGTGAAAGCAAATAACACATTTCCCCAAAGAAGTTGTCTGTCCTCCCCATTGAGAAAGCATTTGTATTATTATTCAATTTTGTACTTCAATATAATGTTATAAATATCTTCACGGTGAGGCCTTGCTCATTTATTTCTCTGTTCCGGCTACTAGCATGATTCATTTAATTCACTCTAATTGTATGGATGGCTGTATAGAAATGTTGCCAGAAAGGTCACTTGCTGTATTAGCTCATCTTTATATCACATTTCATAGGTTCATATAATATCACATACATTGTCTCATTGGCTCTTTACAATAGTAGTAGTAGTAGTGATAGTAGTAGTAGTAGTAGTAGTAGTAGTAGTAGTAGTAGTAGTAGTAGTAGTAGTAGCAGTAGTAGCAGTAGTGTCTTTATTATTATTTTACCAGTGAAAGCATCTATTACGCTATGAGTTCCTCCATTAGACTGTGGGCTTCTGTATTCTATTGGGAGTCCCATAGAACCAAGGATGTCTTTTTTCTTTCTTTGGATAATCAGCACAATATCTGACATAAAGTAGGTGCTTAATAAATGCTTATCAACTGCTTATTGACTCACCTGACCCTGGTCAGGAACTTGAATTCAGGTATTTGTTCTCCAAATTTGACTGTTTTTCCCACACTGTAAGGAGAACCTTTGTGCTCTCCAGAAGCCAAGTCACAGGGTACATTCCTCATCCATTATTGACCAATCCTACCCTGTATGTTATTTTCAAAAACCATAGTAAACCAAGAATTTAAAGGATCATAAAACTTTTAGGAGTTTCATTCCCACCCATCCCCCTCAAAATGTTTAAAAAATATCAACAGGTCTTTAAAAAAAACTTTTTTTAAGAGACAGAGGGAACCAAACTGTCACTGGTGATCTGGTAGGGGTGAAAAACATTTTCTCCTATAACAAAGTATTTCAAGAAAACATGTCCTATTAATCGATGACTACTTTACAAGGGAAGAAATTTGAAAGAAAGGAAAGATAAATAGCCTGACATTTTTATAACCCAATTTTCTTGATATTTCTCTGCTTGATGGAAAAAAATAGAAATAGAAATAGAAATAGAATCTTGGCCAAACGCTACAGAAAATGAAGGCATTAGTGGAGATTGCTAAAACTTTGCATTCAATTCACAAGTTATTTTGAGTCTCTGTGTAGTTTATGTGGCTAGGCCCCAAAACTATTAGAAAAAAATGGTTCCATTTTCTTTCGTCTTTAATTTCTTTTTTTTAACAGAGAATAACAACTTTATTTTTCAAGGAAAAGGACTTGATGCGTAATCACTGTTGTTTTATATCACCAAAACCATGTGAAACATGGTTTACAGCCCATTCATTCAACAAACATTTAATTATGTAGGAGCTATATCTAGAACACTGTACCAGAAATTAGGGGAAATACAAAGATTAGATAAGCTAAAACTCCTACCCTCATGGAACTTACTGTCTCATAGGGGATACGACTTTCTAAGCAAGGCTTCTTTTAATATCCCCAAGACACTGGTGTCTTTCATCCCTATTTGAAACTATTTTGTAACGACTTTGTTTATTAAATGTTTTCCTGTCTAGGTGTTTTAATTCCTCTTTTATACCTACTTCTCCCACTTCTCCCCTCCCCACAACATATGCACATTAATTCTAATAGAGTAAAAGTTCCTTAAGGTTCAGGACAGGTTTTATGTTTAGGTATGTAGCAGATGCTTTGGGGCTACTCTAGAACTTCCATTCACACTGATGACTTGGATCCCTAGAGTGTGGGTACTAAGTCTTTTCAGGCCTCTAGTGTCAAGTTTTGATGAAAAAAAAATTGATCACACTACTAAAGTGTGTAGAGCCTTTCTGTATATCAAGGACCCCTTTGATAGTTTGGGGTGAAGCCTATGTATGCCTTCTTAGATGATGTTTTTAATGTATTAATTAAAATTCATGGGATTACAAAAGAAATTGTTTGTATTCAAAAGGTGTCAAAATATTTTCTTTTAAAGCAAGGTCACAGACTCTAGATTAAGAAACCCTAGTGTAGAGAGATAAAACCTTTAGTGAACACCCCCAAGATGGGGAGAAGTCTACAGAAAGTGGTGCCATAGTTCTGGAGGGTGACAGAGGAACTTTGCCTATCCTCTCTCACGTCTTTGCAAAGAACTGACTATATGCAGGACCTGCTTCATATATGAATCTCCTCACCACTGCCAACCCCTCTCTCTCCCAGTTAATTGCCTTCCAGACTTGTTTACTTTCAGGCACCTCTGTAAATAATAATTAAGGCTGACTGGTATATTGTGCTTTAGTATCAGCAAATCGTTTGACACGTGATTTCACTGGAAGTTCACAACTACTATTGAAAAGACTTTTCTAAATTTTCTAGTGTCCACCTGGGAGTGAGGAAGACCTGTACAGGTACAAAGTGGTGTGAGTGAATTTCATAAAGACAAATGAATTCTGACAAATTACTGGTTCTCTTTTTCTGTATGCTGCCTGATCTCCAATTTTGCTTTTATTTTTTTCCTCTTTTAACCAGTTACTTTTATGTTTTGTAGACATTGGTAGAGTTCTATGTGCATCATAATCATAGGTAGGAGGCCATTGAAAATTTGTGTCTCAGTGTGGCCAAGGAGTGAAGTAAGTTTGAAAAAAGAACACTGTGGCAGGGACAGTTTTCATTAGGATGACAATTGGGATGTCTCCAAGGACATTTTATGATTATAGCAGTTCAACAGTGTAAGAAGTTCCAGTCATGGCAGATACGTTCCAAGAAAGAACCGAATGGTCTCTATCCATTTGGCTTGTTCAATAAGCAAAAATGGTTTGGGTTTGCCATTGTTTTGAATAGTATGAGCAAAGCTTTTCCTTTACATGGACTTTGTTCTTCTGTCTATAAATATGTAGTTGAACCAGACAACTTCCTTTCCTTGTTTCCCTTTGTTCATGGTCTGATACTTTTAGCCATATGGAAGAATCTTGGCTAGGACATTCCTTCCTGTTCCAGCCTTGGAATCCAATTCCTGATCCTTTGTTAGAGAATCTCTTACTAAGAGGGAGTGTTGATTATATTATAAAGGAGGTAAAGATTATGTTCTGTCATTTATCCCATACTTCTTAATAACATCATAAGCTCCCCAAAGGAGAATTTTTAAAGGCTCTTCCAGTTCATTCCCCACCTTACAGAAAAAGTCTATCGTTCATTGTAGTTTTAGCAATCACAGTATATATATATGTGTGCGTGTGTGTGTGTGTGTGTGTGTGTGTGTGCATTATGTATATAATATACACACACATATATATGCATACAATATAAATATATACATACATATGCATATATACATACGTATAAATAAAGCATATGATATACATACACATTAACAGAGTGTAATAAGGAACAGTATTTTAATTATTACTCAAATGCCTATTATTTATAAAGCCCTGGGTTAGGAGTTATAGGGATACAAAAGGTTTTCCTTATCCTTTTTATCAAGGAATCATAGAATCCAAATATTGGAGCTGAAAGGAACCATAGATATCATCTAATTCAATCCCTCACACACATACACACACACACACACACACATACATACACACACACACCCGTTTTACAGATGAGGAAACTAAGGCTCCAGATAGTCAAGTGACTTGAACAAGGTCACATCAGATCTTCTGACTCTTATTCCAACGTTCATACTGTACCTCATCACACGACCTCAGATGTTCCTTCTGTGGGAAGGGAAGAAATAGAACCAAATATCAAGACAAGATATAATATGGCTGGTCACAAGAGTGTGGAGAAGGAAATGGCAAACCACTGCAATATCCTTGCCAAAAAATTCCCAAATGGGGTCATAGAGAGGTAGGCATAATTGAAATGACTCGACAACAACAACACATAATAGAATAGACCATACACGTCTTATCAACCTCATTTCTTTTTTTTAAAGCCATCAGTACATTTGGGGGCTGTCAGGTAGATGCAGACTTCTGAATAATGAATGTGGGGAAATTTGCCCCAAATTGGCTGACCGCTTGACTTGTAAGGATTTTTTAGAAAGGTTAAATAAAAGATACAAATCCACAAGTAGGCAGTGTGGCATTCTGGATTTAGCAATGGATTTGAAGTCAGAAAGATAATCTAAATCCTTCCTTAGACACTTAATAGCTATGTGACACCAGGTCAGATTATTTAATGTCATTCTCACTTTTATCATTTGAAAAATGAGAATGATAATAGTAATAATGCCTACCTCTTAGGGTTGTTGAGATGATTAAATGAGATTGTGTGAGCATGTCTGTGTGTATGTGTGTGTGTGTGTGTGTGTGTGTGTGTGTGTGTAAAATAGTAGTGACAATACCTACCTCATAAGGTTGCTAAAATAAGACAATATATACGTAAACTGCCTTTCAAACCCTAAAGCATTATAATGCTAGCTTTTCATTGTCTATATTAAATATTCATTAAATATTTGGTTATGCATCAGAGGAGAACACTGATGTACCTACTGAAGAGGGGGAAAGTTTCTATTCTGTCTTCCTGCATATTAACTAGAAACACTAGTATACCCCTATTTTTCAGAGAAGATAAAAAGTCTCATAATTTTGCATTCTTAACCTCAAAAAAAAAAAAAAAAAGTCAGTTCTTAGGAAAGGAAATGGAGTCCAAGACTTCTTGGCTCTGAGATACGGGAAGGTTTTGCTTTTCAACATCCTCTGAGGGTAATTGTGATTACTGTTGCAGTGGGAATGCAGATTTACGAAATGTTCCTCGAGAAGAAAGTATTTGGGGGTGGGGAGGGCATTTCTTCAGGGAAAGGGACAACCTTTTTAGCAGTCATGGTTGATCTTGAGGAAACGTTATATGAATGTAATACAATTAACAAAAATAACCCCAAAGCAACTGAATGGGTTGCCTGTTCCATTCAGTGTTCTATTAGACTTACGATTTGAAACAATTTACTCATTTGTACATTTAACAAATAACTTTTAAGCATGATAGGTGGATTGTTGTGTTGGGTAATGGGAGTTAATGTAAAGAAGACTTGACTTTATGCATCTTACAGACCATAGGGAGATAAGGCACAAACTTGATCACAACCTCACAAGACAATTTCGTAAGATGAAGAGAAGAACAAATATTTTCTAAAAGGGTACAGTTTACTGAGGAAATTAGAGGTTATGTAGAAAAAGTATGGATTTGGAGACAAAGGACTGGTTATAATCCTAGCTCTATCAATTACTGCCTGTGTAACTTTGGCTAAGAGACTTCATCTTTCTGGTCCTCTGTTTCCCAATCTGTAAAATGAGAGGGTTGAACTAGATGACTTCAGAGGTCCCTTTAAAAATGTAAAATGTAAGTGTGTGTGTGTGTTTGTATGTGCGTGTGTATGTGTGTGTGTGTGTGTGAGAGAGAGAGACACACACACAGAGAGAGACACAGAGAGAGAGGGAGAAAGAGAGAGAGACAGAGACAGAGAGAGAGAGAGAGACAGAGACAGAGAGAGAGACAGAGAGAGAGAGAGAGAGAGACAGAGAGACAGAGAGAGACAGAGAGACAGAGAGAGAGACAGAGAGAGACAGAGACAGAGAGAGAGAGAGACAGAGAGAGAGAGAGAGACAGACAGACAGAGAGAGAGAGAGAGAGAGAGAGAGAGAGAGAGAGAGAGAGAGATCTCACTTCTGCCCAGGACTGATTGAGATAGTTTTTTTTCTAAAGGACAATTCTACGATATTGAGTGTCGGGCTGCATACTTTGAAGAGAACCTGTGACCTCCTGATTTTCTGAGAGATCTTTGAGCCTGAGAAACTGCAGACTTCTTATGTGAAGGAAGGCATGACTTCAAATTGTTGGACCTGCTACAGGAGATGAAGCATAGAAAGAGCCAATCAAGAGAAACAAGGATAAAACTTTTGAATAGGGAAGGAATCAGTCAATAAACATTTGTTACGTACCAACTACGTGCCAACCACTGTATTAAGAGCTTTACAAATTGTATCTCATTTGAGCCTCACAACAACCTTAAGAGAAAGGTGATGTAACTATCCCGATTTCATAGCTGAAGAAACTGAGGCAGATAGGGGTGATGTGACATGCCCAGGATCAAACAGCTAGTAAGCGTTTGAAGCAGGATTGGAACTCTGGTCTTCCCGAATCCAGGTCTAGTGCTCCATCTACCAGGGACGACAGATGTCCATGAAGACAAAGACATGTAACTTCCCTCATGTCTCTTTATTCCTAGCACCTGCAACCCTAGAAACTGCTAAAAACGTACTCTCCCAGTATGATTATTCTCTGTCTCTCTTTGGTTGACCTGAGATTTTATCTTGAAAGTAGAGGAAAAACTCATTTGCTCATGTTTATTCTTGGGCAGCTAGGCAGCTAGGATAGAGCACTGAACCGGGAGTCAGGAAGATCTGAGTTCAAATCCAGCCTCAGACACTTACTAGCTGGGTGACTCTGGACAAGTCACTTAACCCTTATTTGTTTCAATTCGTCATCTGTACAATGGTGACACACTGGAGAAGGAAGTGACAGACTACTTGAGTATCTTTGATAAGAAAAACCAGTGGATAAATTCATGGAGTCACATAGAGTCAGACATAACTGAACAACAACAATGATAGTTCTTGGGGCTGTTCTAATCTACATAACTTCCTCATTTCTATTTGCTGTTTACTTTTATAAGAAGATTTACTATATATTGGTGTCTATGATTTATGTAAGTAACGTTTGATGAGAGTGAGCCAAGATGGCAATAGTGAACTTAGTGTTACCCTCCTGTAAGAGCAACCAGGGTCAGTGGCTTTTCTTTTCTGAACCCTTAGCATGTCTCTCTAATACACATACTTGAATTATTGTAAATAGATATCACTCTGGCCCAAAGGCTCCTTTTGAAAATAAGAGAGTGGAGTAGAGATCTCAGTTGTCCCTCCTCATCTAGGCTGCTTTTCTACAGAGGCAGATATTGCAATCTCCCTTTGAGAGAGGTTGGGCCATATCTCATATCGGATATCTGTCTATGCCATATGTAGGCTAAGCATATCTATATTACATGGTGTGGATCTCTCTCTCTCTCTCTCTCTCTCTCTCTCTCTCTCTCTCTCTCTCTCTCTCTCTCTCTCTCTCTCTCTCTCTCTCTCTCCCCTCTATCGTTCTGCCTGTCTGCCTCTATCTACCTCTGCCTTTCTCTGTCTGTATCTCTCTTCTGTCTCTCCCTACGAGGTGGATGATGTCTGAATTGAATTCTAAAATCTAAGTGGGAATTCACTCCTTCAAGATGGAGAAAGGTCATTTTAGACAGTAGGTAAAGCTTGAACTAGATCTAGCAGGTTGTTGCTTTGGGAAGACTTGGCCATGACATGAAAGCTTTGGATTCCAGGACATATGAATTCCTGTCTCTGAACTGGCATCACTCCTCTTTCCATTTATCAACTTAAGAGGCTGCAGGATGCATCCAGAGAAACCCAGATATCAGTGGTTATTTGGGACTTTGTCACAGTGAGTTAATCTCAAAAGAAAATTTACCTAAACTAAAAAAAAGAATTTAATAATAAATGGGTCTTTTAGGTACTATCCTTGGGTGAGCCAAATAGAAGGACTACATGAAGGATTCTTTCCAAATGGTCTTAAGGGGGAATAAAACTGTTTATAACATTCTAGCTGGTATAGTTGTAGTAAAGCCAAATTGAAAATTCCAATTTGCCAAAAGACCAATTACAGGATAATATTCACTTTACAAAAACAGAATAGCCTCTCATGAATTTAGATATAGTTATATATATATATAAATTTTCTTGTGTTTGTCCTCCGTTCTCAAAGAGGACCATCACATCAAGATGATGACATGACTTGCAGCTGACTTTTACTTCAGTGAGAGAAGGCTGTACAAGGTCACCCACCCCACTTTCTCCTCCTGAGCTACCTGGGTCCAGGACGACTGAAGATGGTCCAGGATGCAATGGGAGACCCTGGCCCTTTCAGACTAAGGTCTTATCACATTTCCACTTTGAGTGAAATGCACCCCTTCAATGAATAGGCTTCTTTAAGTAGCTGCTCAAGGGTGGCCCCTTTAATAAAAAAAAAAAAATAAGACTGGGAGGGGAAGACCCTCAGGGTTCCTGGGTAAAAGAGAAACAGTTACCATTTAGTAATTACATTCACTCTGTGCTAGGTGGGTGGGGACTTGTTGTTCAGTCTATGAGCTCCAGAGTGAACTGGGTTTAAAGCTTGGTCTTTCAAAGAGAAATGTGGCCTGTAAACCTATCTTTTAAAATCTTTTAAAGGTAATAATTTTCTTGTGTTATTATGAACTTAAAAATCCTCAAAAATACAAGAATCCCAATATACAAACAAGAAAAACAGAAGATTGTATGAGAAATTGTGTAGTTCTGTCATACAGTTTGTAAAGAAACATTCATTTTGACAAGGTATAACATGGCTCTGTTTTTCTCTTCTGTACTTTTTTAGTTTTAGTTTTTCTGTGCATTTTAAAGAAAATTTAATCGATACCCTTTTAAAAATATCATTACTCACTAATCTACCAGAGAATAACCTCACATAACAATATTTTTTTAAAGACACAAAAGAAAAGATGAGGAAAAAAATCAGCAAAAATTATTAATCCATCAAAGAAGTCCCAAAATAGATGCAATGAAACCCCTGTGGTGTTTGTGTCTTTTATATCTTTTTAAAAATGTTTTTGTTTTTTTTTTTTACAATTTCACAGCTTATGCTTTTGATTGCTTTATAGAGGTTGTTTTTTTCACTTACATTGTTGCAGTTACTGTGGTTATTGTTTTCTGAGCTTTGCTTACTTCACTCTACCCCTGATCATTTAAATCTTTTCATGCTTCTCTATATTCATCAGGGTCATTTTTATTTAATTATTAATTTCATCTATTATATCATGATTCATCTTCATATCAGTGAATAGTTCTCCTTCTTTGCTTTGACTTTTCCTGATTAAGGTCATTAAGATTGTATTTGTCCCATAAGAGAAGTCCGTTAGAGTGTTTTGTTTCCCAAATTTTGAGAATAATTTGTGTTGTATTGGGTCTAATTGCCATTTTAAAACTTAATGGGATTTTCTAGGAATCCATCGGTACTGAGATTTCTCCCTTTGATAGTCTTTATACAGCTAGCTCTATTTTTCTTTCTGAGACTGGATTAATGGTGACCTCAGTTTGGTTTTCTGTTAGTTTTATGCTTTCGAACATATTCCTCTATTTTCATGTTTTGAGTTTTGTTAGCATATAAAGGTGCATAAAAGGTTCTGATGATTCCTTGTTATGTCTTTGGTTATGCTGTGATTTTACCATCTTCATTTGCTATTTTGTTGATTTTCTTTCTTCATTTTAATCAGTTTGGCTTAAGATTTATCAACTTTGTTACTCTGAATTTCCAGAGAAAAATCTTTTATTTTCATTTACTGTTTCTACAGTCAATATGTTTTCCAGTTTATTTGTCTTCTAACTTTTAACATCTCATTTTTTGGTGCTTATTTAGAGTTATTTGTTAGTTTTCTAACTTCATTTATAGATTTTCAGTTCATTCATACTTTCCTTTTCTAGTGACACATATAATCCCCTTTACCCCCCCACCCCAACTGCTTTGACTGAATTCTAGAAATTGTGAGGGTTTGTTTAATCATTATCACCATTATCACCTAGATGATACACTGAGAAGAACACTGAGGCTATAGTCAGGAGGATGTGGTTCAAATCTAGATTCAGGAACTTATTGTAAGACTCAGTCACTTAACTATGTGACTTTGTTAAAGTCACTTAATCTCAGTTTGCCTCAATTTCCTCAACTGTAAATTTGGGATAATAATAGCACCAACACACCAGGGTTGTGAAAATAAAATAAAATGTTTGTAAAGTTCTCTGAAATACTTAAAAGTGTAGCAGAGCAAAGATAATGGAGAAAAGCCAGGAAGTTTCCTGAGCTCTCCACAGTTTCTCTCAAAAACAATGTTAAATAAAACCTCTAAATTTATTCTGGAGTGACAAAACTTACAAAAAGACAGAGTGAAATAATTTTCCAGCATGAATTAACATAGAAAGACTTCAGGACTTCAGAAAAAGGAGAACGCAGCCACTCACAGTTTCCAGACAAGGCAGCAGGAGGCTCTTAGCCACAGCATGGATCAGCAACTAATTCTGGCTCAGCATGCCAGCAGCAGAAATCTGTGAGGCTGCTAGCCCCAGTGCAGAAGGCAAATTGCCAGTCACAGAAAAGAGGCAAAAACAGGTATGTCTAGGCTGGGCCACCCCAGCACAGTGGGCAAGCCACCAGCACCTAAGCCCCCAGTGTAGAAAGCAAGAGACCAGGTCCTTACCCCATAGCACAAGAAGCTTGGGGCAGTGTCCCCTGTGTTCCAGGAGCAGAGCTCAAGTTTAAAAGCTATGAAATAGGCTAAAAATGAGCAAGAAATGAATAAGACCATAGAAAGCTAGTGTGGTGAGAGGGAAGATCAAAACACAAACTCACAGGAAGATAACATGTCAAAATGCCTATATAAGAAATCTTAAAGGGGAATATGAATTGATCTCTAGCCCAAAAAAGCCTTCTTAGAAGAACTCAAAAAAGAATTTAAAAGTCAAATAACAAAGGCAGAAAAAAATTGGGAAAATAAATGAAAAGTATTCAAGAGAGAGTCAACAGCTTGGAAAAGGAAGGACAAAAATTGACTGAAAACAATTCTTTAAAAAATACAATTGGCCAAATGGGGGAAAATCAATTCCTTAAAAGTAGAATTGGCCAAGTGGAAAAGGAAGTACAAAAGCTAATTGAAGAAAATAATTCCTTAAAACTTAGAATTGGGCAAATGGAAGCTAATGACTGTGTGAGACATCAAGAATCAGTCAAACAAAATCAAAAGAATGAAAAAAATAGAAGAAAATGTAAACTACCTTATTGGAAAAAACAACTGACCTGCAAAATAGATCCAGGAGAGATAATTTAAAAATTGTTGGACTACCTAAAAAGCCATAGTCAAAATAAAAGAGCCCGGACAGCATTCCCTTGTATCCTAGAACCAGAGGCTAAAACAGTCATTGAAAGACTCCACCAATAACCTCCTAAAAGAGATCCCAAAATGAAAACTCCAAAGAATATTTTAGCCAAAGTCCAGAATTATCAGATCAAGGGGAAAATGCTGCAAGCAGCCAGAAAGAAACAATTCAGATATCAAGGAGCCACAGTCAGTATTACACAGGACTTAGCAGCTTCTACATTGAAGGACTGGAGGGTCTAGAATATCATATTCTAGGAGGCAAAGGAGGTTAGATTAGAAGCAAGAATCAACTACCCAGTAGAACTGAGCCTAGTCTTTCAGGGGGAAAGATGGACATTCAATAAAATAGGGGACTTTCAAACGTTCCTGATTAAATATCCAGAACTGAACAGAAAAATTTGATCTTCAAATAAAACACTCAAGAAAAGCTTAAAAAGATAAACAGGAAAGGCAGAAAAAATCATGTTATTCAATAAGTTAAACTGTTTACATCCCTGCACAGGAAGATGATACTTATGACTCTTGAGAACTGTATCTCTATTAGGGTAATTAGAAGGAGTATAAATAGAGTGTGGGTATAAGTTGCCTTTAATGTGATGATATAAAAAAATTAATGGGTGAAAAAAGGATTGGCTTGGGAGAAGAGGAAAGAAGGAGGAAGAACAGCGTAAATTACATCACATGAAAAATTAGAAAGACCTGCTACAGTAGAAGGAAAGAAGTGAGGGGAGACTGAGCATTATTTCAACATTACTTTCATTGGATTTGGCTCAAAGATGGAGTAATATACACACAGTTGGGTGTAAAAATTTATTTTATACTCTATGGAAGTAGGAGGGGAAAGGGGAAAAATAGGGAGGGGAGAGGATAGAAGGGAGGGAAGATTGAGGGAGGCAGCAATCAGAAGCAAAACACTGGTGAGGAGGGAAAAGGTGAAAAGAGAGAGAAAATGGGGGAAATGGGGATAAATAAAATAAATAGGGGAAAATAGGATGGAGGGAATACATAGTAATCATAACTATGAATGTAAATAGGATGGATTTCACATAAAATGAAAGTAAATAGCAGAGTGGATCAAAAACCAGAATCCTACAATATGTTATTTACAATAAACACATTTAAAACAGAGAGATGCATACTGAGTAAAGGTCAAAGGATGTAGCAGAATATATTTTGCTTCAGTTGAAGTAAAAATAAAAGAGAGCAGGAGACACAATCCTGATCTCAGAAAAAGCAAAAATACAGTTAATTAAAAGAGATAAGAAAAGAAACTACTTTTTGCTAAAAGGTAGCATAGACAGTGAAGTAATATCAACACTAGACATATATGCGCCAAGTGTTACAGCACTCATATTCTTAAAGCAGAAGTTGTGTGAGTTACAAGAAGAAATAGACAATAAAAGTGGGGTATCTTAACCTCCTCCCCTCAGAATTAGTAAATCTGACCGCAAAATGAACAAGAAAGAAATTAAGGAGGTGAATCAAATTGTAGGAAAGTTAAATATGACATCTCTGGAGATAATTGAATGGGTATAGAAAAGAATATACCTTTTCCCAGTGTTACATGGCACCTAAACAAAAATTGAACATGTGTTAGGGCATAAAAACCTCACAATCAAATGCAGAAAGGCAGAAGTATTAAAAGCATCATTTCAGATCATGATGCAATGAAATTATGTTTCATAAAGGGACATGGAAAGATAGATTAAAAATTAATTGTAAACAATTTTAAAGAATGAGTGGATCAAGCAGCAAATCATAGAAACAATCAATAATTTCATCAAAGAAGAGGTAATAATGAGACAACATACCAAAACTTAAGGGATGTAGCCAGAACAATACTTAGGGGAAATTTTATGTCTCTAAATGCTTATATGAATAAAATAGAGAAAGAATAGATCAATGAATCGGACACACAATTGAAAAAATGAGAAAAATAACAAATTAAAAATCCCCAATTAAATAATAAAATAAATTATTAAAATCAAAAGAGAGAATAAAATGAAAGTAAGAAAACTACTGAAGTAATAAATAAAACTAAGAGCTGATTTTATGGTTAAAAAAACAATAAAAGAGATAAATTTTTAGTAAACTTTATTTAAAAAAGAGAACCAAATTACCAGAATCAAAAACGAAAAGAGTGAATTACCACCAACACATTTATAGCAGTTGTTTTTGTTTGTTTCTTTGTTTTTGTGGTGGTAAACTATTAGAAACTGAGGGGATAGCCAATCAATTGGGGAATGGCTCAACAAGTTGTGGCATATGAATGTAATGGAATAATATTGTGCAATAAGAAATCTGGAAAGACTTTCATGAGCTGATGCTGAGTGAATTGAGCAGAATCAGGAGAACATTGTACATACATAGTAACAGCAATATTGTGTGATGTTCATCTATGATAGACTTAGTTCTTCTCAGTAATACAATGATCCAAGACAGTTCCAGAAGACTCACTATGGAAAATGCCATCCATATCCGGAGTAAGAACTGTAGAGTCTGAATGCAGATCTAAGCATAGTATTTTTACTTTTTTTCTTTTCTCATTTTTTTCCTTTTTTCTGTACCTTCTTTCACAACATGACTAATGTGGAAATATGTTTAATATGATTGTACATGTATAATCTATATCATATTACTTGCTGCCTTGGGAGGGGAAGGAGGAAGAAAAAATTGAAACTCAACATCTTAGAAAAGTAAATGTTCAAAACCATCTTTACATGTAATTGGAACAAAATAAAATACCATTAAGTGGAAGAAAAGAAATGCTTAAAATGCAATGTGAATACTAGCTATTTTATTCAATTATTGTTTCTTTGTTTTTTGTCCCACTTATTATTTAGGATTTCAGTAATGTCACCATTTAGGTATGTATCTCTCGTTTGTACTCCTGAAATTGATTATGATTTTTTATTTGTTAGGATCTCCAAAGATGTGTTTGTTATTTCTGCCTTACATTTGTTTGTAATATCCCTATGCCTTCATCAATCTTTGTAAAAGTTCCATGCAATTCTGAGAAAAACTTAGATTCTTTAGCAATCTCATTTAGAAGATAAAAAAATTCCTTTTACTCTTGATTTCCCAGAAATGTGTTCAATTCTGTGCTACTTAAAAACTAATAAACAAACAAGCAAAACTTTCTGTTAGTTTTGTCCAAAACCAAGAGAGAGATATTAATATCTTCTGCTATTTCTGTTACGCATCTTTTTGTATTTAAATTAATGGCGATCTTTGCTCTGCAATCCAAAGGATTCAGAGTATATAAGCTTAATATCAATATTAGTTTATTATCTATTTTTCCTTTCCGTATAGTGTTGTTCTTATTCTGTGAATTTTTCAATTTCTTTAGTTTGAAAGCATGATTACAACGTCTACTTTTTCATTCTCTTGATGTATAGTAAATTTTGTTCTAACTCTTCATTTTTACTCTGTGTATGTATTTGCTTTTTAGATATGTTTCTTGTATGCAACAGGTTGTTAACTGGTTGTTTGGTTTTCTCTCATTCAACTTGATACTCTCTTTCATTTTACTAGATTATTTAATACATTCACATTTCAAGTTAGGAGATTTGGCTTTATATTGCCCATTATTTGTATCTCTGCTACCTGCACCCACAAACCTCATAAATTACCATCTTTATTATGTTTCTCCTCTTCTTCAAAGATAATACTTTGTTTCTTCAGCTATTTTTGCTTAATCTACTGCCTTAAGGCAACCCTGTTTCCATAGGCTTTCTTCTCCTCATCTTCAAGGTGCCTCCCAACTGCCACTCCTTTCCCTAGCATTGGAGTTTTACTTAAATTACTAATTCATTTTTCTTTCTTCCTTTTTATCTAGTTATTATAATTTTCCCCTTCCCTCCCTCTCAGTTCAGTAGTCAAGTAAAACTGTCCTTACTCTTTCCTCTTTCTACTTTTGTTTTTTCCCGTGTCTTTTTGTTTTCTAAAAAAAGATTTTCTTTTCCTTGTTCCCTTTATCCTCTTCATTTCTGTCTATTCTAGATTTTCACTCTGATTCACAGCTATTATATTTCCTTATTCCTTTTTTAGTCTCTGCATTTTTTCCCAAACAGTCTCTATGATCTTGCCCCCCCTCCCACATTTACTTTGCCTTGCTATTAGAAGTAGCAATCCCTCAGGGAAATAAAGGATATAAATATTGCTCCTCAATGTAAGAATTTTCCGGTATCCCTGATGATGTGGTTTGTTACTATTTCCTGCTCCCCCCATGATCCCCATCGGCTATGGAATCTCCTCTTTGGGTCCATTCCCTCTCATCATCCTTCTTGCAGATGTCAGTTATCCAAGGATCTCTGATTCCCTTCCTGATAAGGATGCTCTTCATTAAACAACAGTACTCTCTCCGAGATGGTAATATTTCTAATCACCAAATCCCTGAAGACTGTATCAGTTGTATAAGTCAAAGGCTCCTGTGTCCCATCACAGAATAGCTCTTTTCTCTCCATGAGAACGGAAGAGC
Organism: Notamacropus eugenii; assembly: GCF_028372415.1. Taxonomy (NCBI): domain Eukaryota; kingdom Metazoa; phylum Chordata; class Mammalia; order Diprotodontia; family Macropodidae; genus Notamacropus; species Notamacropus eugenii. The sequence continues at coordinate 483,654,401 of NC_092873.1, forward strand.
TTTGGTGGGACACTCTCCCACCACTGAACTGAGATTTCCCCCTTGCTTTTCCTTTTTTTCAGTCATTCCCATTGCCACCTCATCCATTTTCCTGTAGCCTCTCATCCTTCTGAAAGGCTACAGGAATTTTTTCCCGTCATTATTTACCATTGACTTGATTGATTATGTTGCTCACTTATTCCTTTCTATCTTCTTTCTCCCCTATCCGCTTTAATTTGCCATCCCATTCTGTTGATACCCAACACACACATGCACACACACGCACAGAGAGAGAGAGAGAGAGAGAGAGAGAGAGAGAGACAGAGAGACAGAGAGACAGAGAGACAGAGACAGAGAGACAGAGACAGAGACAGAGACAGACAGAGACAGACAGACAGAAAGAGAGACAGAGAGAGACAGAGACAGAGACAGAGACAGACAGAGACAGAGAGACAGAAAGAGAGACAGAGAGAGAGACAGAGAGAGAGACAGAGAGAGACTGATGTTGATTCATCCAGAGATGGGATGTTGTACCATTTAGTCCATGGTGTTTTAGGTTTTTTTGTTCATCCACCATCACTTATTTAAGCTCACTTTCCCCCTTATCTCCTTCTGTACTTTTGGAAAGAAAACTTTCTAAATGGGAAAGAAAAAAAATATGATCTCTCGTTCTTATATTGTTGATGTTTTAAATCCATAAGTGTCTTTCTCTTTTTAGTCCCTTCCTTCCTTTTCTTCTTGGTAATTTATTGAATTACATGTGCTTTCTTAAACTGATTATTTTGTTCATCTTTCTTGTGTTGCTATTGTCTGGAGTGTTTGCAAAGCAATTAATCTTTTTATGTTTGGATTTTTTTTTTTTTGGTTGGAATGCTTCAAACACTTTTATTGAATATTCATCTTTTTCCATTCATGTAATATTAGTTTTTGGTTTTCTTGGTATGTCATTTAGGGTTGCATCTTGAAGTCCTTTGCTTCTTAGAACTCCATTCCCTTTTGTAGTTTCTTGTGGCTACAAGAATAATTCAAATACCTTTTCTCTATAGTTGAAAGTCTTTCTGGCTAGCCTAATTTGTTATTTCTCATTGGAATTGCAATTGTTCAATTTAACCACTGCCTGTCTTGAGGGTTTATATTTGTTTGTTTGTCTGTTTCTGGAGGTGAAGGTACAGGTTTTTTTTTTTCTTTTTTCAGGTGATGCTTTGCTCTTATCATTCAGAAGTTCTAGAATGTCTTATACTATTTCTTACTTTATGGTGTTCAGGTTTTTTGAGTTGGAATCTTCTCAGAGATTTTGTGAATCTTAAATTGTCTCTGTTCTAATGATATCAAACTCCAATAGAAATAGATCCCTGCTGGTTGCGTATTAACTTAGAAAACCTTAAATTAACAATATCTATGTTGTATTTTTATTTTTTAATATTTAATAGTTATATTTAAATATGGTTCTAGTCTCACTTGAGAATTTGTTTGGCTGCTTGTGACCCTGAACAAATTTACCACCTTTTCTCAACATATCCTGTATACTCTAAGATAAATATGTATGCAAAGATTATGTATTCTTTTAACACTATTGTATTTTTCTTTTCTTCTGGATCCTCCTAGATTTCTGTGTATTCTTATTACCAGTCAGTCGTTCTGTCATTTATGACTTTAGAAAGATTCTCCACCATGACTTTAGAGTTGTTTTTTGTTTTGTTTTGTTGCTAATTGTATTTGCTCTGCAGACCATAAATTCTTGTGTTGGGAAAGACTGGAATAGTAGCAAGGCACTTAATGAGTAAATCCTGGAACCACTAGCAGGTGGGGCCTGCCAGGCATGGGGCCTGCTAGGGGAGGTGGGGCTGAGTAGGGAATAGGAATTAGCCTTTTCTGCTGTTGACTCTTTAGATTGTTATGTGCTTAGAGTTCTTGGTGTCTTAGCCTGTAGATTCAGATGCAGTTAATTTATCATTCACACATTATTCTTATTTGGGAGAATTTTGACAGGTCATGTAGATCTGAGAAAATATCTAATCCTCCATCTGGTTGGAAACATACCAAATTGTCTTTTCACTAACATGTCCTCCAGAACCCAAATAACAGGTTAGTATCTACATATATCACTCACCTTAATACATTTGGGCATTCCTGAACTTCCTTATTTCCCTTGAGTGTACAACCATTCTTCCATCCTGATGAATATCTGGTCTCTGGATTCGGATCACTCCAGAGGAGAAGTGAGGCTGGTGACCTTGCACAGCCCTTCCTCACTTAAAACAAAGTCAAGTGCAAGTCATGTCATCATTTCTCTGCTGTGAATCTATTCTCTACTCAACTGCCAGAGCAATTTTACTAAAGCCAAAGTCTAATCATGTCACTCTCCTGGTCAGTAAATTCCACTGATCCCCTGTTATCTATTGAATAAGCACAAAGTCCTCTGTTTAATAATAATAATAGCTTAAAAGCCATTTTATATTATCCTTAGTTTTGTTAACTAGTCTCCGCTTATTTTATACTTTAGCACTACTGAATATCTTTGTGTGTGTATGTATGGGTTGGTGATATCTTGGAGCATTCATGTCAGTATCTCCAGACCATCCCTGCTAGCTATTACCCTATATTTCTCACTCTGTTCTAAACACCATGCATTTAGCTTCTGACTTCAGCATTATTCAATTGAGACTGCTCCCTTTAGTTACCCATAATCTTCGCAATGACAGATCCAATGACCTTTTATTAATCCTCATCCTTCTTTACTTTTCAGCAGCCTTTGATACTGAGGATTATCTTCTTCTATGTATGCTTTCCTCTCTAAGTTTCCATGATACTCTTATCTCCTGATTTTCCTCCTATCTTTATGATTTCTCCTTATTTTCCTTGGCTAGATTTTTGTCCAAATCATGACTACTAACTGTGGGTGAACCTCAAAGGTCTACCCTTGGCCCTCATGTCATCTCCCTCCATGCTCTCCCCTTTGGTAAACTCATCAGTTCCCATGGATTCAGTTCAAATTCTTACATGTGTTTATTCAGGCATAAACTCTCGGCTGATATCTAGTCTACCCTCTCTAGTTGCCTATGGGAAATCTTAATCTGGATGTTCCATAGATATTTACAACATGAAACATTCAAAACCAAACTCATTAACTTCCAATCCCTACCCCCCCCCCAAAAAACTTGCCTTATTATCATCCTTACAAACTTCTCCTCTGAACTACCCTTATTACTGTCCTTGGCACCACCTTCCCAAAAGTTATTCAGGCTCACAGTCTAGGTTCCCTTGCACTCATCCCACATAACCAACCTATTGCCAAGTTTTGTTAATTCTACCTTCACATAGTTTCTTATATATTCCCCTTGTTGTCCTCTGACATAGCCACTATCCTGATATAGGTCCTTGGCATCTCAAATTGGGAATTTTGCAATAGCTTTCTGATTGGTCTCTCTGCTTCAAATCTCTCCTCACTCCAGTTCCTTCATTCAGCTACTGAAGTAACCATGTTAATTTGCATATCCAGCCAGGTCACTCCCCTATTCATTAAACTCTAATGGCTCCCTATTACTTCTAGGAACATCCACTATACCACTTAGCTGCCACCACCACCTCCAGGTGAAATTGGACATTTGATAAATGTTTTCTAATGATGGAGGAGAAGAAAATTTCTGACTTTGTTGTATGTGGGATCACATTGAGATTGAAACCAAATCATGAACTCTCTTTTCATGTCTTCCCAAAAATCTTCCACCAGAGTTCCACTTAATATGCTGGAGGCCTTCTACTCATTCTCTTGACATTGTAAGAATGCCAGTGGGACACAGGGGCATCCCTTTTGGTTCTCCTTTCCCCTTGTCATGGCCACTTTCTTCCTGAATCATACATTTCTTTGATGGCATCCTTTATGTTACTTCTCTTGTGTAATTTTTGGTTGGCAATGGGTTGGATTAATGTCCACCATGCACCTCTCTCCACTGCCATTTAGATGATCTTTAACCTAAAATCTTTGGAAACTGTAGTACTACATGACTCTTCACTGTACAGTTCTGGGTAATCTAACCAAAATACACAGTCCAAAATTGTTAGCAAAAGAGACACCCCATGCTCTGCAATAATAAAAACAAGAAGAGGATCTAATCTCTATTTTCTGCCCAAACCCCTTCCTGCCCACTTGTAACTGTTGAATGTTATATTAAACAATGACATATATGCTGGAAAGGAAATTGGGGAAAAAAATAATACAATTGATGTGAGATTAAAGGATTTTTGCATGTAAACTTGCCATGTACCAAGGAAAAACAGCCAGCTGTTTCAACATAACATTGGCATTATGACAACAATTTTGATTAAGATACTACACTTTGACAATAATTGTCCTTGACTAGTTATCTGAAATGCTAGCCTATCTTTCCAGGTTAGAGAAATTTCACCTATCATTGAGAAATAGTAGCTATCCGATGACATACATCCTGTCTGTACAGGGTTTCAACATCTCCAAGAGATCAAACTCTTAGTTGAGTAACTTATTTCCTGAGGGAATGTCAAAGCCATCAAAGGAACATCCCCACTTAAAACCACAGGATGCTGTTGCTTGGGATCACTGGGCCCTATAGTTTGGATTTGGGGGATCTGAGCCCTTCTGCTAATTGTTCAGGAGTGTGGGAACTGGCCCCTACTGCCACCATTTCCCCACTTCCCTATGTTTCCTCAGAATCTGGAATGATAGAAGACTGAAGCACAATTTCCCTTCCTGTTGGGTGCTTCCACTCTGGTGAATTATGTATCACTCTGGTGAAATAGATCATCCTTTTTTCTAATAATTTCAAGGTGTCACTTGCATATTTCAAGTTTGAAAATGAGTTTTATTATAAAGAACAACAATAAAAGACATGAAGTGAGGGGAGGGGAGTTGAAAAGGGGTAATAATAAGTATCTGCAATAAGCAAAGGTAATACTATAGACTACAGTATTCTTGTGATTTCATTCTGACCCTGAGCACCACTTATAAACTACCATACCTACGACTTCCAGCTAGCATTAATATATAGCTATAATGCTGACAAAGCATTTTACATAGGTCAGGTAGGTGCTATTATTATCATTCCCTTTTTACAGATGAGGAAACTGAGGCTGAGAGAGGTTACATTATTTGCCCTGAGATACACATCTACCAAGTCCTGCACTCTATCCCACTACTCCACCTAACTGCCTACAAAGGTCCTTTGAGATCACTAGGCCTCTTCTTATTTCATTGTAGTCTTCCTTACTAAGTCTTAACCAGTCGGGAAATAAACTTTTTAAAAAAATAAAACACCTATTATGTGTCACCCACCTGTGTTAATTGCTGGGATGCAAAGAAAGGCAAAAAAACAACCCCTGATCCCAAAGAGTTCACAGTTCAATGGGGGAGACAATGAGGAAATTGTTTCTTACAAGCAGGATATATACTTCTTTGGAGAATAATTGGAGAAAAACAACACAAGGGAGGCATTAGAATTAAGAGGGAACAACAGGAAAGGCTTTGCCATAATATGAACTTAATTCTCACTCTTCTTGGTTTAGATAACCCAAAAACCTTTCTAAACTTGCTTCCCCAATTTGTTACTAGAATGGAAACCCAAGTTCTGAAAATAATAGCTCTCTCCTGAAGTTTGTTTAGTTTTGTCATTCAGGGGATTTTTTTTTTCTAGATTCTGACTACGGACCTTTCCTCATCTATCTTGTCCCAAGATCTCAAGGTTGTTTCTTTTTGGGTTTCAGGTATTGTGCCTCTCTCACTCATATACTGAAAGTCCTAGAAATTTGCTTTCTAGCTCTCACTTTGGTCCATCAGGTTTGCCTAAAGCAAATTTGAAGAGTCAGGTCTTGGTGGAAGACACTCCCAGGCTCTGTAGTCCTCCCCATCCTGCTCCCTGTTATCTCCATGGTCTCTCATCCCAGACTCAATTTTACACCCATTTTGATTCTATGAACATGTGCTGCTCTTGCCTAATTCCTCATTTAGTGTCAGGATGTGTTGATAGGTACAACTTGGGGTCAGTGGACATTGGGCACTAATCATAGAATCCAAGAATTAGAAAAGGCAGAATTCCTCAAGGAAAAGTATTTCAACCTTTGTCATCATCTTTTCTTCAGTATCTCTGACAGGGAGTCATCCAGTTTCTTCGTGATCTCTACCAGTGAGGTGGAGTTGGAAATTTTGAGGGATTATTGGATAACTTGGATTACTAGAAAGTTTTTTCCCTATACTGATACAAATTCTGATTCCCTATATCTGTGCAAGATAAGTTGTCCAGAACAATGCAAAGTAAATTTAATCCTAGGATTATAGGATTTTTAGAACTGAAAGGGGCCTTAGATAAATTCATCTAGTCCAAATCCCTTACATTATAGATGGAGAAACTGAGGTCAAATTCATCAAGAAAGTCAAAATCCATAAAAAGTCTTGACAATCTAAAACATGAATCAGCAAACTATGGTTCTGAGTCCAAATTCAGCTGGTCTACTTTAAATTTTTTTTTGTAGGGCCTGCAGAAGCTAAATTGCATTTACATCTTTAAATAAGGTTTTGTTATATTTTAAAAGGGAAAAATCTCCAGTTCCTTAGAAAAACAGGCAGCCAACTGCGTATCAGTATCTCTGGTCTAAAATATTGAGCAAATTCTAACAAAACTATATTTAATAATTAACATTTAATAAATAATATTTAATAATTTAACACAGTTTTTTTAAAAGTGATTTTGCATAGACAAAATGGAGAAACTTATAGTAGTATAGCAGTTTGTTTGAAAAAGACCTTGGAGTTTTGGTGGCTTGTAAACTCCGTTCAAGTCAAAAGTGAAATTGTTGCTGGAGTCATTTCAATACTGTCTGATTCTCAGTGACCCCATTCATGGTTTTCTTGTCAAAGATACTGGAATGCTTTGTTATTTCCTCCTCCAGTTCATTTTACAGATGAGAAACTGAGGCTAACAGGATTAAGTGAATTACCCAGGGTGGCACGGCTAGTGAGTGTCTAAGCCAGATTTGATCTTAGATCCTCTCAACTCCAGGTCCCCTCTTCTTTCTATCACAGCACCATAGCTACCTCTATAGTGACATGATGGCTCAGGAATCATTTACCAAAGCAAAATCAGACTTGTCCTATTAGGCCTCAGAGAGCAGATCAACAGCAAAACAGAACAAATTTTAGCTTTGTCTAAAGAAAAATCTTCTGAGCTCTTTAAAAAGTGTTCCCTGTTATTGGGAATCTCCCAGAACTGGCCGGATGATCTCTTGTTGAATATATTATTGAAGGGGTTCTTTTGGTAGCTGTGTGTTGTGCAGTATAGCCTCTGAGTTTTCTTCCGACTCTGAAATTGCCTAAGGTCACACAGATAGTCCACACAAGATCTGAGATACAGACCCCGTTTCTATAATTAGTTTTCCACAATACTATGCTCGCCTGCCTTCTCTCTTTCATATGTCCCTTCAAATATTTCAAGATAGCTATCATATCCTCCTTTTTTCTCCAGGCTAAATAACCTGCTAGCCTTCAACAATTCTTTATTCAACACAGTTTCCACATTTCTCACTATTCTAGTTATATTCTTCTAGATGGGCATCAATTTATTAATATAATACAATGGGACCATAAGAAAATAGATTGAGGGTTGGAAGAGAAAAGAATCCATCCATTTCAATATCTTCCTTTTCCAATGTAGAAAACTGAGACCCAGAGAGGTCAGGTGGCAGGGAATGTTAGAGAGAGAATTTGAATCCAGGCCCTCTGACTGATGAGTAGGAAGGGTAGTGCCACGTTACTTCTCAATGTCCTTTCCACTGCTTTACTCCCTCTCTCTATCCTGATCTCAGACTCTGGTTTCAGTACTGCATTGACTCCCAGGTCTCACCCATTTCTGGACTTGTGCAAAGCCCAAACTCCCGACAGTGCCTCAGCTCTCCCTGTGAGAAATGCTTCTTGTCTGGAGCCTCATGCTGTCTTTACTTCCATGCTTCCATTTGACAATCTTTTCTTGATACCTCAATACGTGATCAAAACCCTCCTGAAAGCCAGGTAAGACTACCTGGTATGATATGAGCTATTTGTCCCAAAGACTATTTTTTTTTTCCACTCTGACTGACATTTAAAGCATTAAAGTTACCTAGGGCTTAGGAACACATTTTAAGTATTGTCTCCAGTCGGCTTCAGATACAATACTAACTTTTAAACACCCCTCTAGCAGTTTTCCATTAGCAGATTGTGGGGATTAGTTTAGAAGATTAGAAAGTTGACACCATAAACCCCGAAGGTATGAACTAGAGAATGATAATTAGAGACTGCCAGATGAAAGGTTGTGGGGATGAAAGGACAAGTTAGGGAGAGTTTGCCCAGCCTGGAAGCCATCCAGGCAAAGGACTGGAAGCCAGGTTTCCCAAGGAGTCATTTTAATGATAAATTTGCCTTAACAGTTTAAAGACCTATTCTGTTCCACAGAGGAAAATGGGGATGGAAAGTGGGGAGGAAAGCAAAATTGGGAGTTAGTAACTCACAGACTTTAGGATACTTTCCTTGAGCAATGGAGGAAAAACTCTAAGACTTTGTGGTAGTTGAGTAACAGATCCCCTTTAACAGGGAATACCAGTCCTTTGCCTCTGACAATGAAGCAATCCTGTTTTACTCAGAACTTCTGTTCCCTCTCTGTCTGGAGCAGCAGCAGCTCTGTCTGAACAACTGGCTCTGCTCCCTAGCCAGCAAATTACTCCAAAGCTACTGATTGGCTAGACCACTGACAGAGGGCTGGGACGGAACCTCTATATATTCCTAAAGGAGGCAAAGTCAGCCTTAGACCGTGCTGAAGCAGAGTTCGGGCAGTCCTATCGTCCTGTTCACAGTTTGAGCTCAAAAGCCAGGAAGTCAAAATGTGCAAGGGACTAGCAGCCCTGCCCCACTCCTGCCTGGAAAGGTGAGAACTTGAGTTTCTTTGGCTTCCAAGGCTGTGCCAATCAGTGCCTACGGGTGGACAGGATCCCTAGGTGCAGCTAGGTGATTTGATGCTTAAGCAGAAGTATAATTTGTACCTGACTCAAAACCATAATTAACTCCAGCATTTTCTTTTTGGAAGCAATGCCAACATGGACTTTAGCAGAGGGGTTTGAAGAAGCAGAAATGGGACATAGCATCATTCCTAGGTTGGGAGATCACAGATCTCAAAGCTGGAAGGGACCTCAGAGGTCATCTCATCCAACCTTCTTGTTTTACAGATAAGGAGATAGCTAGCAAGTGTGAGAGGGAAGCTTGGGTCAGAGTTTTTCCCACTGTGCCAAGTTGTTGCCTTTAGCAAATCCCAGCTTTGATATTTGGCAGCTGATTGATCTTTCCCACAGTATGTCCCACAGTCTGTCGGCACCTTAGCTTCCTCATTTGAATTTCATGGAAGAGAAAACTTCCTAACAAATAGTACTTACCCAAAAGTTGAAAGGGAGAGAGTGAGGTCCCCTTGCTCTCATTTAGGTTTGATGTAAGGGCAAACTTCCTAACAATTAGAGCCTATTCAAGCTAAATGAGAGAAAGTAGGATTCCCTTTCCCAGGAGGCCTTCAAAGAAAGACTGGAAGATCACATGTTACAAATGATGGAAAACAGATTGGACTAGGTGATCACTGAAATAACTTTAAACTCTAAAAACCTAAGGTGGTTTTCTGTAAAATCTAACCTTTACTGAGTCAATATGAGAAAAGTGCTATATAGAAGTGGTGTTATGATCTTCCCATCTTCCATATTTGTGAAGATCAAATAAAATAACAGGCACCCATAAAGCCTTTACAATCTGGAGCTATTGTCCTGGGAGAGCCTTTATAGTCCGGAACTAAAGACCTGGGAGAGGGGAGCCCAGTAGAAGATGGGTATCCCAGTTTTGATGTCGACTTTAAAACAGAAGAAGTAGGAAAAGCAACTTTGTGCAACCCTCCATCTAGACTTGCAGAGGATTCTTAGAAACCATCAGCTATTTATTTTATTTACTTAGCTGGCATACTTTCTCAGGTAAATGCAGCCACATAACACCTCCGGGCTTACTTGGGGCTTTGCCAGTACAACCATCAGATAGGGAATGTCAAAAATTTGCACTTTCCAGATTTTATTAAAAAGCAGGAATGTGGCATTGAACTTCTAGAAATTTTAACTCAGTACTCCCATCTGCCCCCCAAAACTGTGATATGTTGTTGGATTTTTTCCCTTTTTATAGATAGTTCCTCAATTTTGCTTTTGATGAAGTTGCTACATCTCTAATAGTTTAAAGAAAATGATATGTGATCTTGACAAAACTTAACAATAACATAAATTCCTTGACCATGTCTGTATAAGATTATAAAAGGGTACAAATTATTAATAGACATTTTAAGTAGTTTAAGTTATAAATTATTTGTATATATTATTAAATTGTTGTATATATTCTATTATTAAATTGATATTATAATTTGAATTATTAAGTGCTTAATAGACATTTGTTAGTTCTTTCTATTCCAAGAATTTAACTTTTACCTTATAAATTACTTCTTTCTCAGCAATATTATAATCGTTTAAAATGATAAAAATAATATGAATGGTAGTCTGATATAAATGAGATGCTGGACATGAAGTCCAAAAGATCTGTGTTTGAACCCTTCTGTGACTCCTTAGCTGTGTGACCACAGATAAGTCACCTAGCTTCTCCATCCTCAGGCAACTCCCCGAAACTTAGCTGAGACACTGTAGATGAATTGTGGTAGGGTATGATTTGAAGGCAAGGGAGTTCCCGCACTGATGAAATTGGCAGTCCTTGATGGAATGACAGAATAATGGCTCAATTTATTTCCAGGCTAACATTCACTTCACCAATCTTTAAAATGAGATTTATCAACATTCCAATACTTATTTTGATATGTTTTGATACTCTTGATCCAAAGTTATAATATTAGTTTGATATTTAAATTATTAATGAAAACATTACATAGAACCTATATGTCTTTTCTTAAATGAGCAAGAGGCAGCAATTCAACCGTATGGTTTACGGAGCCAAGCTTGGATTAAGTGAGTGGTACTTGGTTCTAATACTGGCTAACATTATCCACCTTTAGCTCTACAACAGAGATAATTCAAACAGCTTTTCCCACTTAAAGTTGGTGGTATCACCTTCTTAAGCTTGATGGATAGCACATAAGCATGAGCACATCAAGCACATAAGAATTCATTTCTAGGTTGAGAGCATTTGTACTAATATACTTATTGCATGAAGGCTATGTAAATCCCTGCCTTCATTGATACAGCTCCTAGGATCAGATCTTAGAGGGAGAAGAGAGCGTGAACATCATCTATTTCAACTTACTTCTCATTTTATAGATGAGAAATGTCAAGACTTGAAAAGTAAAGGTGACATGCTGAGTTAGGATTTGAACACAGTTCCTCCAACTATAAATTCACTACAAGTAGCTTTAAATAGCTCTTCTTTCCCTTGAGAAATATGATGAAGGTGGTGATTGTGAAGAAAGCTGTACTTGTAATCTGAACACACGGGGATCTCATCTCTGATACTAGCCTTTGTGACTTCTGGGCAAACTCTCAGCTTCCTAAAACATAAAATGGGGATACTCACACCTAAAGTTACTGCCTCACAGAATTCTTGTTTAGAAAACTGTTTTGCAAATTGCAGCTATAACTTCTATTCCTTTTACAAAACCTGACAGGTATTTTGTGGGGTTTTTGTGACATCATAAAGGAACTACTAACCAAGACACACATACATATCTGTATCTATAGACATATAGATAGAGAGATAGACATATATAGAGATATATAGATAAAGATATATAGATATAAAGATAGAGCTATAGAGATAGAGAAATAGACATAGAGATATAGAGATAGAGGGAGATATGTAGATATAGATAAATACTCTTTGGGTCTTCATTTGCAAAAGAGGACATCTAAAATGAAGACATTGTATGGTTTTAGGTTTAAGGTTTTAGATTCCTTCCACTCTAATGACAGGAAAAACACACTTGTTGCAAAGGAGCAGGGCATGGGGAGCAAAGAGTAAATCAGGGGGCCTGGGAGTTTAAGTTGTGGTTCTTTGGTATACTAGTTGAGTGAGTCACTTAATCCTGTTTGCTTCAGTTTCCTCATCTGTAAAGTGGGCTGTGTGTTTACCAAGAAAATCCAAATGGGGTCGTGAAGAGTCAGACACAACTAGAAGACAACAAGAAACCAGAGGAGGCAATGTCAGAAAGAATTTGGAGCTGGAAAAGCCTGGGTTTGGAGTCCAGCTTCTAACAGATATCCTCTCAAGTTTTTAAGGTACAGATGAATTGCTGGTTGATATTGGCAGAGGGAATTTTTTCATGACCTTCCCTCCCAACCCTGACCCCTGCCAAAATTAAAAAGAAAAAGAAAAGGTACCACAGGAATTGAGCTAAGCTGTAGTCTCCTGTGTAATCAGAGCCAGAGCCAGAATAGACTAGGGTCTCAGTACTAGAAGGGGCAGAGAGACTTGAAGAAGCATGAATCTTAAAGATGAAGAAATGGAGGGTTGTTTGAACGAGGTTACAGTTAGCCTCAAACCTACTGTATATTAGCAGGCTTGAGTTCAGATTTTTTTCTTTTGATTGGTTCAAATCTGCGATTTTGTGTCCATAGGGAATTATTTCTTCAGTGATATGTAGGAGGAGGGGGAGGAGGAGGAGGAGGAGGAGAAGGAGGAGGAGGAGGAGGATGAGGAGGGGGAGGAGGGGGAGGAGGAGGGGGAGGAGTGGTGGTGGTAGCGGTGGTGACAGCACCAACAAGCTATTATTTACATAGCATTTTAAGGTTTGCACACCACTTTACCCATATGATCTCATTTTATTCTCACAACAATTCTGGGAAGTAAGTGCTATAATTATCTCTATTTACAGATGAGGAAACTGAGGCAAGCAGCAGTTAAGTGACTAACCCAAAGTCACACAGCTAGTAAGTGTCTGAGACTAGATTTGAATTCTGCAGATAGGTGGCACAGTGACAGACACAGTACAGGACCTGGAGTTGGGAAGACCTGAGTTCAAATATGATCTCAGAGACTTACTAGTTGTGTAACCTTGGGCAAGGCACTTCAATATATTGGCATCAGTTTCTTCAGCAGTAAAATGAACTGGAGAAGGAAATAGAATGCCACTCCAGTATCTTTGACAAGAAAACCCCACACAGGGTCATGAAGAGTCAGACATGACTGACCAACCATTGTCTGAGCAACAAAAAACTTCCTGACTCCAGGTCTGCTGCTCTTATCTATTTTGTATGCATAGGAAACTCCTTCCAGTGATTTAGGTCTGCAACTTCTAGGCTTAGAGAGTTGTCTGAAGCACTGAGTGACAAGTGATTATGAATTTGAACTCAGATCTCCAGATTTCAAGTCTGAGGCATTTTTCAGTTAAAACCTTCTTTCCTCCTGGATCATTGGACCGGCCATGCTATGTCCAGACCACTGTGAAACTGTGTGTGCATCCTCTACCACATTCTATACAAACAAGACTGCAGTTCTATTACAGAATCATGGAAAAGTTATGGGGGAGGAAGGGACTTAAATGCCTACAGCATAAAAAAGAAATGAGGATGGAAAGAGATGACAGAAAAGTGCTTAATTAAGGTCTTACCATTTTTTGTTGTTTTTTAATTTGTTTTGTTTGAAATAAAAATGTTACAACAGTTAGGAGTTATGCGTCACACACCTGTACTTGCCTAAGTTTGATCAGTCAATTAATTAATCAACATTTAGTAAGCACCTACTACGCCCCAGGCATCTTTCTAAACTCTAGGGATGCAAAAAGGTAAAAGACAGTCCCTATCCTCAAGGAAGAACTGGGAAAGTCAGGATGGAGATACTATAAACAAAGTAAACTATGCCAAATAAGTCTGCTAGGTGATATTTCCTATAAAAGATGGGACTTTAGTTGGGGAAAAAAAAAACATTTAATCTTATGCTGAAACATAGAGAATTTACAGAAATGGATTTTTTTTTTTTGCTTGACTGTTTTCCTTGGTTACAAGGGAGGAATCAATGAAGAGGTGGAGGTGGGAAAGGGAGAGGGCATGGATGTGAGATTTCATTGGGTCTTCCACATGAAGAAACTCCCTCCACCAATACAGGATGACCAGTGACTTTCTCTGTAGTTGATAGGTAGTTTAGGGAGCACATCTGGAGCAGGCAAAGGGCTTGAGATACCACCTTGACCACTGATCCTGCATTTCTCCTGTGAAATACCAGCATACATGCACACAAATAGTATATATTTATAATATATTGATATATCAGTGAAATTCTAGGTCTATTCCCTCTCCCTTTCCTCTCCCTTCTCCTCCCCCTTTATTGATTTCTCCCTTATAACAAAGGAAAACAGTCAAGCAAAAACAATCAGACTAGGTATCTGATGATATAGGCAGCCTTCTGCCCTAGCAACTTGAGGAAGAAATGATAAAAAAGCATTTAATCTTATATTGAAACAGACTATTTATGTAGATTGTTTTTAAAATTCAAAAGCATGGAAGCAAATCAGTACAGTGGGAGCAAGAGCTCCTGGTTTTGAATTTTGGTTCTATTTCTTTAGTTCCTGTGTGACTGGGCAAATCACTGTCTTTCTCTGGGCCTGATTTTTCTCATTTCTTTAAAATGATCAAGGCTCAGCTAGCCTCTGAAGTCTCTTCTAGTTCTACATCTGTGAGTCCTATGATCTGACACACCTCCGTGGAAAATCTTAAAAGGATCCTCGGTGCTTCATAGCCACACCTAGGACATGAACAAACAGGAGGTACTGGTCTGGAGATCTCCAGCTTTACTTTTACTGTATTTTGGATCATATGAATTTTGTACACATATTGGTATAATGCTCAATAACAAAAAAAAAAAACATCAAAAATTAAGCAAACTTCTCCCAGAAAAAAAAAAAAAAAGGAAATCATCTCTGCTGTCCTCTGGGTTCCCACTCAGCGATTTCCAAAAGCTCCTTAAGCCTGATCTTATGTCATCACTGTGGGTTGGGGACCCTTTCAAGCAGTCACAGTGCAGGACTCCATATGTTCTAACCACGTTTACTCTATCCCTGGACGCCTCCACTCTAGGAACATCCTGTTCAGATTGTGTAAAAACTATGTTATAGAGAGTTTGGAGGAGGGAGGATGCTCTAAGGAGGTGTGCTTTGGGAAAGACATGACGTAACAGCATTCTCTTCCCACTGTGTACCACCCCCACATGATAGTGCTGAAACAGATGGAGTTTCAACATTTCCCCCCACATCTTCAGCACCCATAGTATCCTCCTACCCTCCCGCTTTCACCTTGACATCTCTACCATGGGCTTGGCAGACACCTCAGCTATAAAGTTCTCCCTTTTCCTCTGCTTTCAGAACCTCCTCTCAGAACTCACCCCGCCCATCTCATCGTTCTGTCTGTCTCCCCTACTTCCCCAACATGAGACTGCTGACATTCGCCTGACCTTGGCATGAGTTTCCCATCTCTACCCTGTTTCTGAGGCAAAAAAAAAGAAGGGAATATTTAGCAAGGATATGATAAAAGACTTCAAGAAATCATTTGAAGGAACTGGAGATATTTAACCTGGAGAAAACTTAGTGGGAAACCTGACTTTATTTCTTTATTTGAAGAGCTGTCATGTGGAAGGCACACGAAACTTGTCCTGTTTAGACCCAGAAAGCAGAACTAGAAGCCCAAGGGTGGAAGTTACAGAGGCAGATTTAGGCTTGTGAGACTAACTCAGGACAGCTAGGTGGTGCAATGAATAGGACACCAACTCTGCGGTCAGGAGGAGCTGAGTCCCAATATGGCCTGGGACACTTACTAGCTGTGCGACCTTGGGCAAGTCACTTAACTTGCCTCAGTTTTCTTATCTGTAAAATAAGTTGGAGAAGGAAATGGAAAACCACTCCAGTTTCTCTCCAAGAAAACTCTTAATGGGGTCATGAAAAGACAGACATGACTGAAATGACTCAACAACAAAGAAAATTCTTTATGAGTTTGTTCTGTCCCCGAATAGAATAAGCAGCCTTAGGAAGGAGCGCATTGTCCCTACTCTCATCGTACTTTATGCAGAGCCTGAGTGACCACTTGTCTGTTATACTATAAAAGGGATTCTCATTCAGTGGGTATCTGGACTTTATTGAAGGCTTTTGAAATTCCTTTGAACTGAAAGAATCAGAAGTTCTGTGAAATATTTGCCACCATGTGACTGGCAGACATCCTGGTGGAGTGGAATGACAATATTGGACTTGGAGTTCCATGACCCTGGGTTTGAGCCTCTGTTTTACCTGTAAGGAGAGGGGAACAAACATTTATTAAATGCCCAAGCCTCTAAGGTGCTACACTAAACACTTTCCAAATATCATTTCATTTGATCCTCACAACAACTACCTGAGGACATAGGTGCTATTATTATAATATTTTACAGCTCAGAAAACTGAGGGAAGCAGAGCTTAAGTGACTTACCCAGGGTCACACAGCTAATAAGTGCCTAAGATCACATCTCAGTTCAGGTCTTCTTGACTGTAGGTCCAGTGCCCTATGCACAATGGTGCCACCTAGCTGCCTCCTTTATGTGTGTGACGCCAAGTCACCTTTCCTTCCTAAATCTCAATTTAATCCCTGGGTCAGACTTGATACTTCTGATCTCCTCCTGTTCCAATATTCTTTAAGAGGCATCAGAGTTATCTTCCTTGACCCTGGGGGAAGGATGGACAGAATTAAGACATGCAAATTACAGGGAAGTAGATTTGAACTTAGCCTAAGGACCTACTTTCTTTTATTATTATTATTATTATCAATTTATTTTTTTTGTATTTAAATTTATTTATTTAAGTTTTCAACATTCATTTCCACAAAATTTTGGGTTCCAAATTTTCTCCCCATTTCTCCCCTCTGCCACCCCAAAATGCCGAGCATTCTGATTGCCCCTATCTTGTCCCCATCTTCTCTTTTGTCCTGTAGGGCCAGATAACTTTCTGTACCCCATTAACTGTATTTCTTATTTCCTAGTAGCAAGAACAATACTCAACAGTTGTTCCTAAAACTTTGAGTTCCAGCTTCTCCTCATCCCTCCCTCCCAACCTATTCCCTTTGAGAAGGCAAGCAATTCAATATAGGCCATATCTGTGTAGTTTTGCAAATGACTTCCATAATAGTCATGTTGTGTAAGACTAACTATATTTCCCTCCATCCTATCCTGCCCCCCATTGCTTCTGTTCTCTCTTTTGATCCTGTCCCTCTCCAAGAGTGTTGACTTCAAATTGCTCCCTCCTCCCACTGCCCTCCCTTCCATCCTCCCCCCCACCCTGCTTATCCCCTTATCCCCCACTTTCCTGTATTGTAAGATAGGTTTTCATACCAAAATGAGTGTGCATTTTATTCCTTCCTTTAATCAAATGTGATGAGAGTAAGCTTCATGTTTTTCTCTCACCTCTCCCCTTTTTCCCTCCACTGAAAAGTCTTTTGCTTGCCTCTTTTATGAGAGATAACTTGCCCCATTCCATTTCTCCCTTTCTCCTCCCAATATATTTCTCTCTCACTGCTTGATTTCATTTTTTTAAGATATGATCCCATCCTATTCAATTCACTCTGTGGTGTGTGTGTGTGTGTGTGTGTGTGTGTGTGTGTGTGTGTGTAATCCCACCAACTACCCAGATACCGAAAAGTTTCAAGAGTTACAAATATTGTCTTTCCATGTAGGAATATAAACAGTTCAACTTTAGTAAGTCCCTTATGACTTCTCCTTTCTGTTTACCTTTTCATGCTTCTCTTCATTCTTGTGTTTGAAAATCAAATTTTCTTTTCAGCTCTGGTCTTTTCATCAAGAATGCTTGAAAATCCTCTGTTTCATTGAAAGACCAATTTTTCCCCTGAAGTATTATACTCAGTCTTGCTGGGTAGGTGATTCTTGGTTTTAGTCCTAGTTCCTTTGACTTCTGGAATATCCTATTCCATGCCCTTCGATCCCTTAATGTAGAAGCTGCTAGATCTTGTGTTATCTGATTGTATTTCCACGATACTCAAATTGTTTCTTTCTAGCTGCTTGCAATATTTTCTCCTTGACCGGGGAACTCTGGAATTTGGCCACAATGTTCCTAGGAGTTTCTCTTTTTGGATCTCTTCCCAGTGGTGGATTCTTTCAATATTTATTTTGCCCTCTGGTTCTAGAATATCAGGGTAGTTTTCCTTGATAATTTCATGAAAGATGATGTCTAGGCTCTTTTTTTGATCATGGCTTTCAGGTAGTCCCATAATTTTTAAATTGTCTCTCCTGAATCTATTTTCCAGGTCAGTTGTTTTTCCAATGAGATATTTCACATTATCTTCCATTTTTTCATTCTTTTGATTTTGTTTTGTGATTTCTTGGTTTCTCATAAAGTCATTAGCCTCCATCTGTTCCATCCTAATTTTGAAAGAACTATTTTCTTCAGTGAGCTTTTGAACTTCCTTTTCCATTTGGCTAATTCTGCTTTTTAAAGCATTCTTCTCCTCATTGGCTTTTTGAACCTCTTTTGCCAATTGAGCTAGCCTATTTTTCAAGGTGTTATTTTCTTCAGCATTTTTTTGGGTCTCCTTTAGCAAGGAGTTGACTTGTTTTTCATGCTTTTCTTGCATCTCTCTCATTTCTCTTCCCAGTTTTTCCTCCACCTCCCTAACTTGATTTTCAAAATCCTTTTTGAGCTCTTCCATGGCCTGAGACCATTGAATATTAATTTTGGATGTTTGGGATACAGAAGCCTTGACTTCTATGTCTTTCCCTGATGGTAAGCATTGTTCTTCCTCATCTGAAAGGATGTGAGGAGATATCTGTTCACCAAGAAAGCAACCTTCTGTAGTCTCATTTTTTTCCCCTTTTTTGGGCATTTTCCCAACCAGTTACTTGACTTTTGGGTCCTTTGTCAAGAGTAAGATATACTCTAGGAATCTGTGACATCTCAGTTCCTCCAAGGTGGCACAGTCAAGCGGGTACTGGTGTGGACTCAGAGAGGGATTTTTATGCCCAAAATTTTAGCAGTTAGCTCTCCACAGCCACCTGGCTTCCAGTTCCCAAGTCAGCACTAGGGGCTGATTTTCAGATAAGCTGGATGGGCAGGGCCACCATTCAGTCTGAGACAAAGACCAGCTGGGCCAGGGCCTCCATCCAGGGCTGAGGTAAGACTCAGCTCTTCAATGCCCCCAGGGATTTTTACATTCCAACATTGGAGCTTTTGTATGGGCTGTTGTGCAGGCTCTGTGGCTGCTACCTGCTGCCAGAGCTATGGAAAGGCCCTTCTTCCTTCCTGGCCAGTTGATAAAACCCCGTCATTGACCTGTGGCACCTGTGGGCCAAGGGATCTGAGGACCCGCTACTGTGACTGGAGATTCCACCCCCGAGGTGTCCTCCTCCCTGAGTCTCTTCATGCCATGCCGCTCGGGCCAAGGCTGGGCTGGGGTCCACGCTCGGCTCTGCATCCCACGCAACCGATGTTTCCATGGGCCTTTCAGGTCTCCGTGGGCTGGAAGTCTCCTCCACTCTGTTGTTCTCCACTTCTGCTGCTCCAAAATTTGTTGAGAGTCCCTCTCTACAGGTATTTTATGGACTGTGGGGAGGACCCTGTGTAAGTGTGTCTTTCTAGTCGGTCATCTTGTCCCCTGCCCCCTAAGGAGCTACTTTCTAACAATTAGGGCTGGCCAAACATAGAACAACCTGCCCTCAAGAATAGTGAGTTCTCCATCATTTTAAATGCTAGCTAGAGAACTACTTGTTGGGAATGTTGCAGATGGGCTAGTTACAGGAAGAGGATGGATACCTAGTTCAGGTGTAAATGACAGCCCTGGGAAAGAAGAGGTCAGAGCTTTACAAAAGCCCAAAGACTCTTCAGAGATGGCTACAAAGAGCAGCATCTGACTTTAGAGTCAGAATAGGGAAGGAATAAATATACATACATATCTCTTAAACAAGATATTTGCTGTACCACAGGCTAATTCTTTAATTTCCTGAATAAGATTCAAAGAACTAGAAAGCAACTTGTCCAAGGTCACAGAGGTCATAGTATCATAGGTGAGATGCACTTAGGTTCACGAAGTCCTCAAACTCCTGAGCCACTACTTCTCCCATTTGCCTCTGTATTATTGCCCCATAGAGCCCTATTCTGATAAGCCAGAAGGTTAAGGAATTAAAGTTAATCTGATTAATCAAGAGCCCACCAACTGTTTGTTCTAACCTTTGTCACTGGAGGAAACTTTTCTGAAATAGATCCTGCCTTATTTAGGAAAGTACAGTAAATATGATTGTTTGATTTAAGTACCTCATAGATCTAAAGAACATTGTTCTAACCTTCAGCATTATATGGTATAGATGAGAGATGCAGTGGAACTAAGTGACGAAAGAGCTGATCTCAGAGTCAGGAAGACCTGAGTTTGAGTCCTCTCTCTGTCATATACTAGCTGGGAGATCCTGGGTAAATCATTGGATCTCTTGGTGTTCCCAGGCAACTCTGTTAAACTGAACTGCAGCTTATCTAGAGATAATTAGGTGGTTCAGTGAATAGAACAATGGACCAGAAGTTGGGAATACTTCACTTTAAATCCATCCTAACTGTGAGACCCTGAACAAGTTATTTAACTTCTGTCTACCTCAGTTTTCCTCATTTGTAAGAGGGAGATAATAAAAGCATCCATCTGCTCAGGTTGTTATGAGGATAAAATGAAATATTATTTGTAAAACACTTTGAAAACTTTACTTTGCTACATGTTAACTATTTTTATTATTAAAGAAGGTGATTTTGCATTGAGAAAGAAAATTCCTCAATAGAAACTTCCAGTCCTGATGAAATAACAGTTTCTTTTTTCTTTTATAATGTGTAGATAACTAATGATGTGGAAAAAGGTGGCATATGATGGTGGACTGGATTTGCGTTATTTTAGAAGTTGAAGGACCTGTTGGTTTATAAAACCCTAATAGTAATTTCTTGAGTTTGCTTTTGCTCTTTTTTCTCCTAAAATCCAAAGGCAGGGATGGTTCATCCAGGGCTCTAGCTCTTTGAGATTCAATGCTGTGTCAAAGGAACAGGCCATCTGGAGAGAAGAGGCTCTTACAGTGCATAGGCAGGCAGGTGGGAACCCTCTGCTTTTAGTGGAAGGGCTGCTGCTAGATGTTCTGCAGTACAGAAGAGCCCTAGCCTTGGTGCTGAAACACTTGAGGTGCCAGCTCAGTTCTAACACAGGCTTAGCCACACGCTCCTTGGCAAATTTGCTTCTTTAGGTCTCAGCCTTCTCATCTGCAAAAGTGAGTATAAAAATACACTTATTGCCAACCTTACAGGGTTGTTTTAAGGGCAGTGCTCTATAAACTTTTCCCCCATGCAAAACATATTACCATATTAGACATTAAAATATATAAAGGAGGGAGGGAAGGAGGGAGAGAGGGAGGAAGAAAGGAAGGAAGGAAAGAAAGAAGGAAGGAAAGAAGGAAGGAAGGGATGCAGGAAAAAACAATATGATTCAATATACACTTAGAGTTCATCAGTTTTCTCTGGAGGTGGGTAGCATTTTTCATCCTGAATCCTTTGGAATTAATTGTCTTGAATCATTGCATTGATCAACATAGCTAAGTCTTTCAAAATTGATCATTGTAACAAAATTGCTATTATTGCATACAATGTTTTCTTGGTTCTGCTCACTTAATTTTGCATCAGTTCATAGAAATCTTCTCAGTTTTTTTAATTAGTGCTCATTATTTTTTTTATAACACAGTAGTATTCTATCACAAATGAATGTCACAACCTGTTCAGCCATTCCCCAGTTGATGGGAGTCTCCTCAATTTGCAATACTTTGCTACCACAAAGATCTCCCATAAAAATATATACTTTTACCTTTGTTATGATCTCTTTGAAGTACAAACCTTGTAGTGATGTTGCTTGATCAGAGGGTATGCACAGTTTTATAGACCTTTGGGCAATGTTCTCCAGAGTGATTGAATCATTGCACAACTCTATCAGCAATGCATCAGTGTCCCAGTTTTTCCACCTCCTCTTCAGCATTGTTATTTTCCTTTTCTGTCATGATTGTCAACCTGATAGCTACGAGGTGGCACCTCAGGTTTATTAATCTCCATTACTCTACAAATGGTTTAGAGGAAATGTTCTATAAACTTTAAATCTAAATCAGTCATTGCTAAGTAAGGTTGCTAGAGCCTCTAGTCCTCTTAAAGGGCTATTTATGCTCACAGAAGGGTCATGGTGTTTACCCGGGGTGTGTTTCTAGAACATAATCAACTGCACTGTTTGCAGACACTTGCTTAAGAGGTAATGCATTTGCTTAAAAGCAAGGTGAGCTGGAGTCAGTCCTAACCAAACTTACTGACTGTTAAATTTTTAGTATGAGCTTTTAGATATTAGAAATCAATAAATGCTACAAATCAGGGCTTGATTTATTGTTTTGTTGATTATCTAGACTTAAGAAAACGACAGAGAGAAATGTTAACAAGACATTCAACTTTATAGTATATGGTGTGTATGTCTGACCCCATCCATCTCCTTCCCACCCTCCACCCCCAGCAAGTTAAATAGCACATCTCTGGAACTGATGTCTTGCTGGAGATAGAGTAGGAAAAAAGGGACAGAGACAGGTCTCTACCACCTTGCTGCCCACATCAGAGATCAAGCTTTCGAGGAATTTCTGTCCTTGAACCCCTTTCCTATTGAATGGTGACTACTTCTCCCAGACTATTTCAGAAAGACATAATCACCATTTTTTATTTTGCTCCCTACTATGTGGTTATTTCTTCCATGAGGGGGAGGGGGGAAAACTAGGTGACACAGAATATAGAGCTATGGACTTGACTCAAAAAGACTTATCTTTGTGAATTCAGATCTGGCTACAGACATTTACTAGCTACATGGCCCTGGGTAAGTTATCTAACCCTGTTTGCCTCAGTTTATCTGTAATGAGGTGAAGAAGAAAATGGCAAGCCACTCCAATATCTTTGCCACAAAAATGAAAAATGAGGTCACAAAGAGGTGGACATGACTGTAACAATTGAACAATAACAATATTTTTCCCCATGGCCTCAACAATGGAATTTTACTATTTCCCCCTATCCCTAATATCATCATCTGAATTTCTATAATCATGGAACCATAATCAAATCAACTTTGCCTTGGATCATGTGTGGAATGTGTCAATATATTTTCTTATAGTTTCAGTTACTATTCTTATAACTTTCCAGACCAAAATGCTCCTCCCTGGCCAGCACTCCCATAATATATGAAATTTTTCCTATTAGAATATAAACTCCTTGAGGGCAGAGACTATGTTTACTTTTGTGTTTCTATCCCCAGGACTTAGCATAGTGTTTAGAACAAAGTAAGCACTTACTAATGTTATTTTTTTCATTCATTCATTTTTTTTCGATACCACAAATAAGAAAAGTTCTAGATTCTCAGGAGTATAGTAGAGGGTATAGATTGGATAATCAATGTGTGGTCTGTGGACCACATCATTTTAGTAGCACTCCATCTAAGTTAATAGAGAGCATGATAAGACATTTTATATAGATCTCTGAAAAACTAGGAATTAGTAAAGACTCCTCAATCCTTTGACCCTTCTTGGAATTTGGTTGATACATCTACTACTTAAATGAATCTGTCATTTTATCAATATATATATATATATATAATATTCTGCAACTTTCTTGTATCTGCTATGCCACTCTCTGTCACCTATTGAATCATGAGTAATTGGGATTCTTCTTGGGTTTAGAATATTTGATGATTCCTAGAACCATAGCATCAAAGGGAGAATGTGGGTGTAAGAAAAATGTGCTTTGATGGGTGGAAGCAGTCTGAGATCATTGAAAACACTCTGCAGTTACTCAAATGAAACCCAGCCTCCTTCCCCCTCCTGTGCAATTGTACGCTTGCCTCAGATATCTTCTGAAACTAGGTAAAATAATAAATGTTTAAATCTGAGGTTATTCATCTTTTTTCTATCAGTGACCTCTATGGCAATCTGATGAAGCCAATGAATAAATTCTTTCTCAGAATTTTTTTTTCAATGAATTAAATAAAATACATAGGATTACAAAGGAAAGAAATTATATTGAAATACAATCATTAATAGTTTGTCTGTTTGTTTTGAAGTTCACAAAACCCCAGGCTAAGATCTCCTGGTTTAAGAATAAGGAAGACCTCTTGAATGAATCTTGAATGAGGCCTACCAACAATCTACATTATGCCTCAAGAATCAGTTTCTCTGTTTTTCTTCCTCTTTCTCATTCCTTTTTCTTTTCCTCCCCTCTTTCTGAAAATCAGTTTTTATTTAAATAAGAACTTAAATAGGACATGTACCATTATTCACATACTCAGATGAATCTGTGAATTCGTTGATGTTGATGTTTCTCCTTATGATGCAGATCACTACTCATCTGTGTCTGCCCACTCTGTGAGTGTAGCCCTTTGACTACAGAGGATCCCCCCAACATGCTAAAGAACCTTCCATGGTTTCTAGTTCTCTTCACAAAATGAGTAATGATACCAGTGGAGTACATGAGCTAAGTCATTCTTTTCTCTACCCATTTGACTCTGACTCTCTCCCTCTCCCTCTATGTGTCCCTGTCTCTGTCTGTCTCTGTACTGTCTTGCTTGCTCTATATTATATGTATGTATATATATATATATACACACGTGTACATATATATACACATATAATTATATTATCATTCATTTCTTTGATAATAAACACTCTTTACCACAGTTCTTTGTAATTAACTATTCATGTGCTGTTTCCCTGTGCACATTCTTCATGTGACATTCTATTGCCCTCTGATTTTTCATCCTTGTCAGAGGTGTGCCAGAGCCAGCTCAAACCAGCTCAGAGTGCCAATTATTAAATTTTCAGTGTTAGCATTTACATCTAGAAATCAGGAAATACTACAAATCATGATTTGATTTATTGTTTTTTTTTATTTTCTAGATTCAAGTAATGGAGAAAAATGTTAATATTGTAAAATAAGCTTAAAAGTACTTGATGTGTACTTTCCCCCAAAGAATAGTTGTTAAACATTTACTAGAATACCACTAATTTTATGTTTCGTGATTTCAAAACTGTAAATTAACATAGGTTAATATTGTGATTAAGTAGATGGACCTTCATTTCAGGAAGAGGATTGGAGTTATTAAAGTTCTACTATCTCCCATGTGCAACACAACCCATATTCCTCTTCCTGTTTCATTCTGCCTTCACATCATAATCCGTTTATGCTGTCTATCCAAGGTATATAATAATTAAGGATGAGCTTGAGGTATCCAACTAATGGAAAACCATAGTCTGGACAATACCCATTCTTGTAACATTAAAACTAAAACAACTTCTCCATCCCACCCCATCCCCCAAAATATAAAAATTAAAAGAAAACAATCTAGCAATGAGCAGCTGTTGATAATGGGTTGTAAACCCCAACAGTGTACCTCCCAGGCAAGACATTCTGTGTGACCAGACAAGGACACTGAAGCTTTCTGAGAAATCAATGTCATGCTGCCTCCCCCAAAGGAAATTCCTCCCTTTTCAAGTACAAGTCACCAGGGATCTCTATTCCCTGCTACCAGCAGTAGTACAGTTAGACCTTGGTTACTGTAACTTATTGTCCTTTTCTCAGCATCATTGAGGGTGGGGGATAAGCTTAGAAAGTTGAACTCCTAGTTTGTCTTTTTAAAGAGCTTTAACTCTCTGGCAAATGTCTTTCTACCTCTTGATCCTTTGAAAGACAAAAAGGTGGACATGCCCAGTCTAAGCCTGAATGGTTTTACTACAC
The DNA here is from genome assembly GCF_028372415.1 of Notamacropus eugenii. Taxonomy (NCBI): domain Eukaryota; kingdom Metazoa; phylum Chordata; class Mammalia; order Diprotodontia; family Macropodidae; genus Notamacropus; species Notamacropus eugenii. The sequence goes on from NC_092873.1 coordinate 483,680,167, forward strand.
AAGACTGGTTTCATTTCCTTCTCCATAGTGGGTAGAGTCCTGGACTAGAAGACCTGGGTTTGAATTTTGCCTTAGAAACTAGAGTATGTGACCCTGCCAGTCACTAAACTTGATGAAACTTATTTTTTTTTATCTGCCAAATGCAGATAATAATAGCACCTACTTCACAACTATTTTCTTTTTTCATGTTTATTTATTTATTTTTAGTTTTCAAACATTCACTTCCACAAAATTTTGAGTTTCAAATTTTCTCCCCATCTCTTCCCTCCCCCACCCCATAACACCTTGCATTCTGATTACATCTTCCCTCAATATGCCCTCCCTTCTATCACACCCTTCCCTTCCCGTAACCCCATCTTCTCTCTTTTCTTGTATGCCAAGATAGATTTCTATACCCCATTACCTTTATTTCTTATTTTCCAGTTGTATGCAAAAACAATTCTCACCATTTATTTCTAATACTTTGAATTCCAACTTCTTTCCCTCCCTCTCTCCCCACCCACCCCCACCAAGAAGGTAAGCAATCCAATATAGGCTATATATGTGTAGTTTTGCAAAAGACTTCCATAATAGGCATGCTGTGTAAGACTATATTTCCCTCCATCCTATCCTACTCCCCATTTATTCTATTCTCTTTTTTGCCCTTGTCCCTCCCCAAAAGTGTTTACTTCTAATTACTCCCTTCTCCCATTTGCCCATCTTTCTATCATCCCCCTCACCCCACTTGTCTTCTCCCCCACTTTCCTGTAGTGTAAGATAGATTTTCATACCAAATTGAATGAGCATGTTATTCCCTCCTTAAGCCAAATGTGAAGAGAGTAAGTTTCACTTTTTCCCTCTCACCTCCTCTCTTTTCTCCTCCATTGAAAAAACTTTTTCTTGCCTCTTATATGAGTGATGATTTGTCCCATTCCATTTCTCCCTTTCTCCTCCCAATATATTCCTCTCACTCCTTACTCCTTAATATTATATTTTAGATATCATCCCTTCTTATTCAACTTACCCTGTGCTCTCTGAATATATATATATATATATATAATATGTATATATATATATATATATATATATATGTGTGTGTGTGTGTGTATGTGTGTGTGTGTATAATCCTTGCAACTACCCAAATACTAAGAAAAGTCTCAACTGTTACAAATATTATCTTTCCATGTAGGAATGTAAACAGTTCAACTTTAGAAAGTCCTTCATGATTTCTCTTTCCTGTTTACCTTTCCATGTTTCTCTTAATTCTTGTGTTTGAAAGTCAAATTTTCTTTTCAACTCTGGTCTTTTCATCAAGAATACTTGAAAGTCCTCTATTTCTTTGAAAGACCATTTTTTCCCCTGAAGTATTATGCTCAGTTTTGTTGGGTAGGTGATTCTTGGTTTTAGTCCTAGTTCCGTTGACTTCTGGAATATCATATTCCAAGCCTTTTGTTCTCTTAATGTAGGAGCTGCCAGATCCTGTGTTATCCTGATTGTATTTCCACAGTACTCAAATTTTTCCTTCTAGCTGCTTGCGATATTTTCCCCTTGACTTGGGAGCTCTGAAATTTGGCTACAATATTCCTAGGAGTTTTTCTTTTCAGATCTCTTTCAGGAGGTGATTGGTGGATTCTTTCAATATTTATTTTGCCCTCTGGCTCTAGAATATCAGGGTAGTTTTCCTTGATAATTTCATGAAAGATGATATCTAGGCTCTTTTTTTGATCATGGCTTTCAGGTAGTTCCATAATTTTTAAATTGTTTTTCCCTTGATCTGTTTTCCAGGTCTGTTGTTTTTTCAGTGAAATATTTCACATTATCTTCCATTTTTTCATTCTTTTAGTTTTGTTTTATAATTTCTTGGTTTCTCATAAAATCATTGGCTTCCATCTGTTCCATTCTAATTTTTAAAAAACTGTTTTCTTCAGTGAGCTTTTGAACCTCCTTTTCCATTTGGCTAATTCTGTTTTTTAAAGCATTCTTCTCCTTATTGGCTTTTTGGACCTTTTTTGCCAATTGAGCTAGCCTATTTTTAAAGGTGTTGTTTTCTTCAGCATTTTTTGGGTCTCCTTTAGCAAGCTATTGATTCGCTTTTCATGATATTCTTGCATTGCTCTCATTTCTCTTCCGAATATTTCCTTCATTTCTCTTACTTGATTTTCAAAATCTTTTTTGAGCTCTTCTGTGACCTGAGACCCTTGTATATTTATTTTGGAGGCCTCTGATGGTAAGCATTGTTCTTCCTCATCCAAAAGGATAGAAGAAAATACCTGTTCACCAAGAAAGTAACTTTCTATAGTCTTATTTTTTCCCTTTCTTGGGCATTTTCCCAGTCAGTTACTTGACTTTTGAGTCCTTTGTCAAGAGGGCAGTATACTCTGGAGACCTGTAAGTTCTCAATTCCTCCAAGGTGGCTCAATCAAGGGAGAGGAGTTTACTCCTCTCCTGGCCTGTGCTCTGGTCTGGGAGTTACCAAAGCTTTTCTGCCTAGGATCTGCAAGTAGAGTTCCCTTTCTAGAGCCTCCACCAGCTCCACCACACCAGCCAGAACTCTTCCTCACCCCAGACCAGGACTGAGACCCAGATCAGTCGCTCAATTCTCCCAGGGGCTTTAGGCTGAGGGCTCCAAAAATGGGCACTACTGCTGCTGCTGCCTCTGCTGCCACCTGGGATCAGGGCTTCAGGAGGACCCTCTTCCCTTCTCACCCAGGAAAAAAAACTTTTTCACTGACCTTTGAAATATCTTTGGCTTTTGTGGGTAGAGGGATCTTAGAACCACTGGAGCTGCTGAAAATTCCACCCCAGAGACCTGTTCTGGTCCTGTTCTTGCTGCATGACCAAGGCTGGGCTGGGTTCAGTGGGCTGCATTCCACTCTGTGATCCATATGATTCCTGTTGGCCTTCCAGGCTACCTAGGGCTGGAAATCTCTTTCTGTTTGTCGTTTTGTGACTTCTGCTGCTCTAGAATTTGTTTAGTCATTTTTTACAGGTATTTTATGGGCAGGGTGGGAAGAACTAGAGTATGTGGGTCTTTCTACTCCACCATCTTGGCACTGCCCCTCCTTCACAACCATTTTCATGAGAATCATAAGAGATAATGCATGTAAAGAGCTTTGTAAGTCTTAAAAGATTATATAAATATTTTAATTTTTTAAGGTCCGTGATTTCATTGTTTTAGGAATCACCTTTAACTTAGAGACAGGAAAAGAATGTTTGTGATTAGGGTTAGAGTACATCTGATTAAAAAAGAAATTTTTTGAAGCAATGCTAGACAGCTTCTAAAGTTTCTGGAAGTTAGGGAGAAAAACTGAATGAAAAGGCAATTTCTCCATATTTTCCTAATGATGATATTCCTTAGCCTTCAGATCAATTTCAGGATTTCCTAGATTTCAAGATCTTCTCTTAGGTGGCTTTGTCACAACTTGTTTAACAAATAAACCATCTTAGACTTAAATTCATAATCAAATCAGATGCTACTTTCACTTTCAGACTATTTAAACTTATCCTATATAGGATTATAGGAGACCAGTACTTGATACTTATTTTTCCTAGCCTCAATGGTCTGGTAGAAATCCAAAAATTGAGAGAATTTAGAGATGTTATGCAAGAGTAATTCTTGATCTTGTTTATATTCTGAATCCTGGTGAAGCCTTCAGAATTCTCAACATAACATTTTTAAATGCCAAAAGTAAAATACATAGGAATACAATGAAAACCAGCTTTAAAGTATTACCAGAATGTTAAAAAAAATACCCAAGATCATGAACCATAGGTTAAAGGCTATTGCAAAGGACTCTTTAGTCCAACTCTCTCATTTTTGACACAAGGAAATGTGATTATACAGAAAGTAAGTAGTTTATTCAATGTCACCCAGATAGCAGAGCCAAGACTTGAACACTGACTTCTGACACCAGCCTGTTTTTTCCCACCATGCCACTGCAGTTTATTGCCTCACTCATGTAATCCATTCCCTATCTCTAGAGGGATCATAGTATCCTGAGAGAAATTATTTCCAGGGAATTCATGTATTTTATTTTGGGAACCAGTCTTAATGGTGTTTGTCTGAGTCACAGAAATTCAGAGAAAGAAATATTAACTAAATCAGTGAGAGCTAGTGATTATGAACATGAACTAGATTAGGAGTGGAGGCCAAGAGATAAGAGGCCTTCAATTTCCTCTCTTTCAAGTTTCAATCAGTTCTCATAAAACTGGACTAACAGGGTATTTTAAAGTCTGAAACCCAAAGATAGGTGAACTATGTGCCCAATTATTCTTAGCCATCTGGGAAAATGATTTCCAAATTTTTCAGATGAGCCTTGTGTCACCAATCCAGAATTTTGCCTAGAGTTAGTTGTATTTTCTGGGCCTGCCTCTTGGTAGGTTGTCTGGCCAACCCATTTCCCCTTTGCAGAAAGAATCACAGAATGTTAGAAAAGAAAGGGGCCTTAGAGATTACCAAGTTTGTCCCAGTCTTTTTATAGGTGGGAAAACTGAAGGCTAATAAGGTGAAGTGGTATGAGAATTATAGTTTGGTGGAATTTCTTCTTTTATTTTTAAATAATCCCTAAAATGACATTATTTTTTTCTTTAAATATCACAAAGTACTTCATTATAGCTTGAACTAAAAGTACAAGAAACATCATTTGACATAACCTGACCTCAGTTTCCTCCTCTGTAAAATTAGATGAGGTTGAGCTAACCTACCTCTCTGGTCTCTTCAGTCTCTTAAATCTTGTGATTCTCTCTCTAATCATGGCATAACAGAGCAGAGGATTTGAAGTCTTAAGGCCTGACTTCAAGTCTGACATTTGCCACTAACTAGCATGACTATGGTGGGGTGAGTAAAAAAAAAAATATCAAGAGACAAATTTTCTGAGTATATTATGACTAATTTTATCAACCACAGCTAGCAAGTGGTTAACAAAAAGTCTTCATTGTCCTCTCAACCATCAAAGAAGAATCATAGCCATTTCTTGATACTTATATGCCCTTAGAAGAGTGGGTGTTCTAGCAGATGACAATCAACTCTGATTGGTTAACAATTAATGAGAAGAATGAATATTATAATGAGCAGTGGGTCTATTCTAATGAGAGGCTGATTAAGTCATTTAAGTCATTAAGTCCAGATCACTCCCAGCCTTGGACAACCTAATCAAAGAATTTACCCAACTGCCCAAACCTGCCAGTGTGGAACACAATGGCCCAGAATTCACCTTAGATTAAAATCTTTGTAAGGTTTTCTAAGTGGGTGGGGCAACAACTACACCTAGATGAGGTCATCTAAGTGGGATAAATTTTGGGGAAAGGTCAAGGATCTCCCCAATAATTTGTTATTTGAGAATCATTTGTCTCAGTGGGCTAGTCATCTCACCTACTTAGATGTCAATTTCCTCATCAGTAAAAGGAGGGGGTTAGAATAGATCTTCTCAAAGGTTCCTTTAAGTATTCCATGCATCTAGCATTCTAGGTGATTTGGAGTGCACAGATACTCTGTACTTTAAGGAATCCATGATTTGGCTTCAAACCCTAATTGTACTATGCTGGGCAAGGGAGTGAATTTTCTTTAAAGCAACTCTGGGGTGGGGGTTGGAGGGAAGGCCGCTCTTATTTTTCTTTTTATCAGTACTTGATATTACAAAAGAATAAATACTGAAAAGTAGAATGTTCCTTATGGACAGTTGTGGAGGGGATGAAGAAGTAAGATTTTCCGTAACCTTTTCTGCCTTGTCTTTCCCCCGCTGGTATGATGGGAAAAAATTGTTTTCAGATTGAGAGTCCAACAGGCTTGAAGTCTAAGAAGGGGTGTGCTGGGATGATGTCCATATTTTTATTGAAATGATACAAAAGATGATACAAATCAGGGCTTGATTTCTTGTTGTGTGTCTTAAGAAAGTGAAAGTGGAGGAATTGTTAATAATGCAGATTAAAAGTGTGACATGCATTTTTTTCTGGAGAGTTGGTAAACATTTATCAGCACATCCCTGACTATAAGTCAACTTGATTGTTTTAATATCTTAATTTCCAGGAGTCTCCCATGCAAGTGATGTGTATACTCCCTCCACCAGAAAAGATTCTCACCTTTCTGTAAGCTTAGTAGACTACTAAATTTGCTGTGGCCAAAAAAAAATAATTACCTTCAGTAAACCGGAAATTGAAACTCTCCAAACTTGGGCTGGTTCTTAGAGAGTAATACGTTGCCAGGCCCATATTGATGCTGTTGCATTAAGTCATTTCAGTCATGTCTAACTCTCTGTGACTCCATTTGGAGTTTTCTTGACAAAGATAGTGGAGTGGTTTTCCATTTCCTTCTCCAAGTCATTTACGGATGAGGAAATTGAGGCAAACAGGATTAAGTGACTTGCTTAGGATCACAGGGCTGGTAAGCATCTGAGGCCAGATTTGAACTCAGGTTCTCCTAACTTCAAGTCTGACACAATATTCAATAAACGATCTAACTCAGTTGTTTCAGTCATGTCTGATATATCACGATCATATTGGGGGTTTTCTTGGTAAAGGTACTGGAGTGATTTGCCGTTTCCTTTTCTAGCTCATTTTACAGATGAAGAAAGTGAGGCACACACAGTTAAGTGACTTGCCCATGGTCACACAACTAATAAATATCTGAAGCAAATTTGAATTCAGGGTCTCCTGACTTCACGGCCAATGTTCTATCTACTGCACCATCCAGCTGTCCTTGCCAAGTCCATACTCAGAGTTTTTCCAGATGTTAAGACCTACCTAAGCTTATACTCTGGTAATCTAGTCTTCAGAATCATGGTAGAGCCTGCCCAATCTTGTATCCTGATATTCCACAATTCCCTCCACACCATGGGGACATTAATGGAGGACTAAGCTTATTTATTGATATTCTTGCTTCCTTCACTTTTTAGAGGTACTTTCTCAAGAAGGGATGATACTCTATAGGGACTGTGTCATTCCAGGCTTGTCTCCCATCAAAGGGAAGGGAATAAGCACTTCTATCATTCTTAGTGTGTGCCAGGCACTGTGATAAATGTTTCTTAGAGATATTTTCTGATTTGATCTTCTCAATAACCCTGGGAAGGAAATGCTATTATTATCTCCATTTTACAGTCGAGGAAGCTGAGTTGAAAAGAGATTAAGTGACTTGCCCAGGAACACAAAGTGAATGTCTGAGGTAGGATTTGAACTCAGGACTTCTTGACTCCAGTCCCAATGTGTTATACAGTATCCACTGTGTAACCTTGCTGCTCTTGGTTAGTCCCCTCCATGCATTCTGTGCTTCAGCCAGACTGTCCTACTGACAATGTCTTGCCCCTTCCAACCTGTGTGCCTTTGCTCAAGTTGTTGCCTATGACTAGTTTCCCATCCCATTTTACCTGTTCCCCCTCCACTCATCTTTACACACTTATCATGAATTGTTGTTTATTATAGCTTATATTTCTCACCAGTGCTAGACCGTAAACTCCAGGAGGGCAGGAAATGAAACTTTATCTAAATTCTCTCCCATAACCTCATTGAGTTGGTTCTCTGGACACAGCAAATCATTAATAAATGTTTGTTAGATGAATGAACTAGAGTAACATGGAAATAGATGCTTATAGAATATGGAATCTGGATGGACTCTTAGAGATTACTGAATCCAATTCCTTCATTTTACAGATGATGAGGCAGAGACCTGGAGAGTGAGTTGCTCAAGGTCATTTAGCTAGTCAGTGATGAAGCTCAGGATGAGAAGTGGGTCTGATTTTGACAACTCTTAGTAGTGAGTACTTAGTTCATCTATCAATAAAGCCAGAGACAGTTATAAGGGTTCATGTCAAACACGGATCATCAACATATCTAATATATTTATAGCCCCTAGCCTTAGCTTACTTTTCAGTCTGATTAGATTGGCCTTAGCAAGATGCTCAAGCAACTTAACACAAGCTGCTTTGGAGCAACTACTTCTTTTGCTACCAAGTAGAAATCTATTAAGCTTCAGAGACTTATAGAATATTAAAACGGAAAGTCATCTGGACTAATTCTTTTATTTTAAATATTTTCCAATGAATAATTATTTGTTGTTTCCCTCTCCTACCTTTCCCCCTTCCCATTGAAGGAAAAAGAAAAGCAAACAAAATCCTTGTAACAAATATTCATAGTCAAGCCAAATAGATTTCCACATTAGCTACATTCACAATGTCTCATACTATGTCTTCAGTCTACTACTTTTATAACAGGAGGTGAGAAGCAAGCTCCATTCTTATTTCTCTGGTGTTGTGGTTGGTTGTCACATTGATCAGAGTTCTTACGACTTTCAAAGTTGTTGGTCTTGACAACAATGTTGCTATTGTATAACTTGTTCTACTTCTGCTCACTTTATTGTTCTTCAATTTCTACTCTTCTTCTTAGGTCCAGGACATTTCATCCTTCCTTCCTTCCTTCCTTCCTTCCTTCCTTCCTTCCTTCCTTCCTTCCTTCCTTCCTTCCTTCCTTTCTTCCTTTCTCACTTTCTAGAAAAATAGTACTGTAACCACACAAACAAAACAAATTTCAAAAAGATATGGCAACATTTTTCTAGTATTTTACAATAAACAAAATCCCTAATGTGAAAACTAGTTTAGTAATTTTAATAAATTTCAAAGGTCATTATGGCAAAATCTGACCTCATGTGTTGTGTGTTTGTCTTTTTTCTCCAAGAAGACCATGACATCAGGATGATAGCATGACTTGCAGTTGACTTTGATTTGAGTGAGGGAGAATTGTGCAAGGTCACCAGCCTCTCTTTCTCCTCCTGAGCCATCTGGGTCCAGAGGCCAAATATTCATCAGGATGAATGGAGATGGCCCAGGATGCAATGGGAGACCCTGGCCATTTTAGGCTAAGGTCTTATCAGATTCTCACTTTGAGTGAGATACACTCATTCAATGAATAGACCTCTTTAAATAGTTACCCAACTACTTTTTTTCTTCTGGATTAAAGGGGCAGTCTAATATGTATTTCATTATCTAGTCTTTGTAGTGAAATAATGGCAATTTAAAAGGGTCAAATGAATGGAGAAAGTAAAATTTCTCTTGTAACAACCAATATACCAACCTCAAACTTCTAGGTTTTCTTCAGTAATTGCACCAGTTTCCTTTTACCCCAATCAAAAATCCTGCTCCATGTCTACAAAGTCACACCCAAAGGAGACAAGAATTACTATGCAACATAACCAGAGAAGGATCAGTAGAAGCAGAGGGATGCTAGACAGGAAAGACAGTGCATTGGTCTGACATCGTAGAGATGCAGTATCAAACACCCAGGACTAGACTGAATACTCCAATCCTATCATTGATAGGATATTCATGGATCTCTAGGAATGAGGATGCTTGCAAAATCTCTAAAAAAATTTCACCTAAAATGAAGTGATTTAAAAGTCAAACACCAGAAGAGTTTCTTTTTTGATGTTATTGGTGCCTAAAATTTTGGTGATATGAGGACACATGTCCACTAAGGTACACTGAGGCAATCTGATAATGTGTGAGAGATAACATGGTTGTCAAAACCATATTTTTGTGAGAATAGAGAGAGTAACTCTCCTTCAAAGTACTAGCTTCTTAGGGTAAGCAGTCAACAAGTTCTTTGCACTGGCTGTCAAATTCCAACAAGTGAATTCCATAGTCATGTAGGGAAGAAATTATTTGACCATGAGTGCAGTGGATAGAGGTCCAGGCCTGGAATCAGGAAGACTCATCTTCCTCCATTCAAATGTAGCCTCAGACATTTACTAGCTGTGTGACCCTGAGCAATTCACTTAATCCTGTTTGCCTCAATTTTTAATTTGTCATATGAGCTGGAAAAGGAAAGCCAAGGCAGCAGGTCTTCAGCTTGAAGATCTCAGAGGTCACAAAATAGGTAAAGGTTGAAGGAGGGGTCATCAGAATGGTGTGAGGAAGTAGAAGAGGCAAGCCTAGCCACTACAGCTGCTCCATTCCACTTTTGCAACTGCCTCTCATCTGGGCTCATGAAACCCAGGTTGTCCCCAGCTCACTCCTCAGCTTCAACCCCAACTGGGCTGCTGAGCCCAATGAGGAACATTACCATAGGCCATGCCAACACTGACACACCTCCAACCCCAGGTCACTGGCTGCCTCTTCAGCTACCACCAACTTATTTTATCCTTCCTTCGAGTACAGTAGATACATACCTCTTTATTCTCTAGGAAGGGCACTAAGGCCAAGAGATGGGGTGAAGAAATTTAAAATCTCTTGGCTCTCAGTTCAATGCCCTTCCCCCTACATCACTTTATCCTCAACTTTGCACTCTGTATTTAAAAGAAATTATAGAAATACTACTGTTTCAAGAGAGCTAGGCACACCCTGGGTGTGTAATGTTGTAAATACTGTATATTCTCTATCTAGCAAATGAAGGGGATTAGGGTTTCTCTTATACATTCACCAATACTCCAGTCTTTTCTCCTCATCTTTTTTCTCCATGCTGTCCTTAACCCAACCCATTATTATTTCAACTCATCTGGATGGACCTTCGTGCTTGACCCTTCATAAGTTATGAAGTTGTTCAACCCAGGTCACGTGGAAAGATTAATGTGAAGCAAAGTACTTGGCAAGCATCAAGTGCTCTCTTATACAAATGTGTATTATCAACTGAATTCTGTGGACTGATTGAGCCAAGGACCACATTTTAACACTGTCTGGTGTAGAACATCTGTTCTATGATGAAGCCATGGGAATCCAGGAAGCTCAAAAAATGCAAGATGTTCCATTAAAAAAAAATGTAGTTTCCTGAGATTTTCCTCATGGGTCAAGGAAATGGCAGTTTATTCTAAGTGATATTCCATCAGAAAGATAACTTTGATCAGCAGGAGCTGTGACTCATTGACTTTTTAGGACAAGGTTGAGGGCAGGTCATACTGAAGTCCTTGGGATAACAAGCAAGGTCATCTCCTCATCTTCTGGGATTGTCTGAGAAATGAGTGATCAGAGTTTTAGACTTTGCTTCCAAATCCCTGATGTCCAAAACACCTAGGTCATTTTAAATATATGCATATTACCCCTGGGATTTCCTGTTGTTGACTTGAGGGGAAAAATAAACTGGGAGTTAAAAGCAGAGCTTTCTTTTTCTACAGATAAACTGAAAGGGAAATTGTGGCTTGATGTGGTAGCTGGGAGCAATTTTTCTATCATTAAGAGAAATGTGGATTGATGCTTTTTTTTTTCCCATTTTAGCAAACACTTTCCTGTTTCCCTCTTTCATCTTTTAAATTTTACAGACATATGTGCTATAAGGATCTTTCTATTTCATCTAGCACTACTTTAAAAAAAATTCTCTCAAAGCTATGTTAATATTTCCTTCTCAATTTATCTGAGGAATTATGAAGTGTGTGTTTTTAAAAAATGATTATTTTTATTATCTTCTGGTCTCCCATCCTACGGTTCCACTGAGTGCAGCACAGCTTGTCTGTCCCTGTCTGATCTTTGCCACAACATTTGAGATGTTATTATTCTGAGTTCCTGAGTACAGAAAGCTGGATTGAAGCTGGGTGATAAGGGTGTGTAACTTCTGCAGCGGGCACTAATGGAACCCTATCTTGTATTGGATGGGGCCCAACAAGACATTCAGCTGAAGGCAGAAAGGATCCTTGGATAACTTCTCTCATCCCTAGCAAACACGATGATGGAGGAATAGATTCTGTTCTCTTGTATACCATGAGGACATCTTTCTCCTTTAACCTTAGCACTTAGATTTCATAGATATTTTTTAATGAAAGGGACCTTAGTGATCATCTAGTCTAAACTCACCAATTTGGAGATGAGTAAACTGAGGTCTAGAGACGTTGAAAGGCTACAAAGCTAGTCAGTGGGAGAGTCAGGACTCCCAAACTAAGGGACACCCAGTCCTATGTTTTCTTGTTTTTTTTTCTTTTTTTTCTCTACATAAGGCTTATTTATCTTATTTCCAACCATTTTAAGATATATCTTCAAAAGTTCTAATTATATGGAGGTTCTCCAGTGTCTGTATAGCACCTATAATACATAGGCATTAATTCTCCCAGGCCCCTCAAGTTAAATAATTTATAGATCTACCCCTTCTCAACCTTGTTAATCATGACTGCCTACCAGAGAAGCTTTAAAAATGGCTTTCTGGGCCAAATTCCCAGTATGGGATCATGCCACAGGGAGAACATTCTACAAATGGAGCTTCTACTGAGAAGTAGAAAGTGGAGGTCTATGAGAAGTCAGAAGAATCTTGTCACTGGACAGAAAATAAGCCTGATCATTCTTATGCCTATAGGGAAGATACAGCTATAACATTAACTGGAACAGGAAGACTCAGTGAACAAAGGTGTCATTGAAAAAAAAAGTGTAGGCATAAGAAGGATCAGGAATTTCTCCATTTTTATCTTTGTGTTCCCAGTACCTACTACATAGTAGGCACTTAATCATTATTGATTGATTCCTCTTTCCTCCCCTCTAACATACAGTCACTAAATCCTTCCATTCAACCTCCACATCTCTCACCTGTCTTCTATTCTCTTTTACCACTGCCATAAGCCTAATAAACAATTTCATTATGCCCACCCACACTACATAGCCTCAAGAGGTCTTCCTGCCTGTGTTCTCTGCCTCCTCTAATTCATTCTTTCCTCCATTGCCAGATTTTTCCTTATGCATAGAACCATAATTGGTTCCTTATTTCCAAGTAAGTAGAATTCTAATTCCTATTCTTGACATTCAAGGCCCTCCATAATTTGGTTCTGACCCACTGTTATCAGCAAACACTTATTATGTACCAGGTACTGTCAGAAATGTTGAGGAATAGAAAGAAAAGCCAAAAGAAGGTCCTGCCTACAAGGAGCTCACATTTGATTGGGGGAGACTCAATACAAACAACTGTACATAAAGGGTACATAAGTATAAATGAGTGGTAGTCTTTGAGGGAAGACACTAGCAGTGGGATGGACAAAGAGTGGCTTCTTAAGAGGGCAAGACTTGAGCTATCCTATGTTTTATGCTAGGTTCTAGTTCTAGTCATTCTAAGTTCCAGTCAAGCCCCTATAGCACCAACATGATAGTTACAGCACCTACGGCAATCATGAATATCTTGGTGCAGTTCTGAATCGTGAAATACCACAGACTCTCCACATGGAAGACAGAACCAAAACATTTATTCAAACATAAGAAAGCCACATCCATCACAGCAACAAAGAAATCCACACACAATAACAATGCAGAGGGCAACACCATTCCCAAGCTATCCACAAACCAGCTCCTTTACCCAAAATCACAAACAAACTCACTCATACTAGCCAGTTGCCTGCATCCTTTCTAAGTGACTGCTCTCATGACTCACTTCCTCTCAGTTCTGCTCTGGTTCCTCTTCTTGTTCCACCCTTCCTGCTCTACCTCTTCAGCAAACTTCTCCCACCACAGGCTTTGTGTGACTCAAACTCACTTGACTTAAGCTTCCATGTGACTTAAGCAGGTCACATGTCTATTAATGAATGGGAAAGATCATCTCATTTAAATTACCATTACAGCCCCTCACATATTTCCTAAGTTTGGTTGTTCTTGTTCTTATTCTGATATCTGACTCTTTGTGAACTCATGGACTATACTATCCATGGAATATTCTTATCAAAGACACTGGAGTGATTTGCCATTTCCTTCTCCAGTGGATGAAGGCAAACAGAGGTTAAATGACTTGCCCAGGGTCACACAGCTAGTAAGTGTCTGAGGCTGGATTTGAAATCAGGTCTAGCTGACTCTAGGTCTGACACTCTATCCACCGGTCTATCTAGCTGCTTCAGTTTGCCCTTCGGTTTGTCTTTTTTCATCCTGTTCTGTCTGCTTGCTGTTCTTTATTTCCCAGTTTGTCTATTGAATTTGTGCCAGCCTTCAAAGGCATAAGAAATGCCATGCCCTCTTCATTAAGCCTTTGCTGATGGACAGAAACAATCTTTCATCTCAGACCTCTCATAGTCCTTTGTTTTGTTCCTATCTATTGTATTTTCCAGGTAATATGTACAGAGGGGTTGTATCATAGAAGCATTTAACTCACATGCATTTAACCATATATGTGTGTTTTTCTTTCCTGCCCTTTGCAAAATAAAAGACAGAAAAATAGACATTTCAAAAGTGGCAATTGCTTTATGTGGTGGCAAAGAACTGGAAATTGAAGGGATGCCTCCCAATTGGGGACTGACTGAACAAGTTGTGGTATGTGATTTTGATAGAATACTGATGTGCTATAAGAAATGATAAGCAGGAGAGTTGCAGAAATATCTGAAAGCTAACTGATCATTAGGATAAGAAGTCAATCTATTAGTCTGAGCGATCACCAAAGGAATTATCTCATACTCCCATTGCCGTGATGTTCACTGCAAACCAGTCAAAACCCATGACAAATATATAAAGAACATGTGATGAAAAGAATGTTCTACTTTTAAAAATTGGACAGAATAGAGAGCTGAGCCTGGAGTCAGGAAGACTCATCTTCCCGAGTTCAAATCTGGCCTCAGAGATTTTCTAGCTGTGTGATCCTGGGCAAGTTACTTAATCCTATTTGCCTCAGTTTCCTTATCTGCAAAATGAGCTGGAGAAGAAAATGACAAAACCACTTGAATATCTTTGCTAAGAAAACCCCAAATGGTGTCATGAAGAGTTGTACAAAACTGAAAAATGACTGTATAACAGCTTCAAAATGGAACTAGTGATGTTTATGCTTCAAGAATCTTTGTATTCATTATATTAAATCCCTTCACCCAAGCTAAACTTTTCAATGAGGATAATGCATAATTCTCCTTTTAAGATGAACGTGTTATTCTTGAGGAGATTGAGAAATTTGGTTTATCATGTTGTGTAGGAAGAAATGTTTCTGATTTCTTGGTATGATAAAGTAGGTAGCTAGTGACATTCCTTAAATCAGAAGATAAAAGCCCAAGATACTACTTGGGAAAGGGAAGCAGTAGATTCTGAGGGACTCTGGTTTTGTGAATAAAGGTCATAGAGTTGGAAGGAAGCCTAGGGAAGCCTAATCTGCTCTAATGCCTTCATTTTATAGGTGCAAAGACTTAGCCTCAGAAAAAAGAAGTGATATGCCCAGAATCATATAAGTAATTAACTAGCAGAGTCTGGGTTGGAACTCACATCTTTGAATCCAGTGTTGTTATTAACAAATTTACGTTGTTTCTTTAGACATTCCAAATTCTCCTATAGATTTGTGAGTTCTATTGTCTCCATCTGGAGAGTGGGCATCATAATATCCATGGGTGTGGTTATTAGATGAAAACCTAAGGATGAAAAGTCATATCCTGCCCAGTTTTATATGCGTTAAAGTAACTTGCACACAGCAGGTTCTAAATATGTATTGGTTCAATGGATTAATAACATATTGATAACATATGAAGCCCATTTTAAGTGTCTATTAAATCCTTCATCTGTAAAATGAAGTTGAAAGTTGAACTCCTGAGATCAGGACAAATAGAAAGCCAATGAATTAGGACTCCTCAGAATTATTCCCCAATGAACAGATACTCGGACAATAGGTAGATAATGGCTTTGAATTGATTTGCAGTAACCCGGGATGTGAATATGATGCATCATTGCCAGTTAAGGGTGATTCAGAGATCAGAATCTAGAGTGTAGAAGCCCTGCACAAGAGTGGGAGAGATGAAATGAGGACAAGTCCAGCAATGCTCATGCAAGTAACTGCTTCCTCTTTGAAAATTGGCCAGTTTTTCACACATCAAAGCAGTCAAACCAGTTGTTTGATATTCAATTGGGAGGAAAAAAAAGACCAAGATTTCTCCTGGGTACATCTGTAATAGTCAAAGTGAAAACTTTGAGATTTGGCAAAATTGTGGGCCTCAATCAGTTCCTATTAAAATGCCTCAGCAGTTATCCTATGGAAAGTTTGATGTTCCCCATAGTCAGGGACACCATCCCAAATAAGTTCAAGCTTTAATTTAAGGAAATATTTTCTGACCCTTGAATAATAAAAAAAGAGGATTCCCTTGCTTCCTGTGAAGCTGCCATGGATGGATGCAATGCGGTCAAGATACAACAAAGCACAGGAATTTGAGAAGGATTCACTAGCAAAGTGAAGGATTTAGAGTCAGGAAGACCTGCATTCAAATTCAGAATTAGACATTTACTAACTGTGTGACCCTAGGCAGGTCACTTAAACTCTCTCAGCATCGGTTTTCTCACCTGTAAAGTGGAGATAATAGCTTCTATCTCACAGGGTCGTTGTAAGGATCAAATGAGATAACACGGAAAATGCTTTGTAAACCTTAATGCTTCATATAAGGACTAGTTAAAATCATCATCAATTATTTTTATGTTATAAAGGATAAGATTTTCTTGAAAACACATAACACCTGCTAGATTCAAGAGAAAATTTTGATAGTAGCTGAAGTAAGGAAGATATTAGGGGAAAAACTGATGGGCAAAGAAACGTTATTTTTCACAGAATTATAAATTTGGAGTGCTGGTAATCATATGGTCCAAACTTCTCATTTTAAGTAGGAGGAAACTGAGGCTCAGGGGTTAAATGATTTGCCTGAGGTCACCAGAACCCAGGTTCCCTACCTTTCAGCTTCATTTTCCTTTAGCACTACAATGGTCTATCTCTGTGGCAGCAGAGAAAGAATTGTTTTCCAGGGAGAGGGAAAGGTGTGTAACGAAAAGCATGTCTGGAGTGCATTGAGTCCCGAGTTCTAGTCTCCAGAACTTACTGTGTTGGCTGAAATTTGAGTAGCTGTTGTCTGTGTCTGGGGATAAAAGCCCTTAAGAACTAAAAAGGAGAAAGAAAATCCCACATAAATTAACACAAGTACAAAGTACTTATTAAACAAGGATTTGTTCAGCTATCATGTTCAATTCAGGAACTATGATTACGAGCTTCAAAATCTAGTTAAGAAATGTGCAACTTTAGCCTTGAAAAAATTGTTACTGTTGTTTTTTTTTTAAAGCTCCTTTCCTTCATTTCATATTTTCAGCAGCATTTCAGACTTACAATTATCTCAACTCATTTTATTGTTTCCTGGCAGATAATATCCAAGAAACACCTATCAATTAAGTACCTCCTGTGTTTAGGAAGACATAAAGTTTAGATATGACAAAGTCTCTGTCCTCACTGTGAATAAGATATATAGATAATGATCATACAGATTAAGTGGTGAATGCTTTGGAAAACTGCAGAAACAAAATGCTATAAAAGGTGTAAGGGCTTGGCCAAGGGAGGCCTCTATGAGGAGGTAGGCCTTGAGGGGACTTTGAGGGATGGGTCATATTCAAATAAATGGAAAAGATTAGAACATCATTCCAAGTGAGGAACCAAGATAGTAGTATGGGAATTCTGGGGAAAGAGTAAATAGATGATTTGATTTAGACTGGATTACTGGGATCTTGTGAATAGTGGAAGTTAAGGTGAGAAAGGTACTTAATGGACAGAGATGGGCAAAATGGGTGAGGTTCAGAGAGTAGAGAGTCTTTAATGCTAGGTCAAGTAGTCTGTGACAGTGGTAGCCATTTAAGGTTTTAGTGTACAAGAATGATATGATCAGAGGGGTGATTTAGGAGATTATTTTAGCTTTGGTTTTGAAGGGGAATCAAGGGGAACAGTCAGGAAACTGGGAGTCAGAGTGAGGTAGTTAAAGTCTGGAATAAGGTAGGGACAGTGAAGATAAAAAGGTGGGAAAATATATATGTGTGGATACACAAGCACATATATATATATGTATATATATGTATAAATATATATATGGAGAGAGAGAGAGAGAGAGGGAGAGGGAAGAAAAAATACATCACATGTCTTTAAATAATGGAAACAGGGGAGGATAGTCAAAGCATAAGTGGAAGAGAATTTGTGGAGCATGGCCACCTTGGAAAATAATAGCTGGCTGAAACAGGGTATTTCGAGGGATGAGGGATTTAAGTTGAGCTTTAAGATGAGTTCAGGGAACCACTGGAGGCTGACCTGCAGCCTACTTTAGAAGCAACAGGGTCAGAATGGAACCACTTAACCAAGATAAATCGAGCCATAGTTATTTTTCTCCCGTTTAAATATTCACTAGTCATTAAGCTGATTAAAGGAGTAGCTGGAAAACTCATTCCTAGGGAAGACTCCAGGGAGTCCTTCATGGTTGTCAGAAGTCATAGGAAGGAATCTCTAGTAGAGAGTCTCTTCTCCTTGAGAGAGAAAAGGAAAACTTGAAATTTGGAGGAAAGCCAGAGGAAAGAACCAAAATTATTTCAAGGTCAAAAAACATGACCTTGAAGAAAAATTGACAAGACAACAATAACGTCATTAGTTTTGGTAGGCAATAGTAGACAATGTAAGAAAGGAGATGGGAACAAGGAAGAAGAAATAGGCTGTGATTTATTTTTTTAAGATAGGTTTATTTTTCATAGAGAAGCTCGTAGGATGCATTCTACTAAATCCTACCAAACTTGAAAGATTTTGCTGCAAACCTGGTCAAGGCCTGTGTGTCTTCTGTCTAAGGACAAGTCCATCTGAGCTCAGAGAAGCTCATCCTCAGTTTGGCTTCGAGGTGATTTTTTTTTTTAACTATAGAAATTCTTAGATTCCATTTAAGTCATAAAAGGGCTACAATCTGAATCAGTGGAGAGATTACCCACACTGATGAAAATAATGGATCACCAAAGGGTTGTGTTTTGTTTTTTAACAAAGCTAATGTTTATATAAAATTTTAAGGTTGGCAGAGTGCTTTTACATACATTTTCTCTGATCCAGGAGGAACCTTATCTGTCTAAGTTAAGACTTAACCCTAAGTCTTCTAAACCTAAGTTCAGAGTAGTTCCCATTATACTGTAATGCTTTCAAGCTCCTTTTTTTGGGGTCCCCACATTCCAAGCATATTACATGAACAAAAAGCTGAATTTTGTCACTTGCCCAGTTATATCTCCCAGTGGGAAGATTCATGATTTGTATTCATTGTGTTTTACTGTAAAATAATGCTAAACTCTTCAAGCAGACTTCCTTCTGCTGATTAGATCCAATTTCTCCTGCCTTTAGCTTGTTTGCACTGGGAACTTCTGGAGAACAGACTATCTTCTGTCTTTTGTACTCTTGGTGCTTAGCACAGTTCCTGGAATATAGAAGGTGCTTAATAAATGCTTATTCACTAACAGATTCAGAAAACTGGACTTTCTCAAATGGCAGAATCTCAGCATTGGGAAGGACCCCAGAGGGCATTTAATTAAACTCATATCTGAAGAAGGATTCCTTCAACAACACACCTGACAAGTAGACATCCATTTTGCCTTTGCTTAACGACTTCAAGAGTACCACCTCAAAACAGTGCATTCCACTTTTAAATCACTATTATTGTAGGAAGTTTTTCCTTACATCAGTCTCAAATTTGTCTCTTTTCAACTTCTTCCCATTGCCCCTGATTCTTCCCTTTGGAGACAAGCAAATACATCTAGGAAGCAGCTAGGTAGCATCTTTGTGTATAAAGCACTGTGTCAGGAAGACCTGAGTTGAAATCCAGCCTCGGACACTTACTAGTTGTGTGACCCTGTGCAAGTCACTTGACCTCTGCTTGTCTTAATCCACTGGAGAAGGAAATGGCATACCACTCAAGTTATCTTTGCCAAGAAAACCCCATAGACAGTAGGGCCCATGGGGATACAAAGAGTTGGACATGACTGAACAGCAACAAATAAATCTAATTCCCCTTTTCCATGATAGCCCTTCCAATCCTTGAAGACAGCTATTAACAGTGATGTGCTAAGGAATGTTTAACACTAGTTCTTCACAAAAGAAAAATAAATTTAAAAGTACCCAACCATCACACTTTTAAGTTGAATTTACATTAATAACATTTTCTCTATCACTTTCTTAAGTCTAGTTAATCAACTAAACAATAAAGCAAAGTTTGATTTCTCATAACAAAAATTTAGCAATCATTTGTCTCACTGGTATAATCTGGCTCCCACACACTAGTGACGTTGAATCTATCCCACTCTTCCCTAGGTCTTCTATTTCCAAGAATAGTTCCTTCAACCAATCCACATGTGGCATGGTCTCCAAGTCCTTCACTACCTTGTTTGCCTTCCTCTGGATAAACTATCTTAGTTGATTTTCAACTTATTATTGTCCTTTCTAATATGTGGCACTGAGAATGAAAGGCACCACTCTGGATGTGGTCTGACCAGGGCAGAGTCCAACAGGGTAGTCTCTTTTATGGACATTGTATCTCATTCAATGTAATCTAAGGTCTTTTTTTGTTTTTTGGAGGTTAGGGTAGTGAGAGATCTGCTGCACATTTCTACGGTATGTCAGAATATAGAATGCAATTGATAAATCTATTTTTTTCCAAATCTTTTCTTCCATTTGAATTGAGAACTCTACAGGCTATAAGACACATCCTGTGATGATGGTTGGCCAGTGACAATGGTTAACCTGAAATGCAGTCACACATAATGAGATTATGCAGATATGAATTTTTAAAATGTTTTTAAACTGCTTTTAAAATGTTTAAATGTTTTTTAATGCTTTAAAATCTTTAGTAGATTAAAGCTGGACTAAGATTTTTGGTATGCTCTTCATAGTGCCTTAAAATTGACCAAACATTTGACACGAATTAGGATCTGTTTTTTAAGCCTGGTCCTTGGATGCTAGAGATAGTTGGTTTCTCATCTAGAGTTTTTCTTTCCTTAATTATCTGATCTGAGGACCTAAGACAAGGGCTCTTAATTCTCAGGTTAGAAACTGTAGGGCCCACCCCCACCCCATCCCAGGTCAACCATTGGGACAGTAGGATCAACATCACAACTAGTTATAGCCCATCATGTCAGTTATCTGTTCCCACCAAGTGAAGAATCCTTCCCCAGTCCTTATATGGCCTCCTTACTTGGCATCATCTACCACTCCCTATTTCCATATAAATAAGTCCTCGCAGAAGAGATCTCAAGACCCAGTGCTTGTTAAAAATGAACAAGGAGGAACTGGACTCATTGAAATACTAGTCTTTCTATGTCAGAGTAATCTCTCCACGACCCAGCTAGTACTTCTTCAGAATAAACTTTAGGTCATCAAATGAGAAACCATCAATTGATTAAATACTGGATCACTTAGCAAAGGAACATAACAGTAGTCTGACAAGCCAAGTATTTTCCAGCACAAGAATACAGTGGCCCCTCTTCATTGTAGTTGCGTAATATTACATTGCCCCTTCTGAACAAGCATCAAAGGTCAGTGAGGGAAATTAGGGACCCCAAACTCCACTTATTCATTAGAACAGAACAGGTCAATGGCCCATTATTCCTTCTGGAATGCTATATAGTAGCAACCATGTCACATCCATATTTTTACAAACCACTGAACAAAAGTCCACAACTAAGATAGTTCTCAGATATGTAATTCCTCTCTTTGGCAGGAAGATAACCTTATACATACACAATGTAAATTGAAACAAATAAAGGGAGGGGGAAAATCTTGGATAAAATTTGGGAAGTGATATATACCCCATTACTAATTGAGTTAATAATTTTACAGGATATGACTTAAACATTAAGTTTGCAATGATAAGATGACTCTAGGGGATAACTGTAATGATAAGTGTATTTGTGATAATGATAACTGAGTTTGGGAGTAATCTGTGGGTTAGTAACACTTGTGTCCAAAGACATCTCTGGAGTCTGGCCAGATCTTCCCCATAATTTAACCAAGCTATTTGATCTTCACAATATAGCATTACTCAATTCAAATATTATTTATAATTCTGGCAAAGCAAGGAATCATTGATGAAAGGTCTCTAACTAATGGATTTGCAGATTCTGTAAGAGACAATTAGGTCAATTTTGCAAATTTAATAGTTCATGTTCCCTTGATCAAGGATGCTTCAACCTTTTCTCTCAAGACTTTCACAGGATGTAAGGGTTATTTAATGTTAAGGGATGTGGGGTCTGACATAAGGGCTAAAAAGTTTGAAGTCAAACTGGGAGCAAAATAACCTACTTATTGGAGCACCAGAGCATGTACTCCCTCCTATATGGCCCACCTGGTTACACAATTGAAGAAATAGTGGATGAAACAAATATTGGAAAAAAGTAGTTGGGCCTCTCGAGATGATCAGAAGTCTAACCAAAGGTGGGCCAACTACTGAGAATGCAACTGAAAAATCTATGATTTTTCCAAACCTTTTCTCCTCTTGAATTGAGAAGTCTATATTACGAGACATCCTATGATAACAGTTGGCCAGTGGCAATGGTTAACCTGAAATACAGCCACACATGATGAAACTACGTAGATAAGCTCAGAATAAATGTCAGGAAATATTTTACTCATGCTGTTAGAAACTCTTGACATTATTTTAAACACATTTGGGATAAGAAAACAATTGAAATACTCTTTCCATTCTCAGAGAGACTGTCACTGGCGCAGCATTCTTCCTTTTTAAGGACATGAACCATCTTATCAGCATGCAATCAGATTGGCTCGAGGATAACCATATAAACCCTTTCCTTATCCCCAGATGGGTGATTTATGCCAAGTTTTACTATTTCTTGGACTAAGACTTATTCCTATAACATCTATGTCCTCAAAAGCCAGGAATTCTGAGCAAGGTATAGAAATTGTTTACAAGTTTTACCTCATTTCCTCACTGTTGAAGTCTGCTCCACAAATGCCTGTAGACCTATCTTCTATGGAGAGAAGGTCTTGGCCTTATTGTGGAGGACTAAACCTACCCTATAGGATGAAGGTATTACAGCAATACACAGCCAGTTCTAAAGAAGCACCCTCATTGAAGGGCAGAGTCGAATTCATCAACAATGGATTGTTGTACTTCATGTATGAAGTCTTTGCATCATAAGGAATAGTCAAAGTTGGCCACAAATCTTACACCAAAAGTCAACTCCATGAAAGCATGGTGGAGTCTAGTTGCACTCCATCATTTAATGTTATTAAGTTAGGCATTATGTGCTTCTTATAATGATCTAACTAACAGCTTAATAGATTCTCTTTTCCAAAGTCTGCACACTAAAGAACTGGCCTTTCTTATTGAACTCTATTCTTTTGAAACTAATACTGGTAAGAGGTTTTGCCCTTCCAACTCTCCAGTGCAATGAAGAGTCAGGATGCTTATAATATTTTCAAGTTTTCCATCAATTAAAGCCTCGATCAGTATTTTTGTTCCCTTGGATTCAGGGAGGTGAATTGGCTTCTGATATTCCTACAAGTATATATTATAGCCATAGGCTCATCAATATTTTTTCTTGGTAATTGATTTATCGGAGACTAGCTCACTGGTGTAAGGATCACAGTGAAAAATATTATCTCCTTAAAATAATGATACTATAGAAAAGGCAGAGTATCTATGACTTCCCTCTTCAGGTCACCTCAAATTAGCTTCATAGTAGTCTAGGCAAGACAAGCCCACAATGCAACAGCTGGACTAACATCCTTTCTTGGATAACTACCTCACATATATTTTACAAGAAACATATCCCAAGCAACAGCCATATTCCAAAATATCTTGAGATTTTCAAGATCCTTGTCTCACTTTCTGAAATTGATAGACTGTCCTTCAGATTGTCCTTCCTTCAGAATGATTTCTGGGAAGAAAGTATACTTTATGTACAGAGTACACACCAAGTATAGTTTGTGGAACAGCACAGCAAATGTTTATACGGCTACTGCTAACTCAAGTTTGTTTGAATAACAGACTGTTACATGTTTGAAGTCAGGGGGCAAGTTTGAACCATTAGGAGTCTTGAGAATATAACCTTGAGCAAATGGAACTTAGCAGATGTTGAATATGTGTACAATGTTCCCTTGCTTATAAGGCCAATGATATATAATATTATTAGTAAATTCATGCTTGATTTGACAGTGTCTGCAAATGCAAAAAAGTGATTGGAGTTCCTTAAACATCTGATCTACTTGGGAATTTCCTAGCTTCAGCTCAGAAAAGATCATTTTTTTCTGTTCTTAACATATCATTTCAAGTTTTTTTTTCACCTTAATGAATTTTCTCCTCCATCACCTACCATCTTTCTCATTCACACTCCCCATAAACCTTTTCTTCCACCTGGGATCTACAGATCATTTTTCCCTTTTATTCTGTTTTCCATCAATCTCTGAAGGATCAAGACAATATATTAGTAATTTACTTTTGCAAAACACAAAGCTTAGTTTACACTTACTTGAGGATTGCCAAATCTCTAGCTTAAGAGGCTCTTCAGACAAAATACACACAATTTCTGAAGAATATATTTCTAAGATCTACTGAATAATTGCCTCATCAACTCCTATAGTGTTCAGAGGACCTAGGAAAGGAGGCAGTTTCAAGGAAGGGCATTTCTAGGAGTGGAGTCATTAACTATCTTATGCTGTATATATGGGTCTTGGAGGGTCTAGGGGCCTACCAGAGAGATTTACCAATTTTTTTTCTTGAATACATTCTTTTCTGGAATTCTTTTGCAAATAAAGGAATAGTGAGAGAAGGAAGAGGCATCTAAGAGTAGGGGCAGAGACACTGGATTTGGATTCAGAATCCCTGGGGTTTTGATCCATATTAATCTCTGTGTGACTTTGGTCAATTTCCTTAAACTCTCTTCAGTTTAGTTTTCCATCAGTTGAATGAGAAATAGCAAAATAGATGATCTTTACGGTCCCTTTGACTTTAAACTTATACACTTCCCTGAATAGTCAGATCAGTCCTGATGATCAGTGAAATGACAGTCAGATTACTACCAATCCCCTGTGAATTTGTGTGTTTTCCTTCTGCTAGTGTTGAGTTAGAGAAGTCAAGCTTTTGCAGAATTCTTCACAAGCATCCAGAATTTGAATTGATTCCACTTCTGAGTAAAATGTGTTTAAAATGAGTTTTGAAAGACTTGGCTGGGAACTTTCAATTCAAGAAGTCTGTGATTGATTCACAGTTCTCGTTGCTTGTATCATTTTTTGTTAAAAAGATGAACCCATAAGAGGCTCTTATCTGATGGGCTGTTACTCCATTGTTGAAAAAATGCTGAATTAGGAATCAAGAGGACTTGACTCCAAGGTCTTGGTCTGCCATAAATTTCCAGCATGACCTTGGGCAAATTGTCTCATCTCTTTGGGTCTCAGTTACTTCATTTGTGAAATGAGGATCTTGGGGATTGGATAACCCATTCATTTGAAGAGTATGATTTCACATTCTTGAATACTGTATGATATTTTGGCCATCAATCTGTCAACCTGTTGAGTTGCATATTCAAATCTTCATTTTCAAATAAAGCACAGTGGAAAGAGTACTGAACTTGGATATTGCCACTTATTAACTGTATGACACTGAGCAGGTCAATTTTTCTCTTTGGGCCTCAGTTTCTTCTTCTGTAAAATAGGGGAGTGGTGGATCAGATTTTCTCTAAGATTTGTTCCAGGTGTATGACCTTATGGTCTAACCTTGGTTTGTAAAAAATAGTGGCTGATTTACACCACGAGCCACCTGTGTGACTCTTGAAAAATTCCCCTCCTTTGATCTGTAAAATGAAGAAGTTATACTAGATAAACTTTAAAATCCTTTCCAATTCTTTAGCTCCATAAATCCATAAAACCATGCCTGTGTTTCCAGAAGAGACAACTTCAACACAAGGATTATTTTCCCACCATTCACTAGCTAGTTTTGGAACTGAGTTTCCAAAGTCCAGATCATCCTATAAATAAATATATTTAATAAGATGGTTGGTTAAATGTCAAGGACAAAGAGTCTGCTTTTACCCTATTCACTGTCTCCCTCTCCTTCTTCATTATTCCCAATATGCTCCATTGAGGAATGACTATGTCACAGATAGGCCACAAAAGCATGGGAAACATAAAAATATTCATGAAAATCACTGATTTAGGGAGTGACCAGTGCTTTGAAAAAGCCACAATACTCCTTTTTAAAAATAGCAATTTGTGGGATAATAAAAGGGTATGAGCATAGATCATGGTAGAGGACAGCAGAGAATCCATGATTACCAAGATCTTAGGATCATAGATTTGGCGAGGAAATACACCCTAGAAGTCCCCTTATTTTGGAAATGAGAAAACATTCTCAGAGAGATGACATAACTTCTTTAAAGTCACATAATTAAAGTAGAAGGATCAGGATTTGAACCAAGAGCGTCTGACTCTAAATTCAATGTTCTTTTCAAAACTCTATTTGTATCCCCATATCCATTATTTGTGTGTACCATGCTTTTCAGATCTCAACTCTCTATTAACATTGTTGACTAGAGGTCAAAAACTTAGATTGTCTTTGTAATAAGAATTAGTCCTATCATGCAGAATCAGATCATTGGTCTATTATGAAGAATATCAGGAATCAATCAATTAATCATCTAATTGATTCACCTATGATGGTACATATAGAACTGTTCATCACAGGGAATAGAAAAAAAAAGATAACATGGTCCCTGTACTAGAGAGGATTCCTGTTTAGATAAGAGTTGATCTACATAGGCCTACATTTAAAGTTGAAGATTCATTGCTTATCATCTATCTGGTTGGAGAGGACAAACATGCATGAAATAATCTGAAGAGACTAACATTCAAAACTCTTTGACATTGAAGACATATGTCCAACAGGAGTTCAGAGAAAGGAAGCATCAGTATGAGTAGATGAAAGGAAACAAGTATTGATTAAGCACCTATTATGTGCCAAGAACGAGGCTAAGAACTTTACAAATATTATCAAATATGATCTTTACAACAACCCTGCAGGGTAAGTACTGTTTCTGTCTCCATTTTACAGTGCAGGAAACAGACAGAGGTTAAAGTCACATAGCTAGTAAGTATCTGAGGTCAGATTTGAATTCAGATTTTCCTGACTCTAGGACCAGCATTTTGACTACTTGGCCACCTACCTGTCCCAGTACAACTCTTTGCCTAGAAGATTATTGAATTAAGGAACAGTGTGATGAAAACCATTTTAGGAAGTTTCTTCCAGTAATGATCATTCTTGCAAACATTAAATTTTGGGGGATGTTTTTTGCTCCTTTTCTAGTTTGCTGATGGTGCATCGCTTTCTTTGGGCCTATGGAAATTCATTGGTCAGCTCTTTGTTAGGTATTATTCTACGTGTCTTCTCCCTTTTGTGGCTAAACTCCTGGAGAGGGCTCTCTATAATCAATGCCTTTCTTGTATTGACCTAATTTACTAGGCAAAAGTCTCCTTTTCATTTTGTACATATTTGTTTGCATGCTGTCTTCCCCATTAGCCTGTGAGATCCTTGAAGGCAAGACTGTTTTTTGGAGGAAAAGAGAGGGGCTTTCTTTATGTCTCCATGATTTAGCACAAAGCCTGATACATAGGCATTTAATAAATTTTCATTAACTGACTAACTTTGGCTATAAAAAATGCAAACTGAGATTCTCTTGGAGATCTACTAATTTCTGTTACCTGGAAAAACAGTCAAGGGGTAGGAGTAGCAGCTAAATCCCTGAGGGAAGAGGCCCGGTGGTACAGATTCAGGGGCTGCCTGGCTCTCAGGGAACCCTGGGTAAATCTAATAGTATTCCTTGCTCAGGGCTGTCTGGTATTTAGACTGGAGACAGGAGCCTTATGTACACAATCTCTCCCTGGAGGAGTAATGAAGAAGGTTGTATTACCCAGCAAAGGGAAACTATTTAGTGTTTTATCACCCCTGCCTGGAGGCCTTCCCAGCTGCTGTCTGCTTCCAAGGAGCCATTAGAAACAAAGGGACAAATACTGAGAGAGATCTTTCTCCACTAGCTTGAAAAGAGTCAGGCCATCTTTCCTGTCTTTGCTTAATGTTTTGGAACCCCAAAGGTCTTGTTTTTCTCAGATCTTTCTTAGAATAATCCCTTAGGAACAAGTTCGATCTCCTCTACTGTCACTCATTAGATCCTTTCCTTTGGTATGAGAAAGTGACCTTGAGACAGTTGGGGAGTCCACTTGTCCAATAAAGCTGAAATTTCAGGAACCGAATTCAACACAACAGAATCCTAGTTCCTAGAGCTGGAAAAATGCACGAGGTCATTCTTTCCAGTTCCTTGCCTTGAGGTCATAAGATAGCATTATCCCCATTTAATGAAAAGGTAATTGAGAAGGTGAATGACTTGTCAGAGGATGCCCAACTAAAAATGACAGGTCCAGGCAGAGAACCCAGGTGTCTTGCTTTGTATTTTTCTTTCCCTTACACCAATGTAACTTCTCTGGATAGTAGGGATTGAGTGCGTTTTGATACATAAAAAATGAACCTGGGGGTAGCTAGTGGATAATTGAAAGGTGGCCCTGGAATCAGAAATACCTGAGTTCAAACTCAGCCCTAGCTGTGTGACTCTGGCCAAGTCACTTGACTTTTGCTTGCCTCAGTTTCCTCAACTGTAAAATGGAAATAATAATATCACTTACGTGTCAGGGTTACTGTGAAGACCAAATGAGATATTTTCAAAGCGTTTAATATGGAGCCTGGCACATAAAATCTTTGTTTCCTTCCTTTCCTGATGCTTACCACATTCCTTAACTAAATGACTCCCTTCCCAAACTACCTTGTATGCAATACAGTTATATTTGTACACACACAAACGTACATGTATACACATATGTTATGTGTATACTATTGTGTATAATACAACATAATATCATATACTGTTATATTATATAACTTCTTGTTGTTGTTCAGTCATGTCTAACTTCACAATTCCATGTGGGGTTTTCTTGGAAAAGATGTTGGTTTGCCATTTTCTTCTTCAGCTCATTTTATAGATGTGAAATTGAGGCAAATAGGGTTAAGTGACTTGCCCAGGGTCACAAAGCTAGTAAGAGTCTGAGGTCAGATTTGAACTTAGGAAGTCAAGTCTTCCTGACTCTAGGTCTGGCATTCTACCCACTGTGCCACCTACTGCCCACATTATACTATATACATCTATTTTGTATGTAATCTCTTTTTGCATGATATATAGAGACTATATACTATATATGTATGTAAATTAAACACCCAAATACATATACGTGTAAATATATACATACAATTGTGTATATACACATATATGTATGTATATATTGTATAAAAATGTGTATACATACTGTTTTAGTGTGCATATGTATGTGTATATATACATATATGTACATATGTGTGTGTACACACACACACGCTCATACATGTATCCACCATTAGAAAATAAACTCCTAGAGGGCAGGTCCTATTTCATGTTTGCATCTGTATCTCCAGTGTTGAGTACAGCGTCAGCCTCTTCTTTATGGAAGGGAACTATTCTTTCTATCTCACCTAAACTCTTTCTTTCTCTGGAATTTCTCTGGAGTTAACTCAAAAGGGAG
Source organism: Notamacropus eugenii (assembly GCF_028372415.1). Classification (NCBI taxonomy): domain Eukaryota; kingdom Metazoa; phylum Chordata; class Mammalia; order Diprotodontia; family Macropodidae; genus Notamacropus; species Notamacropus eugenii. The sequence goes on from NC_092873.1 coordinate 483,709,411, forward strand.
CCAAAGAACAGCTGCTCTAGTCCCAAGAAAGGTCTCCATAATGCATTTTTTTATGCTTAACTACTGTTATTTTCCACTAAGAGGCTGCTGATTCAGGCTCTTTGGTTCAATTCAACAAGCATTTCTGAAGTGTTTACTAATTCTAGGTCCTACATAAAAGTAATTAATAAAATACAGTTTCTTCTCTGAAGGAGCTTACATCCTAATTGGGGGGTCAAGACATGAACACAATTAACTGTGATTCAAAGCAATTCTTTGCACTCAAGAAAATGAGTGTCAAGTTATCTCCCACAATGCAGTAAGAATTTTGAGGCAGGGGAGGGAGTGATCATTTAGGACTATGACCTACAATTCAGGAGGGGCTTCATGGACGAGGTAAAAACTGATTCAGGATTTGAATAGGGAGACAGACTTCTTAGGTAGAGTTTGGAGTTTGAAAGAGAGAGATCAGTTTCAAGTATTAACAAAGGCACAATGACTGTAAAGGACAGAACAAGAATTGGGACATGGGAAATGGGGGAAGGAGGACAGTGAATTTTCTATTTTGTCTAGAAAATAGAATCCTTGAGAAACATATTTTTAAAACAATTTCTTATAATAACAACCACTGAATTTAACATTTTAAAGGAGACTTCTAGTCCAACTCAAACAATGCTCATCATGAATTCCTTTAACAACATCCCAAGTAAGGATTAACTTGCCTTACTACCTTCCATGGGTAGTTCATTCCCTTGTGGGAAAATTTGTCAATGCCTTTTTAAGATGTGGTCTTCCAATAGCCTAAATGGGGTTTGCCCAGAAGAGAATATGGCAAGATATCAATTTTCATGGTTCTAGTCACTATACTTCTATTAATGCATTGTCTCCTTCAACCCATACTTTTTTAGTAAGTAATTACAATCAGTGATTCATAAATGACTTTACCTCTATTCATATGCTATTTGATTATGTGCTTATTGGTTTCATGCATTTCAGTAAATAAATGAGTTCCTAGTATGTAAAAAGAACTTTCGCCAGCCACTGATTAACAAATTAATAGCTGATGCCCTACTCTTGTGTCCTAGTGGTTTATTTAACCGACTTAGCTTTGGTGCCCTTGTTATAAGCTCCTTAATAGGCCACGGGGGTTTTCTTAAAATAACTCTTAGTCTGGGGAAGAAAAAGATAAATTATGTATTGGATGTTGAGTCCCTTTGTCAGACTTCCAATCATATCCTTTCATTATGGTTTGAGTTTCTAATGAGAAGAGAAGAAATCTTAATTTAAACAAGTGATTATTCTGGAAACAAGAGCTGATGGCAGACTTTATTTTTCTGTTCTTGACGTACATTAGAATCCACAGGTTTTGCATATATATTTTTGTGGGCTTATGCCTATTAATGTTAACTGATGAGTCAACAATATGCTTACTGAGTGACTTAGAGACAACAAGGAACAGAAAGAACTGAAAGTTAAGGGCCTTTCAGTATAGCATCTTAAAATTTAGTTGCGGAAGGTGGCGGTGGAAATTTGGACACACTTTATTTTTTAACAACAAAACAAAACCCCCTACAATTCAAGGCAGTATATGGTAAATGCTTAATAAATAAAGAGAGAGAAAGTGCTTCAACAGTTTAGGGAGATTGTTTCCAGATGCATGACCTGGAAAATCTTCCCAGAGGAGATGGGATTGAAACTGGTCAGTTTGGTTGGTGAGTACACAGGAGCTAAGGATAGTGGGCCTTATCCATGAAGGTCAGATAATTATATTTTATTCTACAGGCTTTATCCCCAGTCCCAGGAAATGTGTAAACACATGTTCTTTGTTCTAGTGAGTAGGAGGGGACAGCCTGGATGCTTCAGAGAGGATCCCTTAAGAATTTTGACCAATGCAGTGATTCAGCCACTACATCAGAGGACAGATGATGAAGCTTTGTATCCACCTCCTGACAGAAAGGCAATAAACTCAAAGAATGAGCTAAACATTAGTGGATGTGACAAATATGTGTATTTGTTTAACTTCACTGTACCTATTTGTTACAAGGATTGTGTTCTTTTTTATTGACAGTAGAGGGGAGTTTCTTGTTTTCATATATAATCCTCTTTCTATTCTATTTTGTATGTGGAGATATTATTGTATATGGAGATGTATATAGAGAGTTTAGGTTCAGAATTTTTTTAATTAAAATTTTTATTCTAACAAGTGAAAAGAGAAATCAGATAAAAACAGAGTTTTCAGATTCAAGTATGAACGTGTGAATTACAATTATTTTGTTAAGTCAGTTACCATTATATCCAACCCATCTGTCTCATGACCTGTGTGGTACTTTTAATCTGAGGCGGGTGGACTTAATGTAACTTTTTATCAAATCTATATTTGGTACATATTCAGTGTGCTATAGTTCAGTACCTCACATCTAAATTATTCTTTTATAGTAGAATGAAGATAGAGGCTTTGAATCTCATATTTTTGTTGTTTAGTTGTTTTTCAGTTATATTTGACTCTTCATGACCCTATTTGGGGTTTTCTTGGTAACAGTACTGGAGTAGTCTGCCATTTCCCTTCTCGAGCTCATTTTACAGATGAGGAAACTAAGGCAAACAGAGTGTCTTGTTCAGGGTCACACAGCTAGTAAGTGTCTGAGGCCAGATATGAATTCAGGAAAATGACTCTTCTCATACATAGCAGGTTAAAGTATTTGAGCAGACATTCTACCCCACCCCACATACCCCACATCCCTCTAGAGTTTGAAATTCAAAGATTAAAATATCAAATATCAAGAAAACTATCTGAGAGGGAAAGGTCATGGAACACCCACAATTAGGAAAATTATAACATCCAGATATTTGTGTTCTATGGTTGTTCCTCATTATTTGTGACCATCTTATGAATGGAACTGGCTTACTGCCTAGCCAAATGCTAACATGCCTGAAAATAGGAAACCAACTGACCTAGGTTCTGTCTCTTTGATCAGATCATTTATCCTCTCTTGACCTTAATTTCTTCCTCTGTAAAATGAGAATGTTTGACCAGATGAACTCTAAAGTCCCTTCCTGTTCTAATTTCTAGAATCCAGTCATTTTGGAGAATCTTAGACTTCATCTTTACAGCTTTTCCATAGCAGTGTACTTGATTCCCTTCTGTCTGTGGCATCTTTATAATGTATTCTGATGATTGGAGAAGTCAAGGCTGCTTTGGATATCCAAATACAGAGATTGAATCTCAAACTATAGTTTACGGGGGCATTCAGTGAACACAGGACATTCACTATTGTAACTCTATCATAATGGTGTTCTCTGGGTCTGCGTGTTGAAAGGAAAATCTTAAGCAGTGTGAGCCTTTGTATCTAAAGCTACTCCAAAAGAAGAGCTAGTATAGGAAATGGATCATTTCTTTCTTAGTGGAGTTAATAACATCCTAGACTAGAGATGGAAAGGACCTCCAAGGCTATCCAGTCTAGCCTTCTAATTTGAAAGACAAAGAAATGGAAGCCCAGGGAGGTTAGGTCACTTGCCTGAGGTCATGCTGGCAGGAAGTGTCAGAGGCAGGACTGAAATCCAGATCCCATGACTCCAAAACTAGTATTTTTTTCCACTGTAACACATCATGATGTCATGGAGAAGACAATAAAATCAAAGTTAATTGTTGAAAGTTAAGAGATGCTGTGTTAGTTGGAGTGAACCTTTAAAGAACAAACTAGAGCCTTCAGTGGGTGTGCATGTGTCTACATGAGAGAAGGAAGTCTGGATTGTGTCCAACTATCCATACAAATTCTTGAATTGGAATGCTCATCAAAACAAGAATATCAGAATGTTCCGGTGTTGATTATGCCCTTGTTTCCAACACAATAGTCTGTTTAAATGAAAGCAGCTTCTCTCTTCTTTAGAAATCAGCTAAATGAAAAGTGTGGGACAGAATGGCAGAAAATCCACACATTTCAGCCTTATCAATACCTGGAGTGAGCTGAAAAGGAAATATATCTTGACTGATGAAAGTTGGCAGGGTGGGGATGCAGGCCACTTTTAGGTAAACCACCTATATCTTGGTCTCTGAAGAGTTCACTGGCTAGCTATTTGCTTCTCCATGCAGATCAAGAGGTTCATTTCTGTTGTAAAGTGAATGGGTCTTCTTCTATTCTCAATAATGTAAGCTAAGGGCATAAAAACATGTGCATGTATGCTACGAAAGACTGGGAAAGAATCTGAAGTGAGGAGGTGGGGGAGGGAGGGTTCGTAAATGCTGCATCAGGTTCTGAACAGTCTATAAAAGTATTTAAATCAAGAGCAAAAAGATCCATTGACCTTATGTCTTGGGACAAATTACTTCACCTTTATTCCTCAGTTTCCTAATTTACAAGATGATAGGGATGAACTAAATGACATCTAGGTTCCCTTATAACATTATTTCATTTTCTAAGGTCATATTAAATAATTTAAATGAAATGAGCTAATTCTAGGGCAGGACAGGAAAAACAGGCAAAGTAATGATTTTTCACTATACTGAACTGAGAGAGTCTGCCTTGCCATCGTACTACAATTTTTGTCTGAAAGGGAAGGGAATAAGCATTTGTATAGTGCCAGATACTGCATAAGTTCTTTACGGATACCTCATTTCATCCTCATAACACCCTTGAGGAATAAGTGCTATTATTATCCTCATTTTACAGTTTAGGAAACTGAGGCAAACAGAAGTTAAGTGACTTGGTCAGGATCAGATAGCCAGTCTGAGGTCAGATTTGAACTTAGGTCTTTCTGATTCCAGACTCAGCACTTTATCCACTGAGCCACAAGTAACATAGATGGCATAGTGCTCTTTCTGAGTTTCAACCTTTCCATAGGTCAAAAAGGAAAAATTCTACTCTGGATCTGATTATCATCAATAGCAAAAAAAAAAAAAAACTGGCTGTGGTGAGAAGGATAGGAACTCTTGCTAAAAGTGGCCTCTATGTCTTAGAGTTTGTAACAGAAGAGAAGAAAGTCAGGCATAGTCTGACGTACTCCCTAGATTTGGGAAGTTCAGTTTCTAAACGTTTAAAGGAAAGATGACAAATATAGCTCTGTGGTCTTGAATTCTACAGAGGAAGATAATCCAAAAGTGATAGGAAACTCTCAAGAATGAAGTTATGAAGACACAAAGGAAGTAATTTTGATGAGAAAAAAAAACAGGAATTGTTTGAAAAGACCTATATGGCAACTCACTAGCTAATCTGATATTTTTAAAAGACTTGTCCAGAAGATGGATGAAGGAAGGTGACAGAGGATGAACATAAAACCATATCACATATCTCTGAGAATAGAATAAAACCTTAGAATAATCTATGGCTTGGGAACAAAGCCAAAATAATCAGGGAGGAGCCAAGATTCCATAAGACCTCTGCTTGAGTTGGATGGGATGGGGATATCTGATGAGAGAGATGACAGTGTTGCCCAGGGTTCTTGCTTCTGTTTTCTCTGCTAAGTGTGAAGGCAAGCAAGGTAGGATCTTTTGCTGTTTTTATTTATACCAAGAAGTGTAATGCCTCTGAATAATGTGATTAAGGAGGATTTTTCCCACCCATTATTGGGCCTGGAATATTTGTAGGAAGATCAACATCTTTTGTTAATGAGGCACAGGTTCTCCAGGGATATGATGGCCTCTGGCTCTAAAACATGTATAGAGACACTGAGGTGCAGTTTTACTTTGGGGCTTAGTTTCTGGAAGAAGGCTTTTGTGCCAGATGAGAGATTCTGGGAAGCCCATCAGCAGTCCCCCAGCTTTGAAAACCTAGATGTCGATGTTTTCTTCTCTGGTAACTATAGTCAGACAGTTGGACCTGTCTGTTGATTTGTGATATATGTATTGATTATGATCAGACAGAGGAAGCCATGTCTGTTGGTCTTTGATTTCTCCGTATTTTCTCTAAAGTTCAAGGTGCTGAGCGAGGTATCTGAGGCCAGTTTGAACTCACAAAGATGAGTCTTCTTGACTCCAAACTGGGCACTCTATCCAACTGGCTGAGCCTTTAGCTAGTACACTAATTATGCTAGAAATAAGAATAATGAAATACCTGAAGTTCATCCCTTATAAGGATCAGTTGAAGGAATGGGATCATTCAGCATGGAGAAAAGAAGTCTTGGGAAGAGAGAAGAATTATCTTTAAGTGTCTGAAAGGTTGTCACATGGAAGAGGGATTAGATTGATCCTGTTTGGGCCTTTAGACCAGAAGTAGGGGAAGAATGTGGGAGCAATGTCAGGCTTGATGCCAGGAAAGATGTTCCTAACAATTAGAGCTGCCCCAAAGTGGGCTGGTAGTATGTTTACTCTTTCTGGAGTTTATGAAAAGCTTGAATGATCACTTGTAGGGTATGTGGTAGGGGGTTTTACTTTTGGCTCCAGGTCCCTTCTGACAACCTTTCCAATTCTGAGATTGGTTCATTCTGTCACGTATGTAAAGAGCATTTAAGTCTATAAACAATAGCAAAGAAAATAACCCCCCAAATCAGTAACACACAAGTGAGTGTACAAGTAACTGCATTTCTGTTATGCCAAAAGGAATGAACACTGTGCATTAATGTTAACGAGGTAGTAACAAAGTCATAGCTCACATTCACCATAAATTATGTTTCTGTTTAATATCGTCTTTATTGCTTAGTTCTTCTGGTCCTGCTTTCCTCATTCAGCATCACTTAGAATCATAGATTTCATCTTCCCATATTTAGTGGAATTTTTCATATTTATTTGGAATGGAAAATCTACCAAAGGAAATGGTCAGTATCTTACTATTAATAATGTCCCACCATTTCTCAACTCATAATCAAGTAAGTATTCTTATAGGTCAAATGGTGTAATGAAAGTCACTCAGAGAGTAAGAAGACCAGTGTCCAAATGATGACTTTCACTAACGATAATAAGCTCTCTCCAAACAAGGTCCTGCCTTAATTATCATTTTATCTCCTCCAATATCTATCACAATACCTTATGTATTATTTCCTCGGGCTAAATTTTCTTAGTTCATTTGATGTCTTCTATTATAACATACTATCCAGGTCCCTTTATCTCCTTTGCTTTGATAACATTCAGATAGAGAAGAGATCTCTTTGCCTATAAATCAACAGATAAGTGTTTGACTCCTTGCTATGTGTAAGATACCATATTAGGCATTGTGGGAGACATAAGTGGGAGATGCAGGACCTCAGTCACTGCCCACAGACAGCTTCCAATTTAGTTGGAGAGGTAAGACATGTGTACTGTAAAATAGAACTAGCAATACCCCCTAATTATCTGCTGATTGGTTAGGTTCTTTTTTAACCTGTCTTCTAAGGTCTCCTCCATCTCTGACAGTCAATGACTCTGGGCATAGCTGTGCTCTGAAAACCTAAGTAATGCCCAGGATTACACATGCTTTAGGGATATCCTCAGCTTCTTCTCAACTTAGCTCAGGGTAGGGTATCACTCTTTTTACAATGCTCCTGTTTCTATTTTCAGTTTTCAGATTCTACATGGGAAGAGTAGATCCATAGCTAGAGTGAGAAGGGTGCTCAGAGACCATCCAAGCCAATCCCTTAATTTTACATTTAAGGAAACTGAGGCACAGAGACTGGCTCAAGATCACATGGGTAGGATTCGAACCCATGTCTTCTTGCTCTGAAACCATCATTCTTTGTCCAGTACTCTGCTGCTAACATTGGAAATGGGTTGCAGTCCCTTGTTTAGTTAGCTTCTATTTGTCTTTCTTGGATATTCAAAGACGTCTTCTTTCTTCTTTCTCTGTCTTTCATCCCCATAAACCAAGTAACGTATTTGCTCAAAATTAATTACCATGGCTCAGGGCCTCCCCTTTTCATTTATTTCCTTCCTGGGCTATCAAGCTGGTGGTTCCCCAGCACAACCTCTTCAAAGAGGCTGTCACATCGACAGCAAGGGAAATATGAAGTAGACTTTTGAAGTTAAATTCCCTCTAAAACAAAAGTAGTTTGATTTTGTAAGATTCCCCAGAAAACCCTATATGCTTTCCTTTCTTCTTTGGCCATTTCTAAGACCTCTAATCAGGATCCTAGTGTGAAACTTGTTTGGGGTTCCCAGATGTCGGACATCTGTGGAATCATCTAAGAGTGCAGTGACTTGTCTAGATGCATAAAGATTCCATACTGATCTTCATTGGACATCCCCTGTGACTGTTGTTGAACCACAATCTGATTTCCTGGACTTTTTGATATTACTATGCCCTATAGAAGGTTAATTGAAGCTATTGAAAAAGTATGAAGAACCCAATGAGTACACTTGGTTGAATCCCTAGAATATATCTTATTTAGGCCAAATACTCCATCTTCTCTTTTATAGACAGCATGACGTAGTATTTTCCCTTAAATTATCATTGGGTTCAAGCCTGAGTATTGGCATTTACCAGCTTTGTGACTCTGTACAAATTTCATGACTCCCTGGGTTTTGATGTCCTCATCTTTCAAGTGAAAGGGCTGGAGCCTGATGAGGAATAACAAGTCTATTAGAAATTCAGGTCAATCTCAGTGGCACATGTAGTCTTAAAGAAGTTTTTTTTTTCTTTTCTTTCTAAACCACCCATTGTTTTGACTTCAGTTATTGTTGAGAATAACTTTTCCCATGTGAAGAACTTAAAGTGATAACTGTCATGCAACTCACCCAGGAGCAGGCCTGGTTAATGGGGTCCTGGGGCCATTTTGTAATTTGATTTCTCAGACAGCGTGTTTTCCCCTTCCCAAGAACAGATTACATCTAGGGTAGCTCTAGAATTATTCACACCTCATTTGAGCTTGAATTGGGTGGCATGAGTCATTTAGAGAAAGAATTTCCTTTCCCTGAGACATTCATTAAAATCTGCACCTAGGGACTTCAATTGATTTCATTTCCAAACAACTTTTTCTTTATAAAACAATGGGAAAACTAGAGGGAAGAATGAAATTGTTTCCTGTTACAAGAATCACCCTACTGTGGTCAGGAAAAATGACCCCTTCAGGGTTAAAGACAGCCAGAGGTTGTCTCCCAAAGAGGCAGTATTTTTAAATTGCAAAACTGTCTCCTGTTCAAGGGTTGTCTCTGACATTTAACAAGTCTAAGCTCATCTCTTAAAGGGAAACAGTAATGCCATGGGTTTGGATTTTTATTTGTTTTTCAATCTGGTGTTATTTGTCTCTGGAACCAGAGGGGATAGAAGAGCATTCTCTAGAATCTCTGGGGGGGAAATTTACAGAAATACTGTATAATCTTGTGGGTTGTCTGCATGACCTTAAATTGAATTAGCCCCAGCTTCCATCAAAAGAAATGACTTTGAAAGTCTTTTTTTTGCTAATGAAAGATCTAATACTACATTAATTTGTATTACTGATGCTGAATCAGACCAAATTCATGATTAACCTATACGGACACCCTGAATTATAACACCTGATTTATGAATGATACCCATGAGTATCATTTGGAGAGGCTTGGGAGAGGGAGTTGTGCAACAAAGCATAAGATGTATTTGTTGAGCTACCACTGGTGACATTCTGGGTGGCCAATGGCACCATGCTGCCTAGCAGAAAGGAAGAACTGGGTTGGGGGTAATGAGAAAGAGATATATTTCTGGCCTTTATGTTCCCAGTGGGAAAATGGCACAGACTCAATGTCATACATGATGGTTAGGTTTCTAAGCCTGCCCACAAAATCCTATTAAAACCAAACTATAGTAGATATGTTACTCTAATACTCAATTATGGGTTGGCCCAGGGACCTGACCACCATGTATTACATTGACACTCAAATCCTTTCCTGATAGAAATTAAAAACTGTCTCAGAAATGAGTTTTTGGACCACAATGAGCTTAAGATGGGAATTCCCTGTAGAAGAACTGAAATGACATGGAATTTGAAATCGTAGAAACTGCATTCAAATCCCAGGCATGGCACCTACCCCCTATGTGACTGAAGAAATCATTTCAATTCTCTGGGCCTCAGTTTCCTTATATATAAAATGAGGTGGTTATGCTTGATGACTGACTTCTACAGCTCTTCATTTATTATCCTGTGAAGCCATTTCTGAAAAGCTTGCTTCTTCCTTGGTATGGTATACCCCAGCTATGCTAATACTTGACTTTTGTCCACACCCTCCAGGAAAACTGGGAATAACCATGAAGTCTCCATTTTGACATGACACCTTTCTTTTCTGTTCTTTCCCTTGTCCATCCATCGCTGATCTAGTGGTCAAGGAGAACTGTGGCCTATGCTACAAGGACTTGTTGAGCCCTTTGCAGGGGCTGCTCATTTGGTATCTCCATGGCACCAAACTCTTACCTGTGACTCTAAGAAGCTGTCACAAATATGGTGGCCAGTAACCATTACATGAGTTGGGGGTATCTGACAGGCCTCAAACCTTTCAGTGAGTTAGGGAGTATCTATCCCAAGCACTCTATGCCTGGCAGAAGGGGGAAGGGGAACAGTTTGTTCCAAAGATTATGAAGGTAGCTGAAGCAGGTGCTGTGGAGCACTTAAAACTTGGTTAGGCACTGAAGACATCAAGGGCATCCACTGCATCCCAGTAACCCTGACTCTTTTCTTGACGGTGGACTTCAATGACTCTGGAAGAGAGAGAGAGAGAGAGAGAGAGAGAGAGAGAGAGAGAGAGAGAGAGAGTGAGAGAGAGAGAGAGAGAAAGAGAGAGAGAGAGAGAGAGAGAGAGAGAGAGAGATTAATGACTGCATAAAACTGCCTCATTTAAATCCAACTCACACATAATTTAAGGCATCACCTTGTTATGTCATTGGTCCTTTTCAAAAATGAAGATTGAATAACAATCTCTGATCTAGCAAACTCTATTCCACCGCCAAATTTTTGACCAGAACTAACCACAGTGAAATGGCTCAAGTTAGACATTAGGAAGGAGAAGGAAAGGAAAAGAATTTGAATTATGCACAAACTTCATAAATCTTCCCCATCCAAGAGTAGGCTTGACTCAGGTCAAAGTCATATCTGGTTTGACTGTGTGTCTTCCTCATGCAGGTGTTTTGAGGAGCTTTAACACATTAGTTGTATGACCATGGGTAAATCTTTTAATATTCCCTGGGATCTAGGTTCCTCATCTATAAAATGAGGACAGTAATGTTTGCAAAGCCTTCTTCTCAGAGCCATTTGGGAAGAAAATGCTTGGCAACCCTTCAATTGTAAAATAAAAAGAACTGTTATTTAAACTGCAGGACTTTGACAAGGTGAGAGACATTTGAAAGGTTGGCTATGGGGCTAAGTGGGAACACAGCTGTCTTCTCTGAAGGATGAAGGCACCAGAGCAGCAATATGGGGCCACATAAAGACTACAGGATTTGAAGTCAGAGGTCCTAGGTTTGAATGCTAACTATCTGTGTGACCTGGGGTAAGTTTCTTCAATTTCCTCATTTGTGAACATAAAAAACTTGAATGGCTTCTACATTTAAAATGGCCTCTGAGGTTCATTAAAGCTTTAAATATACCATCCTATGATTTCCATCATATTTATGTATTTGGGTAAGCTGTTGGTGGAAGACACTGTTCTTCAGGTATTCAGTCAGTAAAAGAGCCCTTATTGAAAACTCCACATTTTTAGGAACCTCTCTTAGGCATGTAAATTCCTTAGATGTTGTTGTTGGCCTTTCATTCTCAAATAGGACTGTGATATCAGGAAGATGATTCCATGACTTGCAAGTGAATTGGATATAAGTGAGGCAGGGCTGTTCAAGGTCACCAGCCTCATTTTCTCCTCCATAGCAAGATATAGATCAGGATGACTTGTAGACAGGAATTGACTCATATTTTTATTTATATCCATGCCTAGCGCAATGCCTGGCACATAGATGATGTTTAATAAATGCAAGTTTAGAGTCTAGTAGAAGGGAGCATGGTTGCTAGATTACAAATTCCGTGAGAATGGAGGTTATGTCAATCAATCAAAACATTTATTAAGCACCAGGTACTCTGTGCCAGGTACTCTGCTAAGTACTAGGGATACAAAAAGAGGCAAAAGACAACTCCTGCCCCAGCCTACCCCTAAGGAGTGTATCACAGTGCATGCAATAAATGGTCCATGAATGAATTCACTGAAAAATACTTGTTATCAACAGATGAATCAAGTGGATTAATGGAATTTCATACTTGGATGAGCTTTTGGGGCAAGTCATGTGCCATAGTGTTTAACTGTCTGAAGTTGGAATTGAGATGTCCTGAGTTCAAATGGTGTTTTTAGCTGTGTACATCAATTAATCTCTTTCAGGCTCAATTTCTTCAATGTATAAAATGGAGCTAATGATACCCTGACAGTACCTTCTTCTTGGGGTCAATAGGAAGTTTAGATGAGGTAATATATTTAAAAGTGTTTTACAAATTTGAAAATAGGGCAGATATTCCAGGGCCTTGTACATTGCTTTCTTTAAATTTCTGACTATATGATTTCATTGGTGTATGGAATTTTTGGTAAGAAAATTCCCTCTACCAAATCATATTGGCGACTATCTGGAGATTGATTGGGTCTTGTTTCTTTTCCTGCAGGGCCAAAGAGATTAAGACTAAGTTGGGCACTCTCCTGCAGAAGCCTGATACGACCATCGACTTTATCATACCATATCCTGATAAGCCAGAAAAGCCTGTGAAGACCCAAAAGTGAGTACTGAAGCAGAATCAACCAGTCCTTCTAAAGACTGGCATTTTGATATGAATGACTCCCTTTATCTGTAGAATTCCCAAGATTAGTACTTTAGGAAGCTCCCAAGAACCTCACTGGCTAGTGAATAAAGTCATAGGGCACGTCATATCGCTCCTGTCCATGACATCAAGCAGTGGACATTGGTGGACTTCTTATAAAAACAAAAGACAACAAGTCCTTCCCTAGAAGACCAGACAATATCATGGAAGAGACAAAGCTCACATACATGGCATGGCTTCAGAAACTTTACAAAAGGCTGCCAACATTTTCTTACACTTGGATTCAATGAAATCATTTCACAAGGGCCACAGGTGGTGTAGACAGTGGACTGTCTGGGAAAAGATTTGAGAGATTTAGTTGACTGCAAGCTTGCTATCAATCTACAGGGTGATATTGTGGCAGAAAGACCCCCAAACAAGCATACTCTTAGGCTGCCCTGAGAGCAGTAGAGTTCAAAACTAGGGAGGTCATAATCCCAATATATCTGTCCCAATCTAACTATATATGGAGTACTATGTTCAGTTCTGGGCATCACATTTAGGGAAGGCTAGTGAAAAACTGGAGCACACTTCCAGAAGGGTGATCAATATGGTGAGAGCCTCAAAGTTCTAGAAGTTTTAGTTGAAGAAAGTTGGGATATTAAGGCTGGAAAAGTCATAGTGGAGAGCTCCAGATGCTGGATTAACTATCTTCCAGTATTTTCAAGGTTCTTATGAGGAAGAGGCATTGGATTTGTCCTGTTGGCACCAGAAAGAGGGACTTGAAGCAATGGGTGGCAGTCATAAAGAGGCAGTTTTCAGCTCCCTGTAAGAAAAAAAAATCTTCCTAACAATTAGAGCTATCCAAAAGTGGAAGAATTTGTATCAGGAATACTAGCGTCCCCTTCACAAAAAGTCTTCCAGTGGAGTCTGGATACCACTTCATTGGCTATGTGTAGAAGAAATTCTTGTGTCCTGTTGTGGGGTGGAGTGGGTAATCTCTGAAGCTCTTTCTGATTTTTTGATTCTCTCTAATTCTAACTTTGTGATTCTGAGTGGTTATAGGGAGAGTATGTAATCATACCCAGTAGTTGTGGTTTAGTTGAAAAAGCAATAGTTTTGGAGTCAAAACACTTGGATCCAAGTCCCAGTTCTGATACTTACCAGCTTCATGACTTTAGTAAATTAATTAACTTCTTTGGAGCCTCAGTTACCCCATCTGTAAAATGGTGATAATAATGTTTGTAATGATCTACATCAGAGAATTTTGTAATTGCAATAAAAAGTTTTGTAAGCCTTATAGAGCTAGAGAAAATTTTATTACTACTCAAGGATTTATAGAAGTCTTAACCTAAAACAAACCTAGGGACTCCATGGTTTAATATGACAAGAGAACAGTGAGAGAGTTTTATCCAAGGTTACAAAACAAGTTAAAATAAGCTTTAATTTAGAAGAAATAAAATAATTTTCTCAGCATAAAAATCCCTGTTCTTGTCCTTCCACTTGATGACAAGTACCCTTGGCCTACTCAGCTACCCAGCTACTTGATTCTGTAGTATTGACATATTATGTGGCTTCAGTGAGACAGAATAATTAAAGGGTTACAATCATGTTCGTTTCCTTGTTTCACGAAAGATTCGAAAGGTTTTTTTCTCTTTTTTTTCAAGGCGTTTTTAAGAACTCTGGGAAATACCCAGAGAAAATCTTGGCTAGAAATGGTGACCCCAAAATGTGCTTTAACTGATATACCCCTTTTGAGAAGAAAATGGACATGGAAACTGGGAAAAAGTCAAGAATTAAAGGTTCTGTTAGATGTCTACCAACTAATATGTTCCACCTAGATTAATCCTTATATTTTAAAGATGAGTAAACTGAGTCCTAGAGAAGTCAAATTACTTGTCCAGGTTCAGGGAGTAGTAGTAAATAGTAGAGCAGAAATTTTAATGCAAGTTATCTGACTCCCAGGTTTAATGCTCCTTCCATTGGACTTTCCTTTTTATTTCTTGGAATGTAAAGAAAATGGAGATGAAACTTAGTAAATCTGGGTTCTGGTCAGTGTGGCATTGTAGAAAGAGCACTGGAATAAAGGCCTGTCTTTTGGCCTCAGTTTCTTTATGTGTATGCTAGGTGGTACAGTGGATAGAGGGCTGGCCCACAAGTCAGGAAGACCTGAATTCAAATTCAGCCTCAGACTCTAGCTATGTGACCCTGGACAAGTCAATTTAACCCTCTTTTCCTCAGTTTCCTCATCTGAAAAATGATCTCGAAAGGGAAATGACAAACGGCTCTAGTATCTTTGCTAAGAAAACCCCCAAAAGGTCAAGAAGAGTCAGATGTGATTGAAAAATGACTAAAAAAACAAAAGGCCACATTCCTCTATTGTGAGAATCAGGAGACGTAATAAGTGCAGAAATACTCCTTAGGGAAGGATACTTTGGCGTCATTTTGTTAGAGCAGAGACTATAGATAGAGAAGGAGGGATATGACCTAAAAGGCATCACAAGCTCTCAGAGCTGGAATGGACTTTGGAGGCCATGTAGTCCAACTTGTGTCTGAACAGGCCCATTTCCTAAAACATTAGCAGATAAATGGTCATCTAACTTTGACTGAAGAACTCCACTCCCCGGAAAGCCCACTACTTCCTAGGTCCTTCCCGAGTTGTACTCCTACTGATTTGTAGGAAATTTTTCTTTAACTCAAGCCTAAATCTGTCTCTAACCAACTTCTACCTGCTACTGGAGTGTAGGATGTGTCCAGAAAAGACTACAACATCTGGTGTGAGGGCTGTAGAGCCTTTTTCAGGGCTGCTTTCCACCTTTTTAGTCCACCTGATCCACCTAACTCTCACCTGTGGCTCTAAGAAGCTGTAGCAAACTCAGTGGCCACATCCCAGAAAAAGACTTATAGGAGACAAGCTAAACCAGGCTCAGGGTAACAGAGGGGGTCTCTAAACCATCAGTGAGTTAGTTAAGTGTCTACCCCAAGCATGGAAAGATTTCCCCTGGTGGAATGAGCAGAGGAGAACTATTTGCTTCAATGGTCATGAATGCAGCTAAAGCAGGGTGTGTGGAGTGCTTAGAGTTTGGTCACACATCAAAGACGCCAAGATTATCCCCTACATCTTGAGCCATCGCCAGTCATCTTGACTCCATCCCGCCACTGGACGGTGATGACTCCCTAAGAGTGAGGCTAACAGCTTCATGCAATTCTGCCTCATTTAAATCCAATTTATGCATGAATCAAAAGATATCACCCATACCATTTTACCATTTTTAAGCTATCTCAAAGTCCTGTGACACAGGCAAGTGACAAAGCATGATACAATGGGAGCTGTAGTCACATTCCTGCACACAGGTGGCCCCGGCCATAGGGTCATAGTCTCACTGAAATCAGCAGCAGGATTTAGCAGTGCCCTGGGTATCTGAGAAGCCCTTTAAGGATTGCACTGCTCAGCTCATGGTATGAGGAAGGAGCTAGAAAATTGTCCCTAAAAATTGTCTGCTTATCCAGCCCTGACCTGGCTACCATGGCAGGCAGGGATTCCATCCTGAGTCAACACACACACACACACACTCACACACACATACACACACACACGCATGCACGCACGCACATCGTACAAAAATTTCTGCAGAGATGATCACACTCACCATTAGTCCATGGAATATGTGTACACTGATAGACAACACAAAATTCTGTAGACCTGAAAGACAAACAGCTCTTGTTGCAAGAGAATCCAGCACTTATCACATCCAAATAAAAACCCTAAGTGAATCAAGGTTGGCAAATGAAGGCCAGCTTACTGAAATTGGAGCTGGATATATGTTTTTCTGGAATGGTTGTAGAAAAGGGAAACACCATGAAGCTGGTGTAAATTCTGTGATCTGAACTAATCTAGTCTTGAAGCTGGTGTAAATTCTGTGATCTGAACTAATCTAGTCTTGTATACCTATCAAAAGAAGTCAACAACAGACTCGTGACAAGGAGAATGCCACTTGCAGGAAAATGCCATGCTATTCATCATCAGTTTCTATGTTCTCAGCACGACAAACCCTGATGAGGTCAAAGAAAAGGTTTATGAAACCTTGGAGACACTTGTGTGCAATGTGACAAAAGAAGACAAGCTTATATAAAATTCTGTGTAACTTTAATGTTAGAATAGGTTCAGACTGCTAGACATGAAGACTTGTGCATCTCATGACCTTCTCATCACCAACACTGTCTTCCATTTCCCTAAATGCAATGAAACCTCATGGATGCACTCTCACATCAAGCATTGGCATTTAATAGACTGTGATTGTAAGAAGAGGCAGACAAGATGTGAGAGTAACGAAGGCCATGAATGGCAGAGAGGGCTAGATTGATCATAGACTTATCCTCTAGAAGCTAAATATTCTGATTCAACAAAAGCAAAATCCCAAGGCAAAATAACTTCTAGGAGAATTGATATCAACAGTTTATGGCAGCTTCTCTGAACACCAACAGTTTGTTGCTAACTTGGAAGGAAAGTTGAGCCAACACACAGTAGGCAACAGAGGAGCAGAAAAGGAGGGGGCAGGGCTAAATACTTCCATAGTGTTCTCAACAGACCATCATCCATCAATGCTGAAGCCACTGACTGTTTACCTCAGGTTGAAGTCAATCCCTCCCTAGCTGAACCTCCAAATAAAGAACAGGTTTAGAATGCCATTAGACTCATTTCATGTGGCAAAGCACCTGGTGCTGATTCTATTCCAGTGAGATTTACAAGGAGGTTATCCCCTGCCTCCATTGTCCATTTCTATAAAGGAAAAGCAAATGGATTGTCCTATGACAATCATGGGAGTGGTGTCTCTCTCTTAGTCACTGCTGACAAGATTTTTTCCGGAGTCCCCCTTAATGGGCTGATCCTTCACCTAGAAGATGGTCATCTACATGAGAGCCAGTGTGTCTTCAGAAAGGGCTGAGAATTGATTGCTATGGTGTTTGCTTCTTGACAACTCCAGAAGAAATGCCAGGAGAAGAATAGAGGTCTGTACCCAAAGTTTATAGATTTGACCACAGCCTTTGATACTGTCAGTCATGAAGGCTTATGGAAAATTATGTCAAAATTTGGTTGACCAGAGAAGTTCATCAATATTGTATGTCAGCTTTGTGATGGCATGGTTGCCTGGGTTCTGGACAATAGACAATGCTCTCACCTTTCTCTGTCACCAGTGCAATGAAAGAAAGTCTTTGTGATTGCTACCATGTTTTTTATCATTTCTTCAGTCATGTTGTCAAATATCTTCAATGAGGATGAACACAACATCAAGGTCAGCTACCGTACTGATAGTAAATCCTTCTATTTGAAAAGGCTACAAACCAAGATCAAAGTGGAGGGAGTGTTGGTGAATGATTTTTTGTTTGTAGATGATTTTGCACTAAAGGCAGCCTATGAAACTGAGATGCAACAAAGTGTGGGTCAATTCTCTTCAGCTTATGCTAATTTTGGCCTAACAATTAACATGAAGAAGACACGGATGCTCCATCAGTCAGTGCCACAATATCTATATGTGGAATCATTGGTTATAACAGATGGAGTAGTTTTGAATACTGTAGATAAATTCACTTACCTTGGCAGTATACTTTCTAGAGAGGTACACGTTGATAACGAAGTTGTATACTTTCTAGAGTTGTACATTTTGATAATGAGGCTGGTGCACACATTACCAGAACTAGCTCAGTGTTTGGGAGGCTCCAAAGGAAAGTGTGGGAGAAAAGAGGTATTGGACTGTCTACCAAGCTGAAAGTCAACAGAACTGTTGTGCTGTCTTCACCAGGAAACTGCATCACTTTAATTATCTTAGGAAGATTCTGAAGATCACGTGGCAGAATAAGATACCAGAAACTGAGGTCCTTTCTCAAACTAAAGTGCCAAGCATTTAAACTCTACTGCAGAGAGTACAACCACATGTTGTTCATGTGTTGTTGTTCAAATGCCAAATGTATGCTTGCCAAAAAGACTATTTTATGGAGAACTCAAACAGGGCAAGCATTCATATGATGGTCAGAAGAAGCAATACAAGGATGCTTTCAAGGTCTTTCTTTAAGAATTATGAAATTGATTATGTGACATGGGAGAGACACTGGCACAGAACCACTCAGCATTGTGTGCCTTCATCAAGGACGATGTTGTGCTTTGTGAGGAAAGCAGAACTGAAGTAGCTCAAAAGAAATAAGAGATGTGCAAATTTAGAAAATCCATCCAAATGTTCACATGGATTATCTGTGCCTGACTTGTGGTAGAACATTCTGAGCTCATATTGGTCTGATCAGCCACAGTCAGACATATTCTAACTTGACTCTAACATAGTGATATCATTTTGGTCCTCTTAAAGAACAAAGGACAGCCAACCCACTGCTCTCAGTTTGGCCTCAGAGGCCCATCAGAGTAAGGCTGACTTATGATAGTCGTTCAATACTTGAAGACCCCTCTTATGTTCCTCCTGAGCTATCTCTTCTCCAAGGCAAACATTCTCATTTCCTTCAAACCGTTCTTATATGCTATAAGCAGGGGAACTGTCACTATCTTGGTTAACCTCCTCTGGATATTGTAGCTTATCAATGCTCTTCTTAAATTGTACCCAGAACTAAACACAGTACTCCATACATGGTCTGACACAGGTGTAGCATGCCTATCACCTCATTATTCCTAGATGCTATGCCTCTTAATGAAGCCTATGATCACATTAACTTTTGAGGCTGTCATCACACCATCGTATCATATTGAATGATTTTTTTGTCAGACAAATGGTTTCAATTCTGTGTCTAACCCTGCTTCTAACCTTTTACCATTGAAGATCAATACTGTCTCTGCACTTCAGTAGTCTTAGAGATGCCTCAGCCATTGAGAGGTTAAAGTGTACTGGGGGGCATACAACTAAGTATGTGTCAAGAGGTGAGATTTGAACACAAGTCTTTCTGGTTTGGAGGTCAACTCTATTACATAATAGGTGCCTCTCATCCCAAGATTTTCAGATAAACTCTTCTCCTCCATTTTGTCCTTGTGCTTCTGAGTTCTTTAACACAAATATAACATAGTTATCCCTATTACATTTTTGTTAATTACATATTTTTTCAATGAGCATGCATTTTTTCTCTCTCCCATTTTCTTCTTGACCCCACTGGAAAAACAAAAATCCCTTGTAATAAATATCCATATTCAAGTGAAACAAAAATTCCCATAATGGTTATTTTCAAAAATATGTTTCATTATTCATATTTAGTCTATCACCTTTTTATTAAGAGGTAATAATAATACTAATCATATCAGTAGCTAGCATTTATATACACCTACTATGTGGCAGGTACTGTGCAAAGCCCTTTACAAATATAGTTGATCCTCACCATAACCCTAGGAAGTAGGTGCTATTATTATACCCATTTTACAATTGAGGAAACTGAAGTAAATGAGAATTTAGTGACCTGCCTAGGGTCACACAGCTAATGTATATCTGAGGCTGGATTTGAACTCAGTAGGTCTGTGCTCTATCCACTCTATGCATCTGCCTGGGTAGCATTCTTTACTGTACATCCTCTGGAATGGTGCCTGATGATTTCTTGATCAGATTTTTTAAGTTTCTCACACTTTTTCATCTTTGCAATATTATTGTTATATTATAAGTTGATCTCCTGGCTCTGCTCATTTCACTCTGCATCAGTTCATACAAGTCTTCCCAGGTTTCTTTGAAACCATCCTCTTCATCGTTTCTCATAAAACAATAATATTGCATTATATTAGCATCCGATAATTTGTTTAGCCGTTCCACAGCCCATGTGTACTCTCTTAGTTTTTATGTCTTTGCCACCACTGAAAAAAGAGCTTCTATAAATATTTTGACACATATTGGACCTTTGCCTTTCTGTGATCTCTTTGTATCTTCAGTGTAAAAAATTATAAAGCTGCCTCAATTCAATCTCCCAAATTTACATTGGTTCAATCTAAATTTGATAAGACAGCTCTCTCTTAGAAATCCCCATCCTTTCTTTTTGGGTTCCTAGACTGGAAGAATATTTACAATAAGGAAAAAAAAACATCTAGATTACATTATCTGTAAATGAAGATTATTTTAGGAGGCAACCTGGAGAGGAAGACTAGAGAAGCAGTGTGACTATAAGACTAGGAGTAGGAAGATTGGGGGTTCTCATCCCATTTCCATCAGTATCCACCCCTCTTGTCTAGAATGCCCTCTCTCTCTGCTTCTTAGAATCTCTGACTTCCTTTAATGTTCTGCACAAATACCAGGTCTTTCCCAAACTCTCCTTATTTCTCCTCCCCAACCAGTGACCTCCCTATATGACTACTTTCCATCTATTCTGTTTTTATCTTTTTTTAATCTTTTCCTTACAGATTTATGTATATGCTGTCTACACAATTAGGATATAAACGGCTGTAGAGGTTTTTTGACTTTTCTTTGTTCTTAGCACAGTGTCTAGCACATAGTAAGCTCTTAATCAATGCTTATTAATTGACTTTAATTGATTTTGGACCTCAATTTCTTTATTTGTAAAATAAAGGCCTGAATTAGACTATTCTAAGGTCCCTTGTATTTCTAAAATTCAATAAACCTCTGAGTCTCCTACCTAAAGACTCTGAATAAGGTTTGAAAACATAGGCTTCTCTCTCTACCTACCCATATATGAAAGAGAATCCAATACTTATAGAACCTGGTAAATTTCTTTTGTCCAAATAGCCATCAATTTCATGTAGAATTGAAGACTTAGGGTAAGAAGAAACAGGCTAGTATTTTTATCTTTTTTTTCATCAACCTAAGTGGTTATTTCCATTCTCCTCCTTTTATTTCTTCAAAGTGATCCTAGCCACAGGAAGGGAGATATAATTGAGTTTTCTGCATTTATAAAAGAGAAGCTCATCACTGCAGAGTGGCCATTGGATTATAAAAGCCATATTTCATAGCTGAGACTGTAGCAGCAGTAGACCATAACCTCCCATCTGAAAGTAAACAAAGAGACAGTTATTGATCTGTTAGACCCTACTTTTAAAAAGTTAAATAAAATATCATGCTTCCTGCTTTGATATTTGCCAGTAGACTATGCATAACCCTGAACTATTTCATTGAATCTTGGCCTAAATACAGGAAGAAAGGGCCTGGTTTATAAGCAAACCAAAACCATAGGACTACTTGTCCACTTCTAATTGTTTATGTGTCCCCTTTTTTCCCCTTTGCCTCTCCTCTGCCCCAGTCTCTTCTGGGAGTTTGAATTGTTTTGAAAAATACCACTTATCCCCAGAAGACATTTATATGACTCATAATCATGTTCCCTAAGGGGAACTGATGTTATAAGCCTTTTCCACTCTTAAACTCCCACTCAAATCTTTCTCCTCATTCCATTACTGTTAGCAATTGACTTCATTCCCTAATTATTGAGAAGGATTGGGATGTAGTTTCCTCCTCTACACCTTGAAATGTCTTCCTATAGTTACCCTATCTTCTCATTTCCTTAGTTCTCACTGGATACTTGTCTTTTCCCTTGGAGGCTTAACCCCTTCACCTACACCTTTGATCCTACCCCCTTCTATCTCTTCTGAAACTTTGCTCCATCAGTTACCCCATCACCTTATATCTTCAGTCTATTGCCATTGATTCCTTTCTCTTTGGAGACAAACATACTCAGGTCTTCCCTATACTAGACACTTTCCTTTGATTCTCAAACGATTTGTCTTGAAATATGACTTCTGTTACTTAGGAGCAAAAATCTAAAGTTTAGAAGGGATATAGTTCAATTCTTTCATTTTACAGATGAAGAAACTGCATCCTTCCTAGATTAAGTGATCCACTTGAGGTCACTCAGGTGGTCACACACCCAGGATTTTAAATCAAAACCTGTGACTTCACATGCAGCACTTTTTTTTTTGAACCATGATGCCTTTCTTTCTGACCTTGGGCAAATGGCTTATTCTTTCTCATCCTTAGTTTCTTTATCAGTAAAATGAGAGAGTTGGATTAAATGACCTTTCAGGTCCCTTCCAACTTCTGACAGTGCCTGATACATAATAGGCATTAAGTAAATGCTTATTCCTTTCTTTTTCCCTTCCCTTTCCATCTCACTTCCACATTTGCTGTCTAATTCCTCTTTTTCAAGGTCATAATAGTCTCAGGAAGGGTCCCTCTTGACCCAAAGCATAAGTACCTCATAAAACTAATTATAAAGATAGTGCTTCCATTCCGAGTTCTAATGACAGGCCATTGAGACAGATTTTGATGGGGATTGGGGTGAAACAGTGTTTTTCTAACTGCCTTAAATTATACCACATGAAGCACATATACATATTTCAACAATTACCTTGAAAGATAAGGTCTATTTTGTGGGTTAAGGAAAAGAATAAAAGGGAGTGGGGAATCAGAAATGGAACCTTAAGAGTTGAAGGGGCCTTACAGACCATCCTGTCAACTTTACAGGAAACTCTTCTCTTAGTTGTTTCTTGTGGAGAAGCCATTGAAAGACCTAACTTAGACATTCCCAGGAGAACCAAACGGATTATCATGAAGGATGTAAAAGTAGAACATGGTTAGCGGACTTTGTGAATTAAACAGAACAAGGCCTAGATAACTCATTCTTCTTTGGAAATGGAGACAAGAATCACCAGAAAATGAAATTATGAATGTTTCTATAATGGTGCCATCATCTAAGTTCATAACACAAGCATTTAAGGAATTCTTTGCATGCTTTATGAGTTGTTTTAGAGTTCAGATTCTTCCCTTTATCCCTCTTTGAAAATGTTTTATTTTGTTTTTACCTTTCACTACACTAGAATACCTACCAGAAGGTTGATAAGGATAGGAGGAGAATATGAGATTGAAATCACTAATCAAGCATGCTTCACAAAAAGAGAAAAGTCCCATAATGATTCATTTTCTCTGCCCAGAATGGCCTCCCCTTTTCTCTGTGCTTAATCAAACTTACCTTTTCCTCCAAGACCCAACTCAAGTATTACTACCTTCAAGTTTCCCTTGACCCTTCTAGTCATATCCCTTCTCTATGCCAGTATTACTGAGTGCCAGCAACTTGATCAGTGGACAGTTAGGTGGTACAGTGGATAGAATGCCAGGTCTAGAATCAGGAAGGCTCATCTTCCTAAGTTCAAATCTGGCCTCAGACACTTATTAGCTGTGTGACCCTGGGTAAGTCACTTCACCCCATTTGTATCAGTTTCCTCATCTATAAAATAAGCTAGAGAAAGAAATGGGAAACCACTCCAGTATCTTTGCCAAGAAAACCCCAAATGGGATTGCAAAGCATCAGATACAACTGAACAACAAAAATTTGATCAGTGCTAATCATCAAAAAAGTTGAGGATGCAAAGAAGTATAACACGATCCCTGCACTAATGGATATTCCTGGGTAGTTGAAGAAACAAGTGGAGAAAAATATAAATTTGATATAAGACATACTCATTTCATATTTTTCACAGAAGCTAGATGGGTACTGGCCAAGTTATTGGTGCTGAAGAATATTTGTTGACTAATGAATTGGTTGCAAGTGGTTGCAATCACTGAGAGGGAGCAGGGAGAGAACAAAATGTGCCAATGAACGAAATGCACGTCAATTTTTCAATCTTGTCTTTTGGGTTTTTTGGCAATAGCTCTGGCAAATGCCTTGATGGAGTCCATTGAGATGATGAGCAAACATAAGGTTCTGGGATTACCTGTGAATTTCATTTACCCAAGCCATCCCTAGAAGAATTAAATGACTATCAGTAAAATGTGTTTCTTTTACCTTTTGTTTATTCACTTTATCACCATTGGCATTCCTGATCAGTCACTTTCCCCCATCTTCCACATACCTTCTCCATCCTATCTACAACTTCGAGAATTAGAGTCTGCCATGACCTTTAAAACCAGGGTGTTTACTGGTCACTTTGATCTGTATCTCTTTTATTTCCAAAGCCTTGCCTTAATGAAGGGATTGGAGTTAAGGGAATTGAGACAAAATGAACTTGGGTATTTTCTGGGCTGGTAATCAGAATGCTGGGTCTCATGTAGTGGGAGATGCATCCCGCTTGACTTTGTGTCTTCGAATCAATCTGAGCTAATTTAAACCCCAGGCAGACTCTGCAGATGTCCCTTTCAGGGATTTAATTTTGGCTGTGATGCGCTACCATTATTGACCATTAGCCTAGTTTTCAAAAGCCCATTAGAGACAAATTGGATATGGTAACACACTCCAGCCCAGTGTCCCTCCTCATGTGATAGCTCTTTAATGATACCCCTTACTATTAACTGGAGGGGAAAGGAAGACAGTGAATACACTTCTATATGGAGAGAATATTCACAGAGTTAAGCACTCTGGGGCTTGAAGGGAACTCAATGAGTTTGCTTGTCCATTTCTCTGCCTACAGGCAGGGGGACTTCGATTGCTTTGTTACAAAATTTTAATGAATCCTCCTACCTCGGATAACCTAATAATTCAGCCATCAAATATTTGTTGTGTACCCATTTATAAGCACTATATTTTGCCCTGATATGTGTGTGTGTGTATATATATGTGTATGTATATGTGTATATGTATGAATGTTATGTGTGTATGTGTATATATGTACACATATATAAATACATGTGTGTATGCAGGTATACATGTGTGTATGCATATATATACATATACACATACATTTTTTGCAGACCTTGAAGTGCTATATAAATGTTAGCTTTTATTATTTGACACCTGGTCTAAATCCTGGTGAACCCCATCCCAACCTGAGGGAGCTCTTAGGGCTGCTCATTCACCTTTGGTGTCCACCTGGCACTCAGTCTCACCCATGGTTCCAAGAAGCTGAGAAGTTGTAGGGACCACACCCTAGTAAGCCATCTAGGCAGATGGGCTAACCCAGGTTGAGGGTAACTCAGTGGCTCTAAATCCAGTGGTGAGTTGGGGCAGGGGAACCTACCCAAGCATGTGACAACTTCCCCTGGTGGAATGAGATGATTAGAACAATTAGTTCCAATGGCCATAAAGGAGGTTGAAGCAGGTGTTGTGGAGTGCTTAGAGCTTGGTCAGACATGTAACACACCAACATCATCCATGCATCCCAGGCCATTGCCAGTTGTCTTGACTTTTATCAAGTGTTATAGTTAACATTTCTATTAATCCTGACAATAACCCTGTAAGGTAGGGGCTATTATTATCTATTCTCATTTTACAGATAAGGAAACTGAGGCAAACAAAAGTGAAGTGACTTGCCCAGGACCTCAGAACAGTAAATGAGATAGGATTTGAACTCAGGTCTTCCTGATCCCTGGCCTGGTTCTCCATCTAGTTGCCCCTCAATAGAGGCAATTATACAGAAAATTTAGGCAAGGCATCTCTAAATCATTCCAATGAATCAGGTCATAGGAAACTCATTGCCCCTGTTATCCTGATCTTTGATTAGAAAGCCGAAGGAGGGAAAGGAAGGGAGAAAGGAAGGAAAAAGGACAAAGAAAGGAAAGAGAGCAATTAAGGGAGGAAGGAAAATAAGAAGAATCTCTAAAGATTGGAGTTCAGATCTTCCCTACTCCAGGCCTGAAACTCTATCTACTGTGCCATCAGCTTCTGGCCTCAACAAAACTGAGACCTGGGAAAAACCCTAGCTTAAAGGGACCAATGTTTCCCACTGCATCCAGGGCCATCTCCTGTCATCCTGCATATCTTGACAATGGATCCAGATGACTTCCGAGTTGAGAGTGAGACTGGTGACTTTGCACAGCTCTGCTTCATTTAAATCCTATTTATTTACAAGTCATGGTATCACCTCCCTGATGTCATGGTCCTCTTGGAGAAAATATATAGAGCCAAGGATTCAAACACAGGTCTTACGTAACTCAGTGCTTATCCTACCACTCCAGGTACAGTTAGGATGATTATAAGACTAGAGGCATCTCTTCTGATGCATCCAAATAGGGTGGCAATGATTATGGGTTTTCAGTGCTCCCCCAATGGAATGCAATCATTCCACTTGTCAAGTTCCACCAAGCTGGGAAGCTTTAAGTGGCAGACTTGTTGTTCAAGGGCCAGGAGATCATTACCAGGAGACTGGCTTTCAGGGATGATCCCTTTTGTGGAAGAGATGCAACCTTCACTGGTGGAGGTAGCACCTGCTCTGATGAAACAAGTAAGGAAGGAGAGGCAAAATCAGAGGTTTGGTTCTCAGAGCAGGACAATTGGGTGAAGCTGTGTCCATTAGGTGCTGGCTTTATGGAGAGCATGTCAAGTTTAGGTGGGATACAGTGAGCCCTGAGTTCACATTCCACCTCTGTCCAGTACTAGCTGTGTGGCCTCAACAAATCAGTTGACTTTTCTTGGCCTCAGTTTTTCCTTCAGTGAAATGAGCAAGTTGCAATGTCCCTTCCATCTTTAATGTATAATTTTATGTTAGAGACTATGGAGAGATACAAATGCAGTTTCCCAAGGCTCCAGGGAAGAGTTCTTAAACTGGGCCAGTCATGTCACAAAGAGGTACCAGGATGGCCAGGGGAGGCCCTGCAGGAACATTAGCACAAAATCAATTCTACAACTGGAAGAACAAGTATCTCCCATATTCTGTTGATTTGGGGGTTCCAGAAGAGACCCCTTGATTGATCAACACTGCATACTTAGGTGTAACTCTCCACTTATGGTCTTCACTGATTTCCTTCTCTTCCTTTGACTTTAGGCCTTCACCAGAAGAGGCTTTACAGTGGCGTGATTCCCTGGAGAAGCTGCTTCAGAACAACTGTAAGTCTTGACTGCTATTACTACTGGACCTAGAGTGAGCAGAATCCTAGTTCAAATCTTGACTTAAATATTTACTAGCAGTGTGACCTTGGATAAGTCAATTAATCTCTGCATGCCTTGCTTTCCTTATCTGTAAAATGGAGATAATGTTACTACCTACCTCTAAGGGTTATTGTCAGGATAAAATGAGATAACACGCAAAGTGCTTTGAAAATCTTCTATTGCTATGTAAATGTTAGTTGTAATTATTATTGTTATAGTTTCTCAGTCATCTGACTTTTTTTATGCTTTTCTTGGCAAAGATACTGGACAAATTTGACATTTCCTTCTCCAGCTCATTTTACAGTTGGGGAAACTGAGGGTTAAGTAACTTACCCAAGGTCACACAGCTAGTAAGTGTCCAAGGCCAGAATTATTATTTGAGTTCTTATCATCATCCTTGCTAAGAAGTCAAGGAATTGGAAGGAATCTTCATAGTCAGAATCTAATCCTCCTCATGCTGTAGAAAAGGGAACTGAGTTTTAAGTAATTCAGTTGGGCAAGATTACACAGTGAGGTGATGAGACAGCAATTCCAAGTCTCTGGCACTCTACTGTGGATCAGACTCCATTGCTCCAGGTCTAACTCAATCCCCCAGCCTGATCTGTGAGCTCATCCTTGACCATAGGTACCATTCCCTTCCCCGCTCTTCTGTCTGCTTTTTGCCATGTTTTTTCTTCATCTAGTACCTTGGCTCTTTATGGAATAATTTTGGGAGCAGAACAAAACCACTACATTGAATTAGTACAGATTATCTTAGAACACAAGGGAAGGAAGGTCAAAATAGCTAAAATCAATGAATCAAGAATGGCAGAGCCAGAAAGGAACCTTAGAAATCAGCTAAGCCAACCTCTTAACTTTACAGATAGGGAAACTGAGGCCCCAAGAGAAGTGACTTCTCAAGGTGACAGATCTAGTTAGTGACAGGACTCAGAATCGTATGGAATCACAGGATTTCAGAATTGTAAAGGACTTCAATGATACCTCTTGTCCACTCCATAACTGATAATTAAATCTACCTCTCTGCCATTTCAACCTTTGAGAGTAGGGACTGTTTGGTTTTGCCTTTCTGACATGCAATAAGCACTTAATAAATGCTAATTGGTTGATTGATTAATCCCATTTTTGCCCTTGGGGTCAAATAAATTGTAAGCTCCTGGAAGGCAAGCTTTTTTTTTTTCCCCTTTGTATCCCCATCACTTACCACAATGCCTGACACACAGGATGTACTTAACAAATGTTCATTGATTGATTTAAATAGAGGGAGACCCTTTCCCATATGGATCTCCTTTTAGCTTTACCAAGTCCTTCTCTTCTCCAGGTTTAACACCCTTAATTCTTCTATCAATCCTCATATGCCAAGAATTCAAGGTCTTTGCGTATTATGGTTGCACTCTTAGAGATCAATCAGTCAATCAATATTGGTCAAAGTCTTCCTAGGCTATATTTAAGGAAGAGCTCCCATTGTATTTTCTCCAATGTGGTATCAAGAAACGAACACAATATTCCTGGTGTGGTCTGAGCAGCAAGACCATTAGTTCCCTAGAACTAAGCTCCTCATCCTGGGACTCCTGAGCCCCAATTTAGTGTTTTTGTTCTCTTTCCAGTCCAAAGATCCTCCCCTTCAGTAAAGAAAACAGAAGCCAAGAAGTAATTCTGCCTTCTTTCTATTGTCTATTACTATGATTTCATCCATTCTTTATCCCTCCTTTATCTTCCTCTTCTTTCCAATAGAATTTTTTCAAACTCCCTTTTCATTGTACTTAGTATTTCAAAACATCTCTTCTGATTCTGTATGAGTATTTATTTATTTTTTGGCAAGTACTTTAGGTGAGGTTCAAATTCATGACTTCCCATTCTTCCCTCTCATTATTGTTCTACAAGTCCCGGATCTAGCTACGCAGTAACACAGCTACAGCCTCGTTGGGTTCCTTGGGGTACTTGGCTACTATTAACTGAGATTTGATTCAGAGGTTTTATAATCCATGGAATTATGATAACAAAATGAACAATTATGGATTGAAATCAGTCCTTCTACTGCTATTAATTAACGTTCCTTGGGTTCCATAGTGTTCACTAGTCCCATGCTTATGTCTTTAACAGAGGCAGGAAGATGGTTAGATATTGATCTATCTATGTGCATTCCTTTTGAGTCACTATAATCCTTTGGAAGAACTGTCAATATTTCTAGGGAATGTTATTAGATAAAAAGCTGTTGGGATAAGTGAGCTAAGATAGGAGGTAAACCAGAGGAAGAGAGCTTTAAATCTTTCATGTTTAGCTCAGGAGTTGATATCTTTTATAGTGAAATGCACCAAATCCTTTATTTTGAAGACTGTGTCTTTGGAGCCTGTGTCTTACATTCCAAGGAGAGACATCATTCGTCATTTTAAAGCCCTGTCCAATCGTCCAATATGTTCTTCAGATCTCCAAACCTACCAAAACAACATAATCATGATGGGGAAAAGTTTGTAAATATTAGGCCTTGAGAAATTAGAAAAGGACATCCAGTGTTTCCTCCTGCCAACAAGCAGGATCGTGACTTCTGCATAGTAGGTACTTCATAAGTGTGAATGAGTGAATGGGTGAACAACGTATCTTATACCTCAATATACATAATAGACCTACCTATTACCCATCCCACTCTCATCTGCCAACAGACTCCAGGGCAGCACCATCAAATGCCATACCAAGGATCCAGAGACTCTTCTCCTCCCCTGATTCCTTATTCCTCCACTGCTCAATTTCCTGTATGCACCAGATGCAGTTTCATATTCTTGCTTCCCAAGGTCTACAAGGTCTTGTCTTCAGTCCAGCTGCCCTCCTTTTCTGAACCTCCCTAAGTACCACCTGACCTTTCCATTGGTCATGAAATGAACCAAACCCTCTGTTATGTGTTGTCTCCATCTTTTAGACTGTGAGCTTCTTTTCTATTTCCATTCTCAGTACTTAGCACAGTGCTTAGTACATAGTAAGGGTTCACTTAATAAGTGCTTTCTAAAATTTGTTTGTTTATTTTATTCTAAACTTAAGAAATAGAGAGGTATTTCCATAACATAGTAGAATAGGGGAGAAAAATGTACATGAAGCTGCAAATCTATTGCATATAATTTGCTATTCCTTTTCAATATATAATAAAGTTATTACATAATTTTCCTTTTTCCCTTTTTTTCTTCCCTCCCCACCCCCACCTTAGAGATGGCTATCTTTAGACACAAATTTCCGTTCCATTCCAATGATTTTATAGTAGGCAGTGAAGTTTTTCCTTCAAAAATCTAATTCCAGCGCACATCAATCCTATTTGTAAGTTAAAAACCAACACATCTCATGTCCCACAATGGTAATATATCTAACATTAGCCCTTGGAGCTGTTAAATGTTTGGGGAAAACTAAAGGGCCAGAAAACCTGGTATGTAAATATTTTTGTTTCTAAGATTACATCTTTCTGATTGAGTATAACAGTTTACACATCCAAGAGAGGACACATCACATTCACTCTAGGTCTTGTGTCTTGATTTACAGTTAACTTGGACAGCCTTTGTTCTAATTCTGGGCACTATCCATGACTCCTTAAAGTAAAACTGTTTTTCTCTTGATCTTTCCTTAGTGGAAAATGAAAACAACTGGGTACGATCCTCAAAAAAAAGACTTTTACATTTTTTGAAGACCATGATTAAGTCACATCTTAGTCCTCTCTTCTGCAGACTATGTGATCTCTGATTCTTCAGGGCCTTAGTCATTGGTGTGGCAATACCCTAAAAATGTTCCAGCTGCTATATGTTCTCTTGTGATTGTGGAGGATCATCTGGCTTTCATTCAGGAGGTCTGGAGGGACTCACAAAGTGTATTTTCTTTAGACTCAAAAATAAATGGCCCTAGACAATTTCACTTAGGAATGGCATTATTAAATAATCCTCCCCAAGGACAATATGTGAGTCCAGGGAATTGAGAGAACATACTCAGTCATCAAGAAATTTCCATTCAAGACCTACTTTTCCCAAAAGGTTCTAAAGGTCACAATGTTTCCTAGAGACACTTGGTTTATTTGATCCTGGTTTAACTAGGGTTGTTGCTTTCTATAAGGGTGACAAATGATTTACCAAAAATTCTCATCAAGATCAGAACTCTAGGACTAGTACCATGATTTCCAAGCCCAGCTCTATCGGACTATCAGTTAGTTATACAATCTTGTGACCACAAATAACGATCAAACTAGTTGGCCTCAACTGGGTTTGAAACCACTACACTGAACTCATTGGCAGTGTACTAGCTGAACTAATCAACCCCCATGTCCAAGGCCCCCAAACTTTTGTAGAATCAAATCATTTTGGAGCCAGAAGGACCCTTTAGAGCTCATGCAGACCACTTTACTCATTTAATAGATAAGAAAATGGATCAAGAAATATGAAGTGACTTGCTCAAAATGACAGTAAATTAGTGACTAGTAGTTAGTCAACAAGCATTTCTTAAGACTTAATTATTGTCAGGAACAGTGCTAAGCACTGGGGTCACAAAGAAAGGCAAAAACAAGTCCTCAGAGGGTCAATAAGAATGTGCCACACATTGCCCTAAGTGCTCATATAATGTCCAAAGACAATCCTTGCCCTCAAGGAGCTCCCAGTCTAATGAGGGAGACAACATGCAAACAGCTATGTGCATACAAGATATAGACAGAGTAAATGGAAGGTCATCTCAGAGGGAAGGCCCTAGCAGGGGGGGTTTGGAGAGAAGAGGAGCTAGAAAGGCCTCATGAAGAAGGTGGGATTTGAGGAATTGAGGAAAGTCCAGAGGAGGACATGAGGAGGAAGAGAATCTTCATCCTAGAGATGCTGTATTAACATCAGAAATAGGTATACAGCTCAAATCTCCTGTCCGTACAGTACTCTTTCCATTTACCTCATTTAGTTCAAGTGTACATAACATTTGGTTGGTTGGTTGTTGTCCTTCATCTTCGAAGAGGACCAAAATGATATTACCATGATAAAGGGAAATTTCAGTGTGTCCGACTTCGGCTGATCAGACCAATAGGAGATTGGAATGCTCTACCACAGGTTGGGCACAGATAGTCCGTGTGAATATTTGGGGTGGATATCCCAAATTTGTGCATCCTGCATTTACTTTGTGCTGTCTCAATTCTGCTTTGCTCAAAGAGCACAGCACCCTTTCTGATGTGGGCACACAATGCTGAGTGGTCCTCTTCTTACAGTCTGTTAAATACCAAAGCTTGATGTGAAGGTGCATCCATGAGGTTTAATTGCATTTAGGTAAATGGAAGACAGTGTTGGTGATGAGAAAGTCATGAGATGCACAAGTCTTCACATCTAGCAGTCTGAACATATTCTAACATTAAAGTCACCCAGAATTTTATGTAAGCTTGTTTCCTTTTGTCACATTGCAGACAGGTGTCTCCAAGTCTTCATAAACCTTTTCTTTGACCTCATCAGGGTTTGTCATGGTGGAAGCATAGAAACTGATGATGAATATGATGGCATTTTCCTGCAAGTGGCAATCTCATTGTCATGAGTCTGTTGTTCACTCGTTTTGATAGGCATATAAACTTGTTGACAAGATTAGTTTTGATCACAGAATTTACACCAGCTTCATGGTGTTTCCCTTCTCTACAACCACTCCAGAAAAACATATATCCAGCTCCAATTTCAGTAAGCTGTTCTTATACTATGAGATCACATAGAGTCATACGTAACAGGAAAATGACTGAACAGCAATAACCATGACCCATTATCATTATCCTTGATGTATAAAGTGGATGATCCTGTTAATCTATTGAAACTGAAGGTTCAAATCATTCTTGGAAAAAAAGGATGTTAATTGTAAGGAGTTGAAACATAAAATTAATCAGCTGTTATAGATGCCAGTAATTAAGAAATAGACTCATTGCTCTGGGAAGTTATATTCAGTGCTCTTTCCTTAATTCCATTCATGTGCAACAGCAAGTACCCTGACACATCCAGGATGACATGCTGGCACAGGTTTTTAGATCTGCTTTTCTAGAAGGAAAGCAACTTTTGAGGGGTCAACAATCTTCTTTAATCACATATGCCAAAAAAGAAAATACAAAGAAATGAAGACCAGGGCTTCCAACTGTCTGACCATAAGCAATACATACATGACAGACCAACAGACAGATCTAACTATATGACTATTTCATACATACATAGCTACCAGAGAGAGAAGCACCAACATCTGCTACCCAGAGTCTCATCTGGCACACGAACCTTCTTCCAAAGAAGCCCCCAAAGCATAACCTCACCTCAGAGTATATATATATATATATATATATATATATATATATACACACACACACACTTTTCAGAGCCAGAGGGCACAAGCCTCCTGACCCAGTGCCTCATTAGAAATTAACAAAAGGTGTGGGCCTTCCTACAAAACAAACCTCCCCTAATCAAGTTTTCCTTAATGGGTTCCACCTGAGACCTATTAATGGGCAGGGAAGATCTTTCCCTTTCAACAAAACAAGCATCCCCTAATCAAGAAGCTCTCATTAACTTTATATCATGCTAGCTGTACTTAATGTCTTCACACTGTGAGACCATTGATTCACCAAATGCTCTCACTGGAGATCTTGGGAATTGAAGTGGGTCTAGGCAATAATGTGATCCAACCTCCTCATTTTATGAATAGGAAATTGTGGTGTAAAGTAGATAACTGACCTGCCCAAGGTCATAGCTGGCATATAGCAGAACAGGGTTTGAACTCATGACTTATTGACTCGAAACATTAAAGGATTGGAGGGTTGGAATATGTATTCTGGAGGGAAAAAGAGCTAGGATAACAACCAAGAATCACCTACCCAGTAAAACTGAATGAAATCCTTCATGGGAAGATGTATATTCAATGAAATAGAGGACTTTCAAGCATTCCTTATGAAAAGGCTGAATAGAAAATTTGACTTGCAGATGCAAGATACAAAAGAAGCACAAAAAGGTAAACAGGAAAGAAAATTCATAAGGGATCGAATAAGAATAAACTATTTACATTCCTACATGGGAAAATGATATTTACAATTCCTAAAAAAAACTTTCTCATTATTAGAGCAGTTAGAATGAGTATACATAGAAAGCAGAGAAATGAGCTAAATGTGATGGTAAAATTATGTAGAAAAAAATAAAATTAAGAGATGAGAAAGAAGCATGCACTGGGAGAAGGGGAAAGGAAGAGGTAGAATGGGATAAATTATCTGACATACAAGAGACTTGAAAACTTTTTACAGTGAAAGAGAAATGGGAGAAGTGGGGAGGGGAGCATGTGAATCTTACTCTTATTAGAATTGACTCAAAGAGAGAATAATACACACACTCAGTTGAGTATAGAAATCTATCTTTCTATACAGAAAAGTAGGAAAGGGAGAGGAATAAAAGAAGTGGGGGAATTGAGAGAAAGGAGAGCTATTTGGGAGAGGTAAAAGTCAGAAGCAAAACATTTTTGAGAATGTACATGGTAAAAGGAGAGAGAGAGAAAGAGAGAGAGAGAGTAGGATAAGCAGGGGGGAAATAGAATGGAGGGAAATGTGTAGTTGGTAATTATTATTGTAAAACATTTTTTGCAGTTTCTCTTATAAAGAATTCATTTCTCAAACGTTTAAAAAACTGAGTCAAATTTATAGAAATAAGAGCCATGCCTCAACTGATTAATGGTCAAAGGAAATGAAAGAGCAGTTTTCAGACAAAGTAATCAAAGCTATCCATAGTCACATAAAAATACTCTAAATCACTACTGATTGAAGAAATGAAAACTAAAACACCTCTGAGCTATCATCATACACCTATCAGATTGATTAATATGACAGAAAAGGAAAATAACAAATATTGGAGAGGATGTTGAAAAATTGATATACTAATGCATTGTCAGCGGAGTTGTGAACTGCTTCAACAACTCTGGAGAGCAATTTGGAACTATGCCAAAAGGGCTATAAAACCATGCATGCCGTTTAATGCAGCAATATCATTACTAGATCTGTTTCCCAAAGAGATAAAAAATACAAAGGGGAAAGATCTATAAGAACAAAAATATTTATAGCAGCTCATTTAGTGGTGACAGAGAACTGGAAATTGAGAAGATGTTCATAATTATTGGGAAATGCCTGAACAAGTTGTTGTATATGATTGTGATGGAATACTATTGTGCTTTGAAAAATAATGAGCAGGATGCTCTCAGAAAAACATGGAAAGACTTACATGAACTGATGCAACAAAAAATTAACAGAACTAGGAAAGCATTGTATGCAGTTACAGCAATATTGTATAATGATCTACTATGAATAACTTAGCTATTCTCAAGAATACAATGATTCAAGAGAATTCTGTAGGACTGATGATGAAGCATACTGGAGATGGACCTCCAGAGAAAGAACTGGTTGAACATGAATACAGATTAAAGATGCTTTTATTTATTTTTCTTGGAAATTTTTGTCTGTTTTTTTTTCTTTCACAGGATTACTTAAATGGAAATGTGTTTTGCATGTATAGCACTTATACAACTTTTGTAAAATTTCTCACCTTCTCAATGTGGAGATGGAGAGCAGAAGCCAAGAATTTGGAATTCAAAATTGGGGGGGGGGAGGGAAGGAGAGAGAATTAAAATTGTTTTTGCATGTGAATGGAACAACAGTAAAATATTAAATAAGAAAAAAATCGCAAAGTCACAAATACAAAATTGACTCACATTCATGCCTCAAAGCCAAGAGCAAAAGAATTCCTTTCACCCATAATCAATGGAAGGATGGGAAAAAATTAATATCTATAAACTCTAGTAGGGACTTAAATGAGCCAAAGTTATTTTTGGTCACAGAAATGCTGGTACTACAGTACCAAAACTTTGTGAAGAAAAGTAAGGGTGCTCACCCATCTCAGTTAGCACTGAAAATAACCTGGTGTAGACATGTATACAAACTCTCTTCCTCTTCTTTCTCCTCATCACTAAGGCAATGGAATGAGCTGCCACCTACTTGTTACCATATAAAATTCTCAAGATGGATGTTTGATAGTTTCTTTTTTTCCTTCCAAGTTCCCTGTGATATGAAATTTAACCTGATTTCAATTGAATAAAAATAGTGATGGGTGAGCAAAGCTTATTGTGACTTTCCTGGGTCGTATCATCACTGAGAGAGGGCTCTTGGTTGAAGCTAATCCTTTCCTCCACCCTATTTCTCTAATTTTGAGTGAC
Organism: Notamacropus eugenii; assembly: GCF_028372415.1. Lineage (NCBI taxonomy): Eukaryota > Metazoa > Chordata > Mammalia > Diprotodontia > Macropodidae > Notamacropus > Notamacropus eugenii. The sequence goes on from NC_092873.1 coordinate 483,745,999, forward strand.
ATTTCAGAAGATTGTAAAATGGTCTGAGATGATAAGTGAAGAAAAGACATAAAGAAGAAGGGCTTAATATGCCCCATTTTACTTGGTCATTGGCACCATTTTTGGAAGTCCTGCTGTATGTAGGGAGTTGTATTTAGGCTAGAGAAAGAAGGGAAATCTGATAGACATGGAAACATACTGGCAGGAAGTAAAGAATTCTTAAATGAGAGAGGGAAGTGGAATGAGATTAAATGAAGGATGCATTTGCTAAACAAGGATAATAGAATTTAGGAGAACACCTAGGAGGGAAAGAAGTCAGCTAAAATCCTACTCTTCGGAAGTATTTATAAATAGGCAGCTGAGGTTTTTCCTTGGATTTTCCCCTCTGGAGGCAAAATGATATTTGAAAGCTTTTAATTTTAATTGAAAAACTTTCAATTTTAATGGAAAGTTTTTAATAACATCATTTGAATTGAACTCATGGAAAATTGGAATATTCTCTCTTATTTTGGCATTTTCCCTCATTGTCTATCATGTTCATATGTCCATTGTCATGAATAAATACATACAAATGTGGTTTGAGAGACAGAAAGAGAAGGATCTGGATTGGGATTCCCACCTTTTCTTCCCAGGAGAGCCTGTTCCTCTCACTACTTTGTGACTTAGGAATGGAGTGGTAAGGAAGAGGAAAAGAGGCTGAAATTCATGAACAATGTGCGTTTTAGGTGTTTTTAAGTTGTGAACAGATAGATAATCATGCTACATAAAAAGGCAGGAGATGTGATTCAATCTGGCAAATATTTTTCAAGTATCTGTTGTATTCAAAACGCTACTAGGAATTCGGGACTCAAAGACAAAAATGGTCCGGATCATGCATGAATGAAGTATAGGGAGGTCATAAGTCATGCTCAGTCCTGGTGGGTTATAGGATTGGGCATCTGAGATCAGTGACCACATTAAACACACCCTCCTCCACCTCCCATGCTTCCTGAGAATAAGTTTCTAGTTGATTCCATTGGTCCCAGCACTTCGAAATATTTATATTAAACTGTAAAATGAGGATTTGTTGATCATATTTTGATCCATTCACAGGCATTTGTTAAGTGCCTACTTTGTGCCAGCCATTGTGCTAGGAACTAGGCATACAAATACAAAGAGTGACAACATCTGACCTCAAGGAGCTCCCATTCTAACATTAGGAGGATGGTGGAACATTTGGGCACCAGGTAGCAGGGGTCAAGGAGTGGAGGAGACAGATTTGTCACTTGTCTTAACTTTCTAGGCTCTGACTTCTGACTTCATCATTCAGCTGAAAGTCCTCTCTCCAAGGTTATTAATGATCATTTAATTGCCAAATCTGATGACTCTTCTCAACCCTTCTTGACCTCTCTGCAGCCTTTGGCGCTGTTGATCGCCATCTTCTTCTTGGGATTCTTCTCTCTCTAGGTTTTGGTGAGACCATTTCCTCTTGCTTCTCTTTTTACTTATCTGACCACTGTTCCTCCTTTGCTATATCTTCATCTAGGTTACTCCTACTAACAGTGGGTATTCCACAAGGTCCCATCCTGGGCTCAGTTTTCTTCTCCCGTGATTCTATTTCACTTGGTAATATCATCAGCTCCCATGGATTCATTTATCATCTCTGTGCTGATGGTTCTCAAATCTACTTACTCAGCCCTTAGCTTTCAGATAAATCTCCAGTCTCAAATCCCCAACGGCCTTCGTAATAACCTAATGGTTGGTCTGTTTGCTGCAGACTATCCCCACCCACCTAGCTGTCAAAGTGATCTTCCTAAAGCACATGTCTTATCATGTTACCTCTGTACTCAATAAACTCCAAAGGCAATCCCACCCCCTCAATATCACCTCAAGGATCAAACATAAAATCCTCAATTTAACATTGAAAGCCTTTTATAACCTTCCTCCTTAACTTTCCAGTGTTCTTGAACTTTAACCACCACCCCTATGATGGGCTCTGTGATCCAGTAACAATGGTTTCCTTACTCCTTCACACAAGACAGTCCACTGACCACCTCTGAACATTTTCTCTGTCTCCTATGGTATCTTTCTTCATCTTTGCCTCCTGGCTTCCTCCAAGTCCCCAGCTCAAATCCTACCTTCTGCGGGAAGCCTGACCACCATCACCACCCAGTTCCTTCCCTCTGTATTATTTCTAATTTATCCTGTATATAGCTTGTTTGTACACAGCTGTTTAAGCCTTGTTTCTTCTATTAGACTGTGAGTTCCTTGAGAGCCAAACTGTCTTTTACCTTTCTTTGTATCTCTACTGCTTAGCACAGTGCCTGACCCATATTGGGCTCTTTATAGATACTTATTGACTGACTTTCCATTCTCTTTTCTCTTTATTCCAGTCCCTCTTTAGTATGTAAAGTTGTGTGGACCTACATTCTGAACTTCAGAGAAAAGTCAGAAATAAAAGTTTTCTGTCTTCTGTTTGACACTCTGACCGCAAATCTAGAAAATTCCTCAAAGATAAACTGAATAACATCTCACCTTTTCTACTTGTATTCCCCCCTGCTAGATGGACTTGCCAGCTTCAAGGGTTTCCTGAAATCTGAGTTCAGTGAGGAGAACATTGAGTTCTGGATTGCCTGTGAGGATTATAAGAAAATCAAGTCGCCCATCAAGATGGCTGAGAAGGCAAAGAAAATCTATGAAGAATTCATTCAGACTGAAGCTCCTAAAGAGGTTGGTTTAACCAAGTAAATGGGAGAGCCTCCCTGGGTTGGGCCAGCTCAGCTCAAGGACAAACACCAAAGAGTTGAGAAGCTTTGGAAGTTATAGTAGGAAGGAGAGGCTTGAGCATCGAACATTGGAGTATGGGGAGGAAGGAGGAGAGGAGACTATTTGGAAAGAGGTAAATTGGATGAGATTCAAAACAACTGCACAGAATAAAGCAATTCTGGATGAATGGTGCTGTTGTCTAGTGGCTCTTTCCATCAGCCACCACTGCAGTATGGTCTTCTGCTCTAAGTACAAGGAGGCAGGAAATGAGAAAGTGTGAGAGCAAAGCAAACCTGCTTGGTGGGGACTGCTCCATCCCCTAGCATCCCCTCTTCCATAGTAAGTGCTGGGACTCCAGAGTGATCCCTTTTAAGCACCTTCCCTTCTTGTGACCTTGAGGGTGGCAGGGTGTGAGTAATCTGTGAACATGGGATCAGAACATTCAGAGAAAGAAGAGACCTTAGAGATTGTCTAATGCAACACCTGTCTTTTAAACAGGGACAAAATGAGGCCTAGAGAGATGATTAAAATTCCACAATTAGGAATCTCCACCGACCTTCTTGATGACCACCCATGATCCTTTGACTGCTATTTGTCCACCTCAGTATTCTTATCTGTAAAATGAGGATAACAATAGAAATAATATTTGTAAATTTAAAAATAAAGGTTAACACAATATCTAGCACATAGTAAATGCTTATTCCTTTCCCCATCTGACTTTGCCTTTGAATTAGTTGTGTCTTCCATCTGCAACACATTCCTACTCCATCTCTACCTCTTAGAATCCTTTGGTTCTTTTTCAAACTCTGCTCAGTGGACACCTTCTACAGCAGGCTTCCTCTGGTCATCCCCACTATTAATTCCTCCCCTGCTTCCTTTTTTGTTGTTGTTGTCTCCCTGATAGAATAGAAGTTCTCCAGGGAAAGGAATGTCTTCTTTTTATCTTGGTAACTCTAGTGTCCAGCACAGGAGCATAGAAAATTCTTGCTTTTTGATTAATCTACTAAATCAAATAATGCAATCCAAGTCCTAAATGTAGGATTGGGGGAATTACCTGCTTTTTCAGATTGCCTTCCTTTAGTATAGGTGGCTGACAATTGAAAAAAACATTTAAATAGCACTTCAAGGTTTGCAGAGAGCTTTACAGCAATCATCTGAAGTAGATGTTAGTATTATCTCTATTTTATAGAGGGGAAAACAGTGTGAGAGGCTAAGTAACTTGGCTAGGTTCACACAGCTAGAAGTATCTGAGGTAAGAATGAAACCCAGGTCTTCCTTCCCTCTTGGGTCCATCCACTGCACCACTTAGCAGTGAGATAATTGAGAACTGCTGCTAGTAGGCTACTCATGAGTAGCTTGGTCCATGGACCCCTTCTCCAATGTCATATTTCTAATGACACTTTGTTCTACTAGCCAAGGAAGTCAGAATTTTGCACAGTGTCATTGCCTAAGATGTCCCTGTGTTTGCACAGGGGAGCATGAAGGCAATGTTTTCCTTGAGCTAGAATAACGAACCTCAGTTCTGATGAGTCTCCAGGGTCTGCAAATATTTCATGTGGTCCAAGGGTGGTGTGAGAGAAACCATGTATAAGAAGAAGCTGGAATGTGGGGGTAACCAAGGGACTCACATGTAATTGAGACATTCTCTTATAGTTACATTTAAAATACTATTTCCATGGACACCATCCTAAGACAAGCCTCCATCAATTTCCTCCTGAAGTGTTACCATAGCCTCTTACATCCAATGGCCTTCAAGTCTTTTGCACACTTCCTCCTTACCTCTGTTCATACCATTCCTCCATTTTCCAAACTTACTATGGTTTAAGCCACCTTGAGATGGCAGTTGAGGCCCTTCACCATCCATGGGAATGCTACCTTTTCAGCTTCCTCTCATTACCCCTCTTCCATGTTCTCCATATTCCTGTTAATCTAAATTACTTTGCATCTACCTAAGCCACTCTGGCCACTCCTCAAAAGCTCTCAATCAATTCCTCAATAAGCCTGCAAGTATTTATTAAGCACCAACTATGTGTCAGGCATTGGGCTAGGCTTGGGAATTCAAGTACCAAGAATGACATAATCCCTACCTGCATTCTTATGAGGAAGTCAAGTACAAATAGAAATACATACAACTTAAGTATAAAGAATATAAATTTGTTGTTCAGTCATGCCTGAGTCTTTGTGACCCCATTTGGAGTTTACTTGGAAAAGATACCGAAGAAGTTTGCCATTCCATTCTCCCGCTCATTTGATAAGATAAGGAAACTGAGGCAAACAGGATTAGTAACTTGCCCAGGGTCATAAAGCCAGTAAGTATCTGAGGCTGGATTTAAACTCAGGTCCTCCTGACTCCAGACCCAGCAGTCTATCCACTATGCCACCTAGCTGACTCTCTTAAAGTGAATAAATACATACATGTATATTTGTGCATATGTGTGTTCATCCTTTGTTTCCAAAGAAGACCATGCCATCAGAGAAATGATGACATGACTTGCACTTGACTTTGTTTTGAGTGAGGGAGGGCTGTGTAGGTCACCAGCCTCACTTCTCCCCCAAAGCCATCTGAATCCAGTGACCAAATATTCATCAGGATGACTGGAGATGACCCAGGATAAGGCAGTTGGGGTTAAGAGACTTGCCCAAGGTCACACAGCTAGCGAATGTCAAGTGTCTGAGGTGAGATTTGAACTCAGGTCCTCCTGACTCCTGCACTGGTGCTCTATCCACTGCACCACCTATCTGTGCATATGACAAAGTTGTAAAATATGAGTTAAATAAAAGCACAAGTCAAGTAGCTCCCCTTCCATGTAGATTTCTTTGATTTCCTCTGTCAACCTTCTTGGTTCAGTTTCAAAAAGCCCTTTTTTTGTGCCTCTATAATGCACTTATTGCATATTAGTCTGTGTTATAGCTGTTTATGTATCTTGTCATCCTACTGGCCTATAAGCTCCATGAGCGTTAGGATATTCTATCTTATCTAAAAGGTTTTCTTTCCCAGCATCCAGCACAATACTCTGCACCCAATAGAATAGGTGTTGAAGGATCATTTGGTGAGCTGAACATAAGTGTAAGAGATGGTTGCTAAGACTGATAATAGTAGCAATCATAGTTAACATTTATATATTTCATTTTAAAGTTTGCAAAGTATGTAATGCAAATGTGTGTATTTTCTGATTTGATCCTTCCAGCAATAATGTGGTAGGTGGTATTTTTATTTCCATCTTACATATGAGGACACTGAAGCTAAGGTAAGTTATGTGACTTTCCCAGGGTTTAGGAAAGCTAGTAAGTGTCTGACTGATCATCTATTCTTGTAGCATCAAAGCACATACAGTACAGTTTAGAACTAAAGGAAGTTAAGACGTAGATGTGACCTTAGAGACCCACTCAATTATCCAATTCAATTTAACATTTACTGAGCGCCGTTGAGGACATAGGCCCCATAGTGAGGAAACGTGTGAATCCAACTGTGCTAAGAGGGATAGAAAGTTCATCTTCTCTTACTACGTTTTGCTGCTTAACTCTGGCTTCCTAAGCCTAACTCTCCTTTGCTCCATAAGCAATAACTCATTCTGCCTGGTCTGAGGGCTCTGAAGCTTTCCTGTTATTTTCTGAGCTGTCTCCCAATTTATGGTTCTGGGCTTTAGCCCATGAGAACTTGGAAGCATCGCACACATGACCTGCAGCACTCCCTAGTGTTCCAATTCAGGATAACCAGCAGATACTTCATTTTCTTTATTTTGGATCTGGTCTAATAAACTTTTTGGAAAACATAGCATGGCATAGTGGATAGAGAGTGCCCCTCAATGTGAAGAAGACCTAACTTCAAGTCCCCACTGACCTGCGTTGATTGGGTGATCCTGGGCAAGTCTCTTCATCACTCAGTGTTCTAGGCACCTTGCTAAGCTGCAGAGAATGTGCAAACTTGAAAGGACAGAGGGAATTTCTTCATCTGGGAGATCACTCTGCTGTTGAAATCACAGGTCCAGGTCCTGTCCCTATCTCTTACAAACTATTTAAGCTTTGTCTGAAACAAGAATCTGCCCATCTCTTAACCACAGAATGCCACATAAGAGTCCTACAAATTATGCATCAACCCGAACTGTCAGAGCTGCCATTTCTCAACCCCAAGCGCCTTCTGTATCACAGGTTTGTGGTGAAGATCAAATGAGACAAAAATTATAAAGCACCTATTATGTAGTAAGCACTATATGATTTTTAGCTACTAATATTACTATTATAAATATTATTCCTAATTTGAAATTGGAAAATCTCATCCTGCTGAGTTTTCCAGCCCGTAGTCACCATTTTCTATCTCCTACTTTTGCTCTCTCCTGTCATATTAGAACAATAATCCACCTTTCCATCTGGTTTCAGGGCGAATCAGAAGCTTTTCTCACAATAACATTGTGAGACACATTATATGAAGAGCTAATATTTCTCATTCTCCAAAGCTTGGCTCATCTACTCTCTCCTTTGAGACTCATGGGCACCTGGCAAGAAGTTATTTTTATCTTCACTTCACAGGTGTGAAACCTGAAACTTAGAGATATTTAATGATGTTTTCACAATCACCTCCTTAGTCAAGATTGGAGATGGGATCTGCGCCTAATTTTGTGAATTTCAAGTCCAGCACAGCTGTATGTGTTACTCCAGATAGTTTTGACTGGTACAAACAATTTTATTCCAATCCGTTTTTCATATGAAGGAAAAGACACAGCTAGGAAATATCAACGTTTTCAAATCCAGTTCTTCTGCCTCCAAATTCTTTTAATTCATCAAGCATTTATTAAATACCTACTATGTGTCAAGTATTGTTCTAGGCTAGGTATACAAAGATGACAACAAAATAGCCCCAGCCCTCAGGGAGCTTAGAGGGGTATAAGATGTAAGTAAATTGGAAACAGGTGGCACAGATAGAGCACTCAGCCTGGAGTTAGGAAGACCCGACTTCAAATCAAGCCTCTCGGACCCTTACCAGCTGGGAGATACTGGGCAAATGGCTTAACCTCTATCTGCCTCAATTTCCTCAAATGTTGAATGGAGATAATAATATCAACTACCTCCTAGGGTTGTTGTGAGGATCAAATGAGGTAATATTTGTCAAGATTTCAGCACACTTCCTATCACATGTAAATGTCATGTAAAATTAGTTATTGTTAAATTCACAGTATTCAAAATGCAGATAAGTAAATTCAAAGTATATGCAAACCCAATGCAAAGTAACTGGAGAGGGCAGAGAATTTCAATATGGGCAGTGCTGACAGAGAATCGAGGAATCTTTGTGTAGGAGAAAGTACCTAAGCTGAACCTGAAGGGCTCTAGGAATTCCAAAGGGTACAGGGGAAGAAGGCATGAGGATAGATAGAAAGCCTGTGCAAATGCACTCAAGAAAGACAGGAGATGGCAAGTGGGGTAGATTGGCTGGAACTTAGGATATATGAGAAGGAATTATGTGGAATAAGTCTGAAAAATATGCATTGGAGCCAGACTATGATGGGAATTGAATGCCAAATAGACAAGTTGTATTCTATCCTTATTCCAAAGCCCTTACCCTGGATGAAACATCTGTTAAACCTGGCGACTTAGTATTAGCTATTATGGCTCTGTGAAGGCAAAAGGGATCACCAAGGCTTCTTGAGACTGCAGTAGCATGGTTGGAATGTCAGTTTGGCAGCAGTGTGGAGAATAGATGAGAGATAAGAAGCAGGAAGAAAAATCAAGAGATCATTACAGTGTTCCAGGTAAGGTGTGGGAAGACCTTGTACTGGGATAGTAGCCATGTGAATGAAATTAAAAGGATGATGAGAGAAAAAATGGGGAGATAAAAATCAAATGAGTCTAGGCAACTGATGGGTAGGAAGAGTGCTGAATGGAAGATGACTTGAGATTTTGAACTTGGGTGACTAGAGGGATGGTGGTACCCTTGAAAGAAATAGGAAAGTTAGAAAGAAGAGTGTTTCAGGGAGAAAGAGCATGACTTTAAATTCAGCAATCTTTTATATTGGAGGACCAAAAGGAAAAAGAGGTCATAAATTAAAACTAATTCTTCCTTCTTCCTTCCCATTCTCCTTTTTATGTGATATATTCCCTTCTCCAGACAAGCTGTGAGGATTGAATTTTCCCCTCCCTGTGTCCTTCTCTGCAGGTGAATATCGACCATTTCACTAAGGCCATGACCATGAAGAACCTGGTGGAACCTTCACCAAGTAGCTTTGACATGGCCCAAAAGAGGATTCATGCCCTGATGGAGAAGGATTCCCTGCCGAGATTCATCCGGTCGGAGTTTTATCAGGAACTGATCAAGTAGCAATGTGAAAGGCATCTTGGGTGTTTCCCCCCAGTAGCAACCTTTCCCTTTCTTTCCAGTAACTTACACAGTTTTCCATAGTAGCCCTACCCTGAAGATTACCCAACCTGAAAACATCCAGGTAGTGTTGCTAAGATATTTTCCCCCACATTGTTTTGGATATATTCAAGTTTGACCACTGTTCCCTCTTTCACCAAGTCATAAAACTTCAGAATCTCGGAATTAGAAGGCACTCACAGAGATTATTCAGTTCTGTGCAGACCTGCATCCTTTCCACTGTATTCTTTAGGGTGGCCATCCAGCCTCTTTTACTCTTCTTGTATGGATATGACATAGAGCCTCATCATCCACTCAGATCAGTCACATAATGTACTAAAAGATTCCCCATGTCAGAGCGAAAGCAGGGGGAGATGGGGGGAATCAACTCTAATGAAGGACGTAGGCAAATCCAGTTCAGATAATGCAATCAAATGATTACAAACTGGGATGACAACAGTCCTAATTCTATAAAGTCAGTTAAGGGGTAGTCAAATAGAATTTTGTTGTTGTTGTGACCTGGGGGGAATGAGAATGCCAGAATGAGTGTGATTACTTCTTCAGGCATTTCTGAACTATCGTGTCTATCCAGGAAAAGGCAGGGAACTTGTGAAGTAGCCCACTCCCTATTTTCTTAAGCAGTTATTATTTAAGCTATTGAAAGATAGTATGGTGCATTGGCTAGAGAGCCAACTTTGAACTCTTGAAGACCAGGGTCCAAGACCTACCTAAAACACACACAACAAAATCACTTAACTTTCCAGAGGGTCAGGCGACTCTCTTAGATTACAAATTACTAAACAAGTGCTGTCTGTGCTTATAAAGAAGATCTCTTGCTAGGTGACGTGATAAGTTTGGATTTTTTTAAAAATACTTCTCAAAATTTTGAATATTCCTTCAGCCTCTTCATGTAGGCTGAAAGTTAAAAATACTATTATCAATCATTTATGTTCATATAAAAACAGTCTAATACTTCTAGAGGCTTTTCTCCCTTACAAAGTAAAGACTAGATTATAGTGTACAACACCAGCCCAATAATGACAGTGTGGTCTTTTTTTAGTCCAGAGTCTTGGCTCAAAAGATGATTTTTAAATTGCTTTCTATACATCAGAAAGCTAAAATTTCTAAAACTGCCAACACCAACTTGTGCAAAATAAAGCCCACTTTTGTTCAATCTCATTCTTGAGGCTATGGCTGGGGTAGAATGCAGAACCAACTTGTGATGCAATGAGTTGAGAAATAGTATAGATGGGGAGAAATGGGAAATGCTCTTTCTATAACAGTTATTACATGTCCAATTCCTTGGGGCCTTTTGTCCTCATTCTAACCATGCTTGAGACCTTGAATAAATGAGAACATTGATAATACCCCCTTATTCTTTAAGAAAAGACTAAAGATCCCAAGTACCCCCTTCCTTCCCAGGCTTGCTTTCTCTCTTTCTTTCTTTCTTTCTCTTTGTCTCTGTCTCTGTCTCTGTCTCTGTCTCTCTGTCTCTGTCTCTCTGTCTCTCTCTCTCTGTCTCTCTCTCTCTCTCTGTCTCTCTGTCTCTCTCTCTTTTTCTCTCTCTCTCACCAAGTTGAATATTTTCAAAGAATACTCAACTTCCTTAGCTGAGCAACTGTTCTACACCTAGAAAAGCTATAAAGTATGTAGACCTAAGATGTACCTACTTCCCAATAACATTATAGTCAATTATTAAGAAATAGCATTATCTTTGAACCACTCTTGTTTTCTTTGGGGAAAGTTACAATGACTATTCCTAGAGCCAGAGGGAAACACAGCATTTTCCAAAACAATGTGGTCTTTTAGCAACCCAAATTCTTTCCTTAGTTTCTGCTATCAGCACTAGTGAACTCATAATCACAGTAGCCATGTATGCCCCCAAGATGCCTGATACAGCCTTTTACTTATGGTACCAAGGTATTTTGTGGTATGTTTGTACTCTTGTCTATTTTACTATAGTAAGCAACCTTGTTTTAGTTCTTTCTCCTGTAGTAGATGTGCCAAAATCATCTTTCTTCAAATTGTTGTAACATAGAAATGAATCTGGAAGTCTGAGCATATTTAAATCATATCTTTGAACAAACTTGTTGGGGCAATTGAGAATTTCATGATGAATTTCAGAAGGAGAAGAAGGGTTCTGATGCTAGCAGAAGTAATAAAATGTATATCGTACTTAAAGCAGAGGAATAAATTGTTTAGTTTCCAGCAATCTATTTCCCCTTTCCCATCCCCTTCTTTCTGTTTATTTCTTTTTATTTGTCAGTTCTCTATATTCATAATATTATTCCTCTCCAATTCAGTTGTTTCTTAAGGAGAGTGGAAGGATTGTCCAGTATCACTCTGTGCTTTAAGACAAAGCTAATCCTAACGCTAACCCACACCTAGGCAGAATTTTCACAGGATATTTCATGTGTCTTGATAAGGGATTGCTTCACATCTTGCAAATGTCAAGGTGGAAGAGGATGAGCCAAAAGTCACTGTCCATGGTTTCCTTCATGTCTGCTATGAATCTGTCATCCTGGGTCAGGTGCTCTCTTCTGACATCAATTAATCCATGACACAATAAAGAATGACTCTGCTTAGATAGCTGTGTCTGTCCATAAACCCTCCCCTTTTCCTAGTGTCACAATTGTATAGCTCTTTATTCCAACAGCTCAGACAACCAAGATTTTAAATGGCTTTAAAAAAAAGATTTGCAATGAGAATGTGAAGCCTAGGGTTGGACAATTACTTATTGAGTGGGTAGTGTAGACCAACCACAGGAAAAGGAAACCCCAAGGAAGACTTATTGGCCCACAATTTCCAGAGTAGCTGTCAACACAGACAAAAAAAAACCAACAATGGAAAACTGTGACAACTTCTTGGGCTATGTTGCTCAGGCCTTCATGGTGGGGGTCAAAGAAAGTGGGACCTTCTTTGACAACCTGAAACCTTAAAAAGACTGAGGAGACTTGGAGACTGGTTTTAATTGTGTTAAAATGTTCACAAACAGGGAAAAACAATTCAGTCAAAAGACATATATTTTGTCCAAAATATATCTAATGTTCTGCTATTTGAATTTATCTAGAACCTGACGTTTTAGTCTTTCTGCATCTGTTTGGGGTCACACAGGCAGAACCTGAAGGTTTTCTGCATAGATGATGACTGAGGATGATGGAGTAAAACTATCTTGTATAGATTTTTTTCCTAAACTGCATTAACAAAAGGACAAGGTTCTAAGAGTATGTTTGTCTCCAAGCCTGTCAAGCCAGCTCTTTTCAGTAGACACCCCCAAATTGTGTGGTAATGTTTTTAAATATAGACAGACATCCTGCTAATAGATGAAGTGACTAGAAAAGACCATAAACAAGAAAAAAAATACTAAAACTCAAAGTGGAAAAAAACCTAAGTACTTTTAAATCTGAAAAAACTTATCTGAGTATCTCTATTATTTAATCAGGCAAAAAGAGATTTACCAAAAAATTCCTGTGTTACAAGTGGTTTCCATGGAAACATAATGAAAATCATTTATTTTTCTGAGGAACAGAAGAAGTTGGGATATTTATTCCAGAATTTTTTTAATGTAATAGTCGAATCTTTTCCCCCCTTTTCCCTTGAGCAAATTGCCTGGGAAAGTACGAGACTTAATGACAAGGGAGCACTGTGGTGCTTCCATTTTCCTTCCTTGTGAAAATATAACTGCTGTTGTAAGTTGGCTGGGACTGTGTGAGGTTGTGGGTTGTGGAGGAAGCAAACAGGGCTCAACAGAAGTGGGGAACGTATTTCTCATCCCAGATCACCCCATCCAAAAAAAATGAAGACTAGCCTAGGAAACCCTGGACTTGCTATGGCTTTTAGTTGGGCCAGAACATAAGCTGAGGTAGGGATGGAACAAAGAAACAGGATAATGATGGTTAAGTAAAATCTGGACGATATTCTTCCCATTTATTTGCTGTAAGTCGACATGGATGTATTTATGAGTAGAGACACATACAAACACATTCTGTCTGCCTGCCTCCCTGCCTGCCTGCCTGTCAGTCTGTCTGTCTGCCTGCCTGCCTGCCTGTCTGTCTGTCTGTCTGTCTCTCTCTCTCTCTCTCTTTCTCTCTGTCATCTGAACTCCCAGATGTTGTGAATTGGGAGGGAGGTTTCATTTTCAGAGAAGCAAAGATAATTTAACCCAGGCACTGCTGAAAGAGCTAACTGAAAGTATAAAAGGAGTTTGGGGCCTCTTTCTCCCCTTCAGTTATGTCCTGGACAGATAAGGTTGCATGATCAATATGACTGTGAAGGGACAGTTTGAAACTTGGTGAGAAAAGTGACTTTTATATAGTTTCTCTCTCTATCTTTCCCTCAAATAAGTTCATTGTGTACAAAATCAAGGATGAGATAAAGATGGCAGTTGACAACCTGTAATGTATGAAAACAGTATGATTTCTCCTTTTCTCTAAGTTAAAATTTCCTGATTCCAACTCATTTAGTACAGTAGCAACCAAATGTCTCCATTTGTGTACCTTTCATTTTCTAGTTTCTGTAAAATTAGAGTTGGTTTTTGTAAAATTAAAGCTTACACCAAATATGCCTACAAGCAAGACCATCCATTCCGATGCCTCTGATAAATTTGAAATGCCTACAGAATCTCCCACCAATTTAATTATGGGGCCAATGTTGAAGCAATCTGACCTGGATTGTGATGTCACTCATAGTTTAACTTAACTTTCAGACTTCAAAGCACCAAAACTGGTCTGCTTCTGGGGAACAAATGCTTCCTGATACAATCATTTTGGCTTCATTCTATCCCTCATCCTCTGCTCAGTGTTAAGAGGACTGTGTGATGGACAGATGTGTTTCTCTTTCCTCCTCCTGAATATTTAATCTGCCTAGGCTTCATTTTTAAAATCTTAAAGAGCATTAATTTCATCATTGAGCCATAGCTTGTATGACATTTGAACATCTTGTTGGCCAAGAATGTTTCAGGAAAAGAACTTCCTTCCATAAAAAATGTCCTATCTAGCTGCACTTGGTCCCACCCCTCCTGGCAGACAGGGATGAGCTAGACAGAGGTGTACCAGACATATGTGTCCACCATCCGCTAAAGGAAATCAAAGCTGCATGCTAAGCTCTTGTCACAAATCGCCAAGAAAAAATAGTCCTAATGACTAGGAAACAATTCTGAGCAAGCCATCAGACCCTGATTTGTACAAAGCCCAAATATCTGCCTGCTGCCACTTTTCAGATTGTTTGAAAGACATTGGCTTCTTAATAATCAGTACCCTTCACAGTTCATTGAATGATGGAAAAGTGGCTACATGGGAGCTGCAATTTAACTCTAGGCAGGCCTCTGATTACAGTAAAGCTGGGGCCGCTTGTTCATTCCTGTTGCTCTGGAGTGAGCTGGGAAGGCAGGAGCATGGGCTGGAGAGGCTGAGGAGTTTCCATGACCCAAGGAGTCTGAACCCCAAGAGCCTGCTAACTCTTTGAGGGTTCTTGACTTAGGATAATAGTGAAACTCAACAGTATCCTGAATGGGATTGTCATGTAGTTACTCCTGGAGTGAACCAAGCTCACCCTTAGCTTCCATCATTCCTCCTGAAGCTGCTGGTGGTAAAACCATCTTTCTTCCCCAGCAGGGATGTGCGGGATCTGCCAGAGGAGTTAATCCTTAAGATATCCAATGATCCAATCTGAAATAAGGTTCTTGAAACTGAATGGAAGCCTGCATAAGATTTTAAGAGAAAATATATCCAAAATACAAAAAAACACTTCAGAAAGTTTATTTTGATTTTGTTGTTTAACGTTAATCTATTTACTCTTTGATTTTTTGCTGAACAAATGCATGACCAATTTAAATGACTTCTGTGCAGGGTATCTATCCATCTTCCTTTCTTCAAACTTCTCATTCTTCTCCAAAACTGTCCTTGCCCTCAAACTCAACCTCTGGCGAAGGGAAATAGAGATAGTGGGTGGGAACTAACTGTCTGGATGAGAAAATGGGCAACTTTAGAGACCCTTGTTACTGTGAAGGAAAAAGTTCAGTGTCACATTGACAAAGGCAGAATGGAGAGTTGGAGAATTTGACAGTGGCTCAGAACAGGAGAATCAGGTCATCCTGATTAAAAGGGCATTACCTCTTCCTCAAAAGCAGGACTTAGGGCGAGGGGTGGTCCACAATTTAATATTTACCTCAACTCTCAATTTCACTTTCCTTTTAGTTCATTCAACCCAAGTACTGGGATAGAGTTTAGAAATCTATGATCTGACATTTATCCAATGACCATCTACTGCAGGGACATTTATATTTTCCTTTTCATTTTGTTATCCAATGTGTTATGTATCCTAACATGTATTGTAATGAATAAGATAACCAACTTGTATTATGTAACCATTATCACATATATCATATATTAAATTCACATCTATATGTTAACATTAGCCTCATGTGGGTGCTCCTTCATTCTTAAGACATTTTAAAAATATGTTTTAGCTACAGGTGTGATTCTTTTTCCTAGTCTGTTTGTTACATCTGGAGAATGGGAGAAAGGCCAGGTTAGGAGGTCTTCAATCCTAGGAGGGATCAGCTGTAATGCCAACTGATCTATTGGGCTGAAAGATGAAAGTGATGTAATCATGATAATAGCTAGTATTTATAGGAACCTTAAGATTTGCAAAAACTGTACATGTTATCTCATTTGATCCTCACATTAACCCTGTGAGATAGAGACTATTATTATCTCCATCTTACAAGTGAGGAAACTCAAAGTGAGAGAAATTATGTGACTCTCAGCTAGTGTCTAATAGGGGAGAAATGAATCCAGGTTTTTCTAAGTCCAGTGCTTTATCCACTGCACTACCTAGAATACCCTACTCTTCATGCCATTCTCACAAAGTCCTTCCTCTGTGTTGAGCTCTTAGATGATGCACTCACAGCAAAGGCTGTGGTTATCATTAGTAGCTGGATCCAATTTCTTATATCATTTGAAATTAATGACCCATAGTTTATAGTCTTCACTTGTCATTTTTGACTTGGCATTAGAAATCTGCACATCTGTTAAGGTAGACTCAATGAGAAAGCTTTGAATGGGATACCACAAGACCCCAGATCCTAATTTTGTGTATGGGGAGTTAACAAATGCTTCTTTGGACTTATTTTCAATGTCTTTCCCTGAACAAGTTAGTTTTTCTTATTTAAAAACATTTAAGTGTCTTGGACTCCTTCCTCCCATGTCCACCTCACAAAAAGGGCACATGAGAGCTGAGATCCTCTAAGATTTTGATCTCTGTCATGCTTTGCTTCTTGCCTAGTAGTCTCTGAACATGTTTGGGAATAGTTGATTTTGGTATCCTACCCAATCTTGTCATGTGATAAGGCTCTCCAGGACTCGGAGTTGTAATTGCTGAGAACCATAGCCCCATGGATCGATGCCTAGCCTAAAACAGTGCAGATGGCACAAACATTTGGTGGTAATGTGTGAAAATATTTCAGAGAGCAGAGCTGAATTTGCTCCCTCAAAAACATCGACTATATGGAGTGATCAAGTACAAAACGTTGTGAACTTTTTTGGTACGTTAAAGCTATCTCAAGAAGAGATTCTTGTCAATTACTTAACAAGCATTTAATAAGTGTTTACTGTGTGCCAAGAACTCTACTATTCTTTGGTTTGCTTCCAACATATCTAAACGTGTTGCTCTAGGAATGAACTATTCTGCCTGGCTCTAATGGAAGTATTATTTCATATTAATAAAATACCAGTTTTTCTTATAGTAAGAATCCAATAGTTGTTAGTTCATCTGAAAGAAAAGATTATTGAATCAACAATGTGAGATAGCAGCTAAGCTAAGACCATTTGGACTACATTAAGAGAGGCCCAGTGTACAAGAAAAAGAAGTTGATGATCTTACTGACTTTTTCCCTAATTTAGAATATTTTGTTGAGTCCTGAGAACCACATTTTTAGAAAAAACAGGCTTTACCATACTCAGGAGAGGTCAACCAGAATAGTGAAGGTCTTTGAGTCTGTGCCATATGTCAATTGACTGAAGGAACTGAAGATGTGTAGCTGGGAACTAAAGGAGGCTAGAATGGGCAGAAGGGGAGATCATGATAGCTGAAAGTAGTACTTGAAAGATAAAAAGAAATATTAGACTCTTTGGTCCCAGAGGAAAACTAGGAATAATGCATAAAAGTTGAGAAGTAGATTTAAGCCCCAAAACTCCCTGACGATTAGAGCTATCCTAAAGTAGAATGGTTTGGGAGTTCTGAACTGCAGAGTACTGTTCTGGTGTCCACACTCAACCCAACAATGGTGCAGTGAGCCAGTGGGAGCTGGAGCCACTGTCTTGCCTAGGGAAAGAGCAACCCATTCCAGACTGGGAGCAGAGTAGGTCAAATCTCTGGAGATTTGATTTGGAGTAACTTTCACACTATGTTATAATAGCTATAGCAATTTTTATAGCCCTCTAAACGTTGCAAAGAACTTGATAAATATTCTCCCATTTGGGCCTTCCAGCACTGGGAGAGAGTCCAGGTAAGCATTAATTGGCAACATCTTTTAAAGACTCAAGAAGAAGTGTCAGAAAAGTTTAATAATTTACTCAAGATCATGTATGTAGTTCATGGTAGGACCTGGACTAGACCCCTTGTTTCCTGAGCCCTTTTAAATGCCCTTGAGGACCCCCTGGGAGCCAATAGCTATTGTGCCTAGTTCCCAAGTGAGGCCATAAAGTGTCATTACCAGCTGGTCCAAGCAAGATGAGAAAAAAAGCCAGAAACTTCAGATGACACATAAACCTCAAGTAGAACAAACAGGTAGCACATTTTCTTCATTCCTTTGGAGTGTGAGAAAGAATATGTAATCAGTATTTATATAGAAATCTGGATTTCTAAGTAATTTTGTTAGTCTTTCTTACCAGTCTGTGCAGGGGAGTTAGGATCATCGTGGCCTTTACTTTACTTACGACAAAAAAAAATTAAATTTAAAACAGACCAAAAAAATCCCCTCCCCAACGCTTCACCTGCTAGATGTGTCCTATTCAAAACTCCCCAAAGACTATTTTCTTTCAAATAGCCTAGTGCTTTTTTGGCAAAAAAAAAAAAAAAAACACCCAACATAGCAGACTAGCAGCATGTTGACCATAAGTTCTTTTCCATCCCAAATAGAAAAAGTAGATCATGGATTTAAAATTAAAAGGTATTTTAAATTTGATCTAGCCCAACTCCCTTATTTTACAGTAGAAGGAATTGAAATCTAGATAGGAAAAGGAACTTAGTCAACGTCATATAGGCACTAGAGGACAAAGTCAGGATTTGAATTCAAGTTCTATGGCTCCAACTGTCCTAGGCTGCCTCCTTTTACAAGGTAGCAAATTTGCAATGACTAAACACATTGTAAAGAATAAATCTTCTGGAGAGATTATAGTTATCCTCACTGTACCTTTGGGTCAACTGGATGAAAAATGAATAGGGAGAAATTGACTGATATGGTTACTAAAAGTCTCTGTAACTGGCATAAAAGTTGGCCTTTCCTGATTCACTGTCTTCCAGTAGAGGTCCAACTATCTGTTCACTGTCCCCTCACCATATTCTTAACTATCAATTGGATTTCTTAATTGATTGATTGTGTTCCCTGTTGGCCCTCAAATTGTTATGACAAGTGTGGCAATGGAAAGACCCCTGGACTTGAAGGGGTCCTACTTTGCTCTTCACTAGCTGCATGACCTTGGGTCAGTTTCATAACCCATCTAAATTTCAGTTTTCTATAAAATGGGGATAGTCATATGGATTCATCAGTTAACTAATAAGCATTTTTGAGCATCCACCACGGGTCAGATGCTATGCTAAGTTCAAGTGTTTTGTTGGGTTTTTTTGTAAGGAGAACTTTGTAAACATTACCAGGCTGGGTATAAGTGAGGAATTTGATTATTCCTTTCAATTAGACAATCTTGAATGAGCCACAATATACCAAAGTCAAAACTAGCAGCCTCAGTAAGTTAGCTCCCTCCACAAAGTTAAGGTAAAGGCATTCCAAAAGGAAGTCCTTATCATAAGTCAAGAATTTATTTTTTTAAATGCCTTTTGTTTTTATATCACTTAAGTTTCTTCTAGCATTCTTCTCCGCTCTCCCTTTCAGAGAGCCATCCAATAACAAAGAATATTAAAAAAAGAAGAGAAATAAATTAGCTAAGCTGATCAACACCTTGAAAAAGTTTGAAAATGTAATTTTCCAGTCCATAGATATCCCATCACTACAAAAGAGTCTTATTTGGGGTCCACACTTAGTAATTATATTCTATAATATTCACTTCCTATTGTTTTGTTGTAGTTCTTTCCATTTACATTTGTAGCCCTTATGTATATTGATTTCCTGAATCTACTCACTTTACTTTGCATCAGTTCATTCATGTAAGTCTTTCCATGCTTTTCATAATCATTATTTCTCATAGCACAGTAATATTTCCTTACATTCATGTACCACAATTTGTGCACCTCTCTAAGGAATGGGCATCTACTTTGTTTCCAGCTCCTTATTACCTCAACAAGCATTTATTAAGGTCCTACTATACAAAATAATTATTTCTGATTAACGGGAAAGGTCACTAACAGCTTGCAGATTCAGGAAAAGTCCCATGAGAAACATGGTATTTGAATTGAGTCTTGAAGTGAACTAGGATTTCTAATCAGTGGAGCTCAGGAGGGGAAGTGTTCTAGCCATTAGGGAACGCTTGAGCAAGAGCAAAGAGACTAAAGATGGAGAATCATATAAAAAGGCAAGAAAGCCATGGTCATCTCTTTCACCCTCTGAACTTCAAGTCCCCTTGAATTCAGTTTAATTTAGCAAACATATTAATTTCCTGGTGACACACCATGCATTATGCAAGGCACTAGGGACAGAATGACAAAAATGAAATAATGCCTGCCCACAAGAAGCTTCTATCCTATCTATGGGGGAGGGGAGAAGGAGGGAGAGGAATAATATGTACACAGGTAAGTAAAATGAAATGCACACAAATTGTGTAAATGCAAATACAAATACACAGAAAATAAATATAGAACAGCTACCTATGAGAAAGAGGGAACACTAGCAGCTAGGACAAATGGTTCAAACTTCTTAAGGGTGTTCGTGAGCTGAGTCTTAAATGGAGTCGGGGAATTCAGTGGGTCAGGTCAATTTATTAAATATCTACCCTGTGCCAGTCACAAATACTAGGAATGCCAAAGAAGGCAAAAAGACAATCCCTGCCCTCCAGTGGAGGCGAAGGAGAGTGTTGGATCCATACATATGGGAAACTGCTTGTTTGAAGTCATGGTGAAGGGCTATTGAATGTTAGGTAAAAGCAGAGGTGTGTTCCAACAAGCTCCAACCAGAGGTTCAAGAGAAACAAGTGTTGAAATTTTCAGTCTAAGCATTGAGACTTCAGAAATTGGCAAATGCTACAAATCTGAGTTTGAGTTATTGTTTTTCTGGTTGTCTAGACTTAAGAAAGCAAGGGAGAAAATTTTAATAAAGCTGATCAAATTTAAAAGTGTGTCCTGCATGACTTTTTTTTTTTTTTTTTGGCAAGCTCGTTGTTAAACGTTTACAAGCATACTCTGAACAACAAGTAAATTAGTTTGTCTCAAACAAAAAGTGTGTGTGGGGGGGGGGGATGTTGTGTAATATGCCTGGAGATATAGGATGTAATCAGATTATAAAAGGCTTTAAATACCAAGTAGGAAATTTCAAATGTTTTTAACATGAGAGGTGAAAAGGGAGTCACTGGGGCTTCTTGAGGAAGGAAGGGGCTGGTCAGAACTATGTTTTAGGAATATCAACATGGTGGTTGTGTAGAAGATGGATCACAGAGATAACAGAGGTTTCATCTTGCTCTCTATAAAAGGGAGTAAGTATATTTCCATCTCTTAGGTCTGAGCAAAACTGAAGTATGTAGAATCCATGTTCTTGCAGCAAATATCTCTGCCCTGTCCTCCCCTCTCCCCACTGGGCTTCTAGCCTATATTTTTACCTCTCTAACGTCAACTAATTTGACATATTCATCTATGCCATTGTGACACCTTAATGCCCAGCCAATTGATGCAGTGATCCTCCAGCTATTTGGGCACAAACACCCAATTAAACATTAAATCTTCTTAAAAATTCCACCTCCCTTCACCACATTAATAGTTACATTAATAATATTAATTGAGAAAAATGCAGTTGTGCTATTAATATTCATTGATTAAGGAAGTGCAGTGGCAGCAAGCTATTAGCAAAACAGCAACATTTAAAAATTAATTTGTATTTCATTTGTCACAAAAATCCATGTATGCTATTAAAAAATATAATTCACCTGTAAAGGTCATTGTTCATGTAGCCTACAGAAAGTATGCTTGCTTAATTTTTTTCTACCAAGTCATGTTATCCATTTTATTGATGCTAAATAAAGATGAGAATGGCAGTGTATATTCAGGGACCCTGTATAATAACTCCTTTGTTTTGGACTCACTGACTTAATGAGTTACTCCCTTATATCAAAATAAAGGCAACTTAACAATGGAGTAATTCCAAAACTCAGAAGAGTGAATGAAATGGTGGAGATTTTAGGCATGATGGTAAGACGGTGCGGGAGATACTTTGGAGGAAAACAGAGAGGTATGGCATTTCTTAGGGCACACTCTACGGGTGGCTGATTGCTCCCCTTTTAAAGAAAAATCATTCATTACATGATCCACACATGGAAACACAATGGGCATCTAAAAATGGCCAGATTTGGGTCTGCCAAATAATCACAGAGCTGGAAGGGACCTTAAAGATTATCTAAAATAGCAACTCTCGAAAAGTGGTCTGAGGGCTCCTGCAAGTTCTCCAGGTCCTTTCAAGGCATCCACAAGGTCAAAAGTAGCTTCATAATAATCTTGACATTTTAACTTCTAATATGATAAATATCAATAGATATACCCCATGTAAACAACAGCTTTGGTTCTATTTCTGTCTCTCTGTGTCTGTCTGTCTGTCAGTCTGTCTCTGTCTCTGTCTGTGTCTCTCTCTCTCTCTCTTTCTCTCTCTCTCTCTCTCTCTCTCTCTCTCTCTCTCTCTCTCTCTCTCTCTCTCTCTCTTCCTCTCTCTCCCTCCCTGCATATATACATATATGTATAGATAAAGAAGTAGCTAGATGTGTGTATGCATGTTTGTATAATCCCTAAAGCGTTCCTGAAATCAAACAGTGAGAAACATTCATTTCATCCAATTCCCCACACTTCTCACTTGAATGCAAAATGAGGTCACATGTTAAAGCTAACCCTTAGGTCCCCTGCTCCAACCAGGGCATCATTAGACCCTTGTCGGATCATTCATAAGCAGCATGACCGTTGGTCTGAATTTGAACTAAGAGAATAGCAGGAACGACCTTTTTTTTTTTTTTTTTTTGGAAAGACGCCAGAACGGGAATTAGCTCCTTTATCTTTCAAAGCCAACAAATGCCATGTTTGAAAGCCACATTACACAAAGACTTTCTAATGCATTTTATGGTTGTCTCTTAGCACTCTGTTGCCATAAGATCCTCACAACTATACTCCTTCACTATTTCTCAGATTCATTGTCAAGTTTGGGTTTATCAACTATATAAAAACCTTAGCTTGAGCAGCCACCAGGCAACCCTTATACCAGACCACACAAAAAGCATGAATCCAAAAACTCAACTCCATAAACATTTATGAGGCACAAAGCATGATTACGGAAGACATTAAATAAAGACAGAATAGCAAGAATCAGATAGGAGTCACAAAATGAATGCCATATTCCAGGCCTGCAAGGCAGTGATATTTCAATTTACCTTTATTGCCTCTGCTTCCTCTTGTAATAGGAGAAGGCATAAGCTGTTCAGACTCACTGCCTCAGTTGGAGCATAGGGTCAGATATCATCTCCCTCTTCAGCTCCTTTTCCTCTGGTCAAGGTGAGACAGATTGATGGACATTCAATCCTTTTCACTACGGTTGTAGAAGCATCAATATATATCCACACCATGCTATGTAACTGATCTTTCCTATTTCCTTTGCTGCTGGATCCATCAACCTTCATGGCTCTCATATTCAACAATTATTTATTAAGCCCTTTTTTCATATGCCAGTCACTGGGGCAGGTGCCTGGCATATAGTAATAAGGCACGAATTCTCAATGTTTTCCTCCAAGAACATGCTTTTTAACCTCTAACTCCTGCTAGATATGAAGCTGTTCTGTCCTTCCAAGTCCGCTCCAGGTCTTTCTCCTTATAGAGATGCCCTTTTCCTCTTCCAAATCCATACCTCCCTGGACAATCCTGTATTCCTTCTGAGGAGGAATTATATTTCACTCCATGTATTCCATTTCTCTGATCATTCCATTTTCAGAGAAGCAGATAAAGCCTCTCTTCCTTGATTACCTAAATGTTGCTTTTTAGTGATTGTTTTCATGATACCTAATTTTGTCCTCTCTGGGAGGTTGGAGGGTGGAATATGAGGATCTTTCAAAATCTAGAGAATCCCAGGAAGAGTAACATGTTAGGGCATTATTCCTCAGGAATCTCATCTTTCAGAACTTTTTTGTTTTTTTTTTCTTCATATATACATAAATACACACATTCATATATATATATGTGTGTGTGTGTGTGCTCATATATATATATATGTATATATACATATAATATCTTATTTTCCCCACAATTCCATGTAAGAATAATTTTTAACATTTTTTTAAATCTTAAGTTAAAATTCTCTCGCTTCATCTTTCCTCTGCCCCTTCTTTGAAAAGGCAAGAAATTTGATATAGGTTATATATGTTCCATCATGCAAAACATATTTTCATATCACTCATGTTGTGAAAAAAACAAAGACAAAAAAACACCCAACAACCAAGAAAAATAAAGTTTTAAAAATGTGTTTCGATTTGCATTCATCCTCCTCCATTTCTTTCTCTGTAGACAGGCAGCGTTTTTCACCCTAAGTCCTACAGGATTGTCTTGGATCACTGCATTGTTGAGAATAGGCAAGTCATTCACAGCTGACCTGGGTACAATCTTGCTGTTACTTTGTATAATGTTCTCCTAGTTCCAGCCTTTTCATTTTGTGTTAGTTCATGTAAATCTCTGCATATTTTTCTGAGAGCATCCTGCTCATCATTTCTTATAGTACAATAGTATTCCATCGCAATCATATTTCACAACTTGTTCATCCATCCCCTCAATTTCCAATTTTTTGCCACCACTAGAAGAACTGCTATAAATGTTTTTGTACTTTTAGGTCCCTCCCTCTTTTTTTAACTCTTTGGGGTACAGACCTACTAGTGGTGTTGTTGAGTCAAAAGGCATGCATGCTTTTATAGCCATTTACATATAGTTCCAAATTACTCTCCAGGAGTTGTTGAATCAGGGTTGAATCAGTTCACAACTCCACTTACAGTGCATTAGTGTCTCAATTTCTCCACATCCTCCACAACATTTTTCATTTTCCTTTTCTGTCATATTAGTCAATCTGAGAGGTGTAGGTGGTAGAGTTGTTTTGGTTTGCATTCATTTAATCAATGTAATTTAGAGTATTTTTTTTTATATGACTATAGAAAACTTTGATTACTTCATCTAGAAACTGCCTGTTAATATTCTTTGACCACTTATCAGTCGGGGAATGGTATGTGTGTGTGTGTGTGTGTGTGTGTGTGTATGTGTGTGCGCGCACGCACGCACGCATGCAGGGGGAAGGTATATAGGATGTTCAGGGAGGAGTGTGTGTAAGGGCTTCTGATGTGAGGGCTTGCCTACCACTTTTCAGGGCTTTTCATCCACCATTGGTGTCCACCTCACCTAATTCTTATGTGTGACTCCAGGAAGCTGTAGCATGTATGGCAGTCATACCCCCACAACACACATACAACCGTACTTCGGATTTAAATAGTCCTGATTGATTTTTGCATTTGGGTGATCTGGTCACTTTGCTGAGAGGTTCCACTTTCACCAAAGGGCTCTCATCTAAGGCATTCCTCCATTCATCCAACCAGTACTTGAGTGCAAAGCACTGTTAATGGCTTTGGGAGCTAAAAACACGAATAAGACAGAAATCCCTGCCTTAATGAAGCTTATAGTCTACTGTTATGGGTTTTCCTTGCAAGCAGAAAAAAATGTGGGTAAAGGGAGACAAAACAATCCTCAGAATTCTGGGGAAGATTTAGCTCCAGCTTAGGTAAGTAATCCCCACAACACAATGAATAGACTGATGGTTTCCTCTGTGGATGAGTCATTTGCCACCCATTTCTAATGAAGGAACTACTGGAGAATACCTTTTCAGGCTGTAGATGAAAGTAAAGTTGCCCCCTAATAAGTGTTGAACCTCTAGAGAGAAATAACCATTAATTCCTATAGTGTGAGCTGTTGAAGTGGGCTTACATTTGAGAAAAAAATAATAGGATCATAGATTTAGAGATTTAAGGGAATTCACAGGCCATCTAGTTTACCCTACTTATTTTAGAGAGAAGGAAACTGAGGCCCAGAGAGGCTAAGACTTGCCCAAGTGGCAAAATCTGAATTTGAACACTTATCTTCTGAATTCAAATCCATTATTAGTCCATCCGCATCAACACTGTGTTCCCAAATACTCAGGCCCCCTATCAAGAGGAATTCCCAGAACTACTTAGAAAAGAGCCATTAGGAAGAGCCACTACTGCTGTGGGGAGGCTGCAGTGAACCTATTTCCAGGGGGTTTGGTTTCCCCTTTGCATCTTTTATCTGAACACTCATTCTGACACACTCTTTATTTAGCAACTGAAGCTGTGACTTGCATTTCATTATACAAATTCCATTTTCCCTGATTTTTCTGTTATCAAGGGAGCAGAAAATGCTTCTCTTTCTTGATTTCCGAAATTTTACCCTCTTGGTGATTAATGCCATTTTGTTTGCCTTTGTCCTCTCTCTGAGATCCTCTCTTAAATTCTAAAGAATCCTGGGAAGAGTAATACATAATACCTAACCTTCACTGTGAAAGAATTCATCTGAAACTATTCTTGAATGACCAGAAAAGGAACAGCTTGAGAGCTTGGAATTATGGGAGGGAACAGGGTGAGAAAGCTTAAGGGTACTGGGAACATTAATGCAAATTTACTTAAACTGGCCTACATTTGAATCTGGAAACTAAGCCTTGAGAAAACTGGTTCATACTACTCTAGCTCATGGGCCCTGTGAGGTAGAAAGGTAAGTATTTTGTTTTTACAGATGAGGAAATTGAGGTTTAGAGTTGTTCATTGGTTTATGCCAAGGACATAGGACCCAGATAAACCGACTCAAAATTCAGTGCTGCAAGAGTATCCCTAGAATCCCTGACCCTGCAAATCCTTTGATAATTGAGTTTTTCTGAGGCCTGGCCCCACTGAGTCTTGGACTACTCTGGGCTCTAAATGGGACTGGAAAGAGCCAAGAGGGTGAAACCTGGGAAGGCTCAGACAATTGAAAAGCTTCCTAGGCAAAATAGGAATTGGGCTCCTATAGCACATAGGTGGGCTGGGGGTCTAGCCAGGTGACCCCTGAAGCTGTGACAGAGGAGAATTCTAGAATCATGGGATTGAGGGAGAGACATCAATAGCAGGACGTGTCTGAGGTCAAAAGAGATATGCCAGTAGTTGGGGAGCCCTTCGGCACACTCAGTTATTCCTATATTCAGTTATTTGTAAACTAAGGGTTTATAACTCAGCAGCTTTCTTACATAAATTATATTTTACACAGAGTTATCACACTTTAAGAGGGACATTCAAAAACTAAAATACTCCAAAAGGACAATCCAGAAGAGTGCCAAGCACTAAACTTCTGTCACTGGTGAATTCTTTCCAGAAACTCCATTTTGAGGAACGGCTCAGAGCAGCCTTCCATGAATCTCTCATTCTCCTCAGGCCTCCCTATTCCTTATTGTTGTTTGTGCTTTGTTCTCAAAGAGGACCATGACATTAGGAAGATGTTGCCACAAAATCCAAGTGAACTGGATTTAAGTGAGGAAGGACTATCCAAGGTCACCAGCCTCACTTTCTCCTCCAGAGCCACCTGGGTCCAGTGACCAGATATAGATCAGGATGACTGGAGATGGCCACCCTATTCCCTGAGCCACAACAAAATTGAAGAATATCACATAAATTTTGGTGATAAAGCAGTGTCAGAGTTTGAGAAGACTGACTCCAATTTTGAAATAAAAGTTCTGCTTTTGGTAAAAGGTCATCAAACAGCATTGTGTGCTATGGAGAAATCTTTCATGAAAGGAGGAGTCAATTGATGCAGTGAACTTCATTGTTGTCTCATTTTAAGAAATTGCCACAGCCACTCCAACCTTCAGCAACCACCACTTTGACCAGTCATCAGCCGTCAACATCAAGGTAAGACCCTTCACCAGCTAAAAGATTATGAGTCTCTGAAGGCTCAGGGAATACTTATCACTTTTTATCTCTGAAGTATTTCTAATTAAGGTATGTCCTTTTTTAGATATAATACCATTGTACACATAATAGACAACAGTATAGTTCAACTCAAGTCATGAGACAAAAGAAGACAAGTATTTAAAGTTCATTTCCATGTATTACTTTTTAAAGCAATGTTTATATCTCAACTGGGCAGGTAGGTGGTACAGTGGATAGAGCACCAGTGCAGGAGTCAGGAGGACCTGAGTTCAAATCTCCCTTTAGACACCTGACACTCACTAGCTGTGTGACCTTGGGCAAGTCACTTAACCCCAATTGCCTCATCCTGGGTCACCTCCAGTCATTCTGATGAATATCTGGTCACTGCATTCAGATGGCTCTGGGGGAGAAGTGAGGCTGGGGACCTGTACAGCCCTCCCTCACTCAAAACAAAGTCAAGTGCAAGTCATGTCATCAGTTCTCTGATGGCGTGGTCTTCTTCAGCAATGAGGGACAAACACACCAGATCTCAACTAATCATTGTAAAAAATCTTTTCCGATATGACTTTCTTCTCTTGTACCAGTGACACACCACCAGCATTCTCACAGAAATTCTACTGAATGATAGAGTTGTTGCTAACCAGTTCATTTGAAAACCCATAAGAGAGAATAATGCAAGTGGGAGATTCATTTAATTAAAAAAACAATCTTAACATTTCAGTGAAAGGCAATCTAAGATTGTCTTCTGCAGAATGTTTGTGATGTTCTATAATAGGTTTAAGATGGCTTATGATGGTCCTCTTCAAGTATGAAGGACAGCAAACGATTGGAAGAATACAGGTGGAGAAGGTTTAAACGAACAGCCTAGATTGATGCCACCCTACTCCAAAGAGTTCTGGAGAAGGTTACCTGACCTTCAGATAGTAAGGGGCCAGAATAATTACTGTAATACTTAAATTTAGAGGAAGTAGACTAAATGACCTATGTGACTTTAAGTGAGTCATTTCATTCTGGTTCCTCCATCGAGAAAATATAGGAGTTGGACCCAATTCCCTCTAAGGCCCTAGTAAGCAATTTGTAAATGCTGATTGACTGGCTAATTTCGTACTCTATATCTGTGATCTATGAAGTCCTTTTCAGCTTTAACAGTCTATGACAACCCTTCCTGCATCCCTATTCTCCTGGTTGATAGGTAAACATCTTAATCATGGATTTTTAGACACTCCAGGTCCTGACTTTGGATTGTCTAACCCAAAGTAATACATTTCAGTGAGAATTTCAGGCCTAGTTGGGCAGGCACAAGGCCTTTCCAGTGGGGAAGATATTAGGGGACAGACAAAGCCTTGTAGCATCTCTCAAATTTACTTCATCAGCTTTCCTGACCCTTTCTTTCCTTCTCCTCATAGGTAATTGTCAATTAAGTTTACTTGGACTCTGCCCCCCAAGCTGTGTTCCCTTCAGTGGATAAATAGGTCAATCATCCATCAGCCAGTGTTCACCAACACATCCAAGGGACAATTTACTTACTATTAAAAGAAGAAGAAACCAATTAAATGAATGTTATTTATTGTGGGCAGGAAGAGCAGTTTTTCATCCTAATTCCATTTCTATTTCACTCCTGGGGACTTTGAAGCTCTGCTTTATCCCCCTAAAAGGGATTAATGGCCTTTGAGGATTATTTCATCCTCATTTTACCAAATCTTACCAGCCCAAACACCTCTGAGTAACTAAGGACACACAAGAGGGTCAAGGAGCCTGTATTTTTAGCCTGTGCAAAGGGAAGGAACACTTATTCTTAGCCCCTTTGTGCTGTAGAGATGACCCAAAGAGAAGAGGGCAGATTTATTCATTTACCTGGCCCACAGTGGGAGGCAATGGGCCTGTAGAGGATGTGGCAGATTTTAGTAGAAACAAACCAACTCAAAAATCTCATGGCCCCTGGTCCCATTTTTCATATCATAAAGACTTACTCTTCAGCAACAAATATTTTTAAAGTAACTTTTATGGGGAAAACACTGTGCTAGGCACATCAGTCAAAAACTAATGTCAAAAGTGAAAAACCATTCCTGTGTTCAAGGAGTTTTCATTCTTTTGGTAGATATAATACATACATAAGTAAATACAAGAGAAGAGAAGAGAGAGAGTACTGACAAGTAGGGAGATCAAGGAAGGCTTCCTGGAGGAGATGACTACAGAATCAAGCTATGAGGAAAATAAGGATGCTGAGAAGGAAATGGGGACCTTTGGATGAGGAAAGAAAAGGAACGAAATTTGCATCTATCAAGTGTCAACTATGTGCCATGCATTGTGCTAAACACTTTACAAGTATGATCTCATTTTGATCCTCAAAACAATGCTGAGAGGTAGGGATTATTATCCTTCCCATTTTATAGTTGAAGAAACTCAGAAAGAAAGATGTTAAGGAACTTGCCCGAGGTCACACAGCTAGTTAGTATCTGAGATTGGGTTTTAATTTAGATCTTTTTGATTCAGACCCAAAGATCCATCCACTCTACCTCCTAGAGGGATAGATTTACATGAATGATGATGCAGCAGAAGACTGAGAAGGGGGGAGAACCAAGAGATAACAGAAGCCAATAGAGAAGATAGAATCCAAGAAAACATGGTGACCAAAGGTTCAGAGAGTTCAAGAAAGATGAGACTTTAAAAAAAATCATTGGATTTAAAATAACTTAGTCATTTGTTTGTTTCTTTGTCTAAATGTAATGCTGATGAGAGTACAAAATCTTCCTCATCTACTGATGGACCTGCCCATTAAGGAAAGCTTGATTAGGAGGCCCACACCTTTTCTTAATTTCTAACGAGCCACTGGTTCTCAAGGGTTATGATGCTCTCTGGCTCTGAAAAGTGTATAAATACTCTATGGTAGGGTTTTACTTTGGGGCTTAGTTTTTGGAAGAAGGTTTGTATGCCAGAGGAGAATCTGGGCAGTCACAAAGGAGCCCTCCAACTTGAAAACCCAGATGTCAGTGTTTCTCTCTCTGGTAACTATGTATGTATGATTAGACAGTTGGATCTGTCTGTTGATCTGTGATGTATATCGCTTACAGTCAGACAGTTGGAAGTCCTCTGTTGGTTCATCTTTGTTTATGTTTTCTCTGAAGTTCAGGGTGCTAACTTTTCCCCCTGAACTAAGTGAATAATATATGTGCTTGATTAAAGTGTACGTCCTGTGTATGTCAGGGTCCTTGCTGTTACATTAAGCTGTCGTTGGTAGAATTGCTGTTTTAACTAGTAGGGACTAAGGCCAGATGAGTAGAGGCTAAGAAATGAGTAGGGGATGAGGAAGAGGATATAAGGAAAGTAGCCTGTTTTGCCTAGGCATATGGCTATATTCTAGAACAGGAAAGTTCTTTTGTTTTTGTTTTGTTTTGGTCTATCTTCAGCAAAGCTCAGAGACTGGTATGCCCCTTCTCATTCATTCAACAAATATGTCTCAAATACTTAGTGTTAGGTGTTGAGAATACAAAAACAAAAATGAAGAAAATAACATCTGATATCGAGGTGCTTATATTCGTAGGGGTTACTATATGTAAACACAGAAGGAAATTAAAGGTAATTTGTGGGCAGCTAAGTGAGAGTCTATACAGTATACCTGGAGTTAAGAGGATCTCAATCCCAATCTACCCTGAGACGCTAACTAGCTGTGTGACCCTGGGCAAGTCACTGAACCCTGATTGCCTCCCCCACCCCCCAAAAGATAATTTGGAATGAAGGTAAAGACTAGCAGTTCTCTAGAGAGAAGGAGGCAGCTGGGCTGAAGTTTCAAAAAACCACATCTTGAAGGGAGTTCATTCCAGGAACTCATTCATTCAGTCAACAAATATTTGACCTTTGATTGTATGAGCAACCCCTCTGCTAGGTGCTGAGGGAATTACAAACTTTAGACAAGACAGCCCTCATACTCTTAGTGATAATACCACTCAAAGTCCAGTAAGGGAACATGATAAATCCACCATAAATTCTTATACAAAATAATATGTCTTAAATGAATTAAAGAAAAATTTTTAAATGTGCGGTCAGAAGTCTTGGGTAAAGTAGAAGAGGGTATTATTAATTGGGATAACCAGAGAAGGTTTACTGGAAGAAATATTATATGAGTCAGTTGTAAAAGGCAAGGTAGAAATTCAACAAAAAGGTACACAAGAGAGTAGTAAAGACTACAGTAATCTACTGTTTGATCAACCCAAAGACTCCAGCTTCTGAGATAAGAACACATGATTTGACAAAAACTGCTGGGAAAGCTGAAAAATAGTATGACAGAAACTGAACATGGACCAACATTTCTCACCCTACACCAAGATAAAGTCAAAATAGGCACAAGATTTAAATATAAAGGGTGATAACATAAGCAAATTAGGAGCAGAATAGTTTACCTGTCAGATCTACGAAAAAAGGAAAGAATTTATGGCAGAACAAGAGATAGGGAGCATTATGAAATTCAAAACAGATAATTTTAAATACAATTAATTAAAAAAGTTTTGAACAAACAAAACCAATGCAACCAAGATTAAAAGGAAAGGAGAAAACTGGGAAACATTTTTTTACAGTGTTTCTGATAAAGGCCTCATTTCTCAAATATATAGAGAACTGAGTCAAATTTATGAGAATGCAATTAATTGCCCAGATAATCAGTGATTAAAGGATATGGATAAGCAATTTTCAAAGGAAGAAATTAAAGCTATCTATAGTCCTATAAAAATGCTCTGAATCACTATTGATTGGAGAAATGAAAATTAAAACAACTCTGAAGTGTCACCTCATATCTCTCAGACTGATTAATATGACAGAAAAGGAAAATGACAAATGTTGGAGAAGATGTGGGGAAGTTGGAACATTATTGCATTTTTGGTAAAGTTGTAAACTAATCCAACTATTCTGGAAAGCAGTTTGGAACTATACCCAAAGAGCAATCAAACTGTGCCTACCCTTGATCCAGCAATACCATTTCTAGATCTATGTCCCAAAGAGATCACAAAAAGGGCAAAGAACATGCATTGCAAAAATATTTATAGCAACTATTTTTGTGGTGGCAAAGAATTAGAAAATGAGGGCATGCCCATCCATTGGGAAATGACTGAGCAAGTGGTGGCATATAAATGTAATGGAATACTACTTTACTATAAGAAGTGATGAGCAAGATTTCAGAAAATAACTGGAAAGACATACATTAACTGACACTGATTGAAGTGAGCAGAACCAGGAGAACATTGTACACATTAAAAGCAACACTGCACAATGATCAGCTATGATAGCCTTAGTTCTTCTCAGTAATAAAATGATCCAAGATAATTCTAAAATTCATGATGAAAAATATTATCTATATGCAGAGACAGAACCATGAAGTCTGAATGCAGATTCAATCATACTATTTTTTTACTTGTGTTGCATGTGTGTGTGTGTGTGTGTGTGTGTGTCTGCGCGCGTATGGTTTTCCCCTTTTGTGCTGTTCCTTCTTTCATGACATGACTAATGTGAAAACGTATTTCACATGATTGCATATGTATAACCTCTTTCAGATTGTTGCTGTCTTGGGGAAGAAGAGAGGGAGAAAAATTTGGAACCCAAAATCTTGTTTTAAAAAAATGAATGTTTAAAACTATCTTTACGTGTAATTGGAAAAAAATAAAATACTATTTACAAAAAAAAAAAAAAATGAAATCCAACAGGAAATAAGGGAGAGAGAGAACATTACAGATAAAGGAAATAATACAACTAGAGGTTGCAATGGAGATTATTGTGATATAATGGAAAGACCATTGGATATAGAATCAAAACACCTGAGATTGGAGCCCCACTTCTGCCAATCACTACCAATGTGACCTTAGGGTAACTCGCCCTCTCTGGGCCTCAGTTTCCTCATCTGTAAAATTAGAAAGTTGAATCAGATGATGACTAAGATTACTTCGACTCCAAATCATGCGATAAATTAACTAGTTCATCCTATAATTCTACAGAAATGGAAACTCAGAGATGTTAAATGACTCGCCCAATTTTAATTGGATTGATTTGGTTTATTTTTAAAATATATTTAACTTATTATGTATTTAATAAAATATTTTATATTTTATTATTTTGACAGGCAGCATGGTATGGTTAAAAAAGGCACTCAATTGAGAGACAAAATTCTTGGTAAATTAGAGATCTGACTCTGTTATCAACTAACTGTAACCTTGGGCAAGTCACTTAATCTCTGTTCCTCAGTTTCCTCATCTATATTATTGGGAAGGAGCATGAAGATATTGGACTTTAGGGAAGGAATCATAGAAGTTGGAGTCATGTAATCATATGGACTCCAGGGAGGAGAGAGTTCTACTGCTAGTTCTAGCAACTTCAATAGCAGGGGCAGAATTGAGGATTGCATCTGACTACTGCTTGCTTTGGCCAAACAAACTAAGTAGGGAGAAAGAGAATAGGTCAAAAAAAGAAAAGGGTGGGGAGAGGCAGAGAGAAACACCAAGACAGGGACATACAGAGAGAAAAATAGTTAGTTATTCAATAAATATTTATAAAGTTTGCTAGGATGGAGAGAGACAGATAGAGACAGAGAGAAAGAGTGAGAGAAAGAGGGAGGGAGGGAGGGAGGGAGAGACAGAGATACAGAGAAGACAGAGACAGACAGAGACAGAGACAGAAACAAGGACAGAGAGACAGAGAGAGAAGGTTGAATAGTTAAAATCTCCAAGAGGACATAGGAGGCTATTTTCAGAAGGCAATAAAAGATGCTTGAATCCCAAAGGAAGAAATTTTTAGATGCTTATTAAAGAATGGTCTTTCTCATCCAATGAGCTAGGGGGAAAGGCAATACTTTCCCAGGTTTATAACCCTAGTCTGGAGTGCCATTTACTCTCTCTGTGACCTTAAAGAAGTTGATTTTCATCTCTGGACATCAGTTCATCTCTCTGTAAAACGAGGGAATGGGATTAGATAATTTCTCAGGTCTCATCTGACTCTAAAATGCTATGGTTCTCTTTTTCCTTGACTTCCTTTTTCTTTCTCCTCACCCTCCCACAAGGACTAAAGCTGGGGTGGGCTTGTGAAAGGATATATGGTTGAAAAGAGAAAACAATCCACCTCCTTTATTTCCTGTCCATAATCTAGAAGGATGCTAGAGTTACTATTAGGACAATTCAAGTTTGGAATGACCAAAGACCAGTGAATGCTCTCATTTAAGGGTCAAGGGGGAACTGAATTCTTTGGGCTCCAAATGGGATATAAGTCCCTTAAAAGCTTATGTTACTCTTATTGGAGTCCAAACTGACTTCAGCCCTTTGCACAAATATACATGCACTCAGTCTATTAGGAAATGGTAAGGACAAACACCACCCTTTTGGCAAGGCCTTCCAAGGCAGCCAACTTGATAAGACACATGGAAAACTTGGAAGCAAAGGGCATTCCAGTTGAATCTGCTTTCTCCCCTTGTGCTTGTAGACATGCACAGAAGCAATCAAGTGATGAGCCCAGGCAATTAGCAACACTATATGAAATACAAGGTCCTGAAGAGGACCATATGAAATACAATGTGCAAAGCTGTAGATAGAGAGAAGAAATGACATAATCTATCCCCTCAAGTATTTTGCAGTATGGTAGGTGCATTCAGGTTCTCTTCACACACACATATATATATATATATATATATATATATATATATATATATATATATATATATATATATATATATATATATATATATATATATATATATATATATATATATCGTGGGACAAACAGGATAAGTGAATCAAAGTTTGACCTCTCAAGTGTATGACTTTGGCAGGTACCATTGCAGGTTGGGTGGGAGTGGTCTTTTTAAAAGGAAAAAAGTTTTAAAAGAACAAATGTTTAAAAAAAAGATCCTCTAACAACATATGAATATAATCAACTTCCTGGAGAAATGAAAAAGAAAGAGATTGATTTCTTTGTTCCCAGCTCATTCATTGTCAAGCCAAAACACTTAGTGCAAGATCAGTAAGGATGGATGGAAGCCTAGTAGAGAGTTCTTAGAAGAAGATCTTCCTCTTGGAGAGGAGATAATTTCCATCCAAGGGCCTCTAAGTATCCAGGAGGAAACCCATTATGACCAAGCAACTTCTAACACACTGATTCTGGAAGCCAACGAAGTGATATACATTAGCCCTGAAAAGTTAAACACAATGAATGCAGCCTAGGACTGTATTCCAGGATCCTATTTGAGTGCTACTATCTTATGTGAACATACAAATTTCCACCCACTATTCTGGTACCAAGGATGATTTAGGGAATAAGGCTGAGTACAAGCATGACGATGATGATAACACTTAAACATTATTTTAAATTTGCAAAGCACCGTTACCTTTATAATCATATTTGGAAGGACAGTGTCTCCTTGAAATTGAATTTTAACTTTTAGATTATAAGCTTCTTAAAGGCAGGAACAGCCTTTTTTGTATTCTCAGTGCTTAGCACAGTTTCTGGCACAGAGTAGGTGCTTAATAAACGTTTATTGACTGATTGAAACAATATTTATATAGCATTTTATGTTTAAATATATATTTTAGCATAACCCCCAAAATAAATTTACTTGGGATAGAGTGCATATAATGTGATCCTCATTTTATAGGGGGAAATGTAGAGGATTAAATAAAGACACTGACTCAGAAATCAGATCTGGTCTCACATCCCACCGATGACACGGATTTCTTTTGTGACCTTGGCCAACCCATCTTTGGATGCAAATCGCTTTACCTCTTTGGACTTCATCTGTAACCTGAGAATGTTGAACTAGATGACTCCAAATATAAGAACACATGGGCTAGTAAGTGGCTGAGCTTGGACTTGAAACCAATCCTTCTGACTACATGTTCAGAAATTCTTACATCAAATCACATGTATGTTAAGGATGTCTTCACATGTATTCTAACTTTCACAAATTCAATACAGATCGTTGTTTGTTGTCATTATTGTTGTTGTTTGACCTTCATTCTGGAAGAGGACCATGACATGGCCAGGACAACTGGAGGTGGCCCAGGATACAATGAAAGACTTTGATCTTCTTAAGCTAAGGTCTTTACAGGTCTCAGTTTGACTGAGGCAACACCCATTCAGGGTGTTTAAGGCTAGGTAAACTGTCCAATCCCTTTAACATCATCCCTGTGCTCTTTCCTCCTTTCTCCAGTTTCTGCTAATGCTGTAGTCCTTCTTACTAAATGCAACCTCTCTGCATGTGCTCTTGAATACATTCTCTCTTCTCTCTCTCTTTCTCTCTCTCCCTCCCTCTCCTCTCTTCTCTTCTCCTTTCCTCTCTTCTCTTCTCTCTCTCTCTATATATATGTATGTATATATGTATATATGTATATACATATATGTTTATGTAAGCATATGTTTAGTCACCTCCTTCAATCATTCTATCTCTCTAATCTTTACCCTCTATTATCTCTTACTTTCTTCCCTCTTTCCTCCAAATATATCTGTCTCCCCATCCTTAAAACTTCATTAACCAATTAACCGTTGCCTCAAGCTATCATCCTATATATCTCTCTTCCCTTTCCCAGCAAGTTCCTAGAAAGAGCTGTCTACACTTATTGTCTCTATTTCCTTCCCTCTCACTCCTCAATCCTTTGTCATCTGGCTTCTGACTTCAGCACTCAATTAAAATTCTCTCTAAATTTATGAAGGATCTCTTAACTGCCAAATCTGATCATCTTTTCTCAGTCTTCATCTTTTTTGAGCTCTCAGATGTATTTGACTCTCTTACCTCTTGGCTTTTGTGGCACTTCCCACTCTTGGCTTTCTTCCTGAGTGAGCTCTCTCTCTTTGTTGGATCTTCATCCATGTTGTACCCCTAATTATGGGCAGCTAGGTGATGCAGTGGGTAGAACAACAATGCAGGAATCAGGAGGACCTGAGTTCAAATCTCACCTCGGACACTTGACACTCACTAGTTTTGTGACCTTTGGCAAGTCACTTAACCTCAATTACCTCATCCTAGGTCATCTCCAGTCATCATGATGAATATCTGGTCACTGGATTCAGATGGCTCTGGAGGAAAAGTGAGGCTGGTGACCTGCACAGCCCTCCCTCACTCAAAACAAAGTCAAGTACAAGTCATGTCATCATTTCTCTGATGGCATGGTCTTCTTTGGCAACAAAGCACAAACACACCCCTCATTATAGGACTCTGTACTGGGACTTCTCTCTCTATTATTTCTCAGTGAATTTATAAACTCCTAGTATCATCTTTGTATGGATTACTCAGTATACATGCATATGTGTGCATGGTATATGTAAGTATTTTGTATATCCAGTCCAGTCTCACTCTTGAACTTCCAAATATATTGCCCCCAAAGAAGTCAGCCAGAACATCTTGGTCTGGGACTTTTAGGTCTGGTTCTGCCACTGACTGTATGGCCTTGAGTAGGTCTCTCTGGACCTGTGGAGGGGGTTTGGCTAGATTTTTATCAAGGTCCTTCCACGTCTAAAATGATAAGACTATACAATGTCCCCAAATAGCATTCCTTAGCTTGATCTAGAGAGTTCTCATTACCATCCTTCAACTCCCTTTATTTTTGCTATTTTCCTCTGTCTTATCTTTATTTTGCCTTTGGACTTGGAGACTGAAAAATATTCATGGAACAACCACACTGGAGGAGTAGTGGGGGAGGAAGGGGTGGAGACAGTTCTAAATTTGTTCTGCATCCTGTTTTCCCTCATTTAGCATGGGATCCGATGTAAAATACTCAGCCTAGAATATGTACAGAAACCTCGTATATGTAACAATTTATGTTAATACAGCATATAACAGTTGACAAAAAAAACCCTTTCCTTACAGCAATCCTATGACACTGGTGTTTCAAGTATTATTAACCACATTTTACAGATGAGGAAACTGAGACCAAGAGAGGTTAAGTGATTTGTCTAGGGCTATAAAGCTAGTAAATGTTCAGGGTAAGATTCAAACTTAGGTCTTCCTGACTTCATATTCAGCATTGAGCATCACCTCCTAGCAGCCTAGCCAATATCTTTGTTCAATAAATATGACCAGCAGTGCATTTCAGTTCCTAACTTCTAAACTATACCCTTAACATTTTTCATTTCATCACTCCTGCTCCACCTTCCAAAGTGGACCACTGGAGACTATACCACTTAACTGTACACTCTCTGGGACCAGAAGTTCCTGCTATCTTTTTCCTTCTTATTGCCTTATACATACCAGAGCTACCTTTCTACCTCTTGCTCTGAGAACTATAATAAAATGAACAAAACCAGTGCCTCTCAAAAAGACATGTAGACAAACTGCCCAATTATACTATTCAACCCTGCGACTTCCCACACTAAAACAACCTTCCTATACTATCACTCTCCTATCTACGTTGTCCCCCTTATCAGAATGTGAATTTGGAGAGTTGTACATTTGTGCATGTAGTTCCAGTTTTTGTCATATAGTAAGCACTTCATAAAGGCTTTTTTTTTGCCCAATCATTCATTCATTCATCATGCCCTGTGGCAATCCCCCAGAACCCTATCAAGAATTTTTTTTAACCAAAAGTGAGAAACAGGAAAGGCATCCCCATTTGGGGGCTGCAGTGAGAAAGAAAAGAGATCCCAGGACATTAACTCAAAGGGAAAGGAAGAACTCCCTCTTGTAGATCATCTGGTAACTTCTAACTTAATTCAATCCAATCCAATCCAAGTACAGCACCTACATTCTAATCCACTATTCTAGAGCCTTCTATAGGCTATCTTGAGCTCTCATCAATTGTGTTCCACCAGTTATTAGGGGACAGTGCCTCCTCCCCCAGTTACAGTTAACCAATGAGCTTTTTACAAAGGGATATTTGCTTTACTATTGTATCGAGATCAAGCATACGCATATTTCCCTACAGTTCAAAGGCATATCTTTCCTGTATCACCTCAGCCTCTGGGGAGAATAGACTCCAAACTTAACTCACATCCCATATAGCACTGGTTTCACCAAATTCATGACAAGGCAACATCTCTACCAACTTTGTTCTTTGTTAAGGGCCAAGGTGGAGTGTGGTTGACAAGATCAGGATAGACTTTCGGGGAAACTGTTCTTTGATATCATGCTCATTATCATCCAGAATGACTCTCCATGCCCCCCAGATGTTGCTGTCTCCGTGAGACAAACTGGAGAATTACAGAAAACAAGGGATATGTAAAATAGATGCCCCCTAGGTTCACAGTCTTTAAGATAAGACTGATTAAATCACTAGGGCAGGAGACAAGCAGAATGTCACGTAGGCTTGCAGTTTCAGTCTATAAATACCCTGACCCCTCAGATCAATAAATGGAGTTGCTCTTTCTTCTCCTGCCTCCTGTGTCTTTCTTCTTCACCACATCACCAAGCTGTGTAGGGATGCAGGTCGTCCGCTATAGTTCTTGTCTTAATGATTGCTGGGCTCGAGTTCTAAAGCTTACTCCTTGTTCTCTGGGCATCAATACTGTATTAACTAAAATCCTGGACTCTGGAATATCAGAATTCTAAAATATGCTCTAAACCTTTCAGATTTTCAAGGTCAGTTGCCATGAGCAAAGGAGTTGACTAAAGAGACCAAGAGTGCTGAGGCAAATGAGTGACTGAAGATGTCTGGCCTTTTGATCGACTCCATAGCTAATCAAGAAGCCTCTTCTCCAACACAGGGTCTTGGCTATGAAAAGGAGGAGAGATGTAGGAAACCAGATTTCTATTTGAAATGATTACTCTTGCTAACCCTGTAATAATCAGATGGCACCAGAATGTCACCCAGCCAGCATTGTCAAAGGTGAAGCCAGTGATGCCTGGTGCATAGTAAGAGCTTATTACCTTTAGATTGAGTGACTCTAGTCTCTACCCAATATTCTATTACTTTCTCTCTCTGGATCCCTTCCTCATTTCTTAAATGGGAGGATTGCAAGACAAGATCTCTGAAGTCCTTTCCAGAACTAACATTCTGATTTACCATGACAAGAAGGATCCAAGGAACTGTCTGTATGGCGCATACTTGGCAGAAGCATCAATCTGTTCTAACTGCTTGGCAGTGACTCACTGACATTTGACAGACTTCCAGGAAGGAAGATGGAAAGGAAAAGAATGTGATTTCTGAGTAAGGGAGTTAACTGGGAGGGGAGAGATATATGAAGACAGTGGAAATAAGAGTTTTCAGAGAGGGTGGTCATGGACATCTCAGTGGCACATGTTCTTACAGGAGAGTAATAGTGTACATTCAGGGGCAGGTTGTACCAACAATCCTAGTGCCATTTTAAGCTTAAAATGGCACTAAGACTTTTGGGACATCTTGTACTAGAAACTAATTTGTTTATTCCTTGCCCAGCTATTGGAATCTGTTTTGTTTCCAGTTCTCTGTTGTGGCAAAAAAAAGTGCTGCTGCAAATATTTTGGTGTGTTATGGGACTTTTTTTTTCTCATTGACCTGTATGCCTAGTAGCTTGATCCCTGGGTCAAAGGGTATGGAAATTGTAATCATTTTTTTTAGCATAATCTCAAATGGCTTCCCAGAATCATTCAACCAATTTTATAAGTTCAGCAACAAGAGTGCTAGTGTGTCTGTCCATTCAGAACCACTTCACCTTTGACAATTCCCATCTTTTGTTGTCTTGGCCAGTTTTCTAGATGTGAGATAGAAACCTAGAATTTTTAATTTTTTAATCCTCTTCTTAATAGTGATTTAGAGCAGTCTTTGGCAATTATTAGCTTGCATTTATTCTTATCCATATCCACTAGGGAATAGCTTTAACCCTCATCTGTTTGTGTTTCTTGCATAGCTTGTATTTCAGATAATTTAAAATAGTCATTATAATTATTAAAGATAATTATTAAATTTGTTGTTAAAGCTAATTATTAAGTTATGAATAGTAATTATTAAAGATATGTTTTAAATTTTTAACATTTTAATTTATTTTTAAATTCCAAATTCTGTGCTTCCCCCCACCTCAAAATGGTAAGCAATCAGATACAGGTTATGCAC
This sequence comes from Notamacropus eugenii, assembly GCF_028372415.1. Taxonomy (NCBI): domain Eukaryota; kingdom Metazoa; phylum Chordata; class Mammalia; order Diprotodontia; family Macropodidae; genus Notamacropus; species Notamacropus eugenii. Next base: position 483,787,407 of record NC_092873.1, read on the forward strand.
GTTTAGTTATGTGAAACTATTAAAGATATTAAGGATAATAAATGCAAAGATTTGTCCCCAATAAATAATTTCCCTTCCTTTCATCATGATAAGATTTTCCCCTTTGGCTACAGCTGCAAAAGGCATTTGATCTGTTCCTCTTCTGATTATTTTATGCAAAATCTTTAATATTTGTGTCAAATCCATTTTGAGCTTGTATATGAGGTAAGATGTTGTAAACCAAATTTCTGCCAAATTGCTTTCCATTTTTCCCAGCATTTTCTTGTCAGATAAAAACCATTCCTGGAATCCTTTCACTGGAATCCAAAGGATGATCCTCTTAGGCACGTTGTTGCTTTCCTGCTGAGATTCTTGTAGAACCTTGAAGCTGCCTCTCCACATGTGCCTGGTTTGCCCTTGGCTCCCAATGTGGGTGATATGCCAGCTGTTCTGAGAACCTTGCTAGGAGGAGGATGACAATGGAAAGTTCACAAGATCTTCCTCCAGCCAAAGGAAGGAAGAGATGGAGAACAGGGCCAGGGCTCCTCACCTCCTCTTTCTCTAGCACCTTCTCTTCAGAGGCTTGGTTGGATGGCTTCTACCACTAAGCTGCCAGACACTCTAAAGTTTTCAACTGACTTGCTATTTTCCATAAACCTCACAGGGCTGAACCAAGTTTCCTCAAGCAATGAGAATATATTTCCAGTTCTAGATCACTCCAGTTTTTGGGTTTTTTTTATAAAATAGATCCCCAGGAGTTCTGACCAACCAAGTAATTCCACCTAGATTTTTTCCCCCTTTGGTAGCTTCTTTATAGCTAGTTCCCATGTTCATACATCCCAAGATGGAAGGTACTTCCATATCCATCAGGTACTCCTCAGGTAACTATCTAGGGTTATTTTGTTCAGTCATTTTCCAGTAATGTATGACTTTCTGTGACCCCTTCAGGGGTTTTCTTGGCAAATATCCTAGAGTGGTTTGCCATTTCCTTCTCTAGCTCATTATACAAATGAGGAAACTGAGGCAAATAGGGTTAAGCAGTTTCCCCAGAGTCATATAGCTAGACAATGTCTGAGCCCAGATCTGAATCCAGGTCTTCCTGACTTCAGGCCCAGTGCATTGTCCACCAAAACATCTAGTCCATCCTTCCAGTTTTACAGATGAAGAAACTCTAACCCAGTAGGATTACATTTTTTACTCCAGGTAACACAGGAAACAAATGTCTGAGAAAGTTGAATCTTGAAGCCAGGTTTTCTTCCTCCAGAGTCATACAGTCTTTAGTTGGTTTTATTTTTATTTAACTATTTTTGTGCTTGTATAGGCTAATCTCTATTTCTTATAAATTCCTAATTTGAGGGAACACAGCTTATAGCAGGTCTAATAACTCCTTACTCCTTCTCTGTTGTGATTTCGCCTTTTTATTCTTTTTATTTTGCCAATATCATTTTCTTCCCCCTTCGTATTCATTAGGTCAGGTAAAGTTTTGATGATTTTCTTAGTTTTTTCAAGGAATGGTTTTTAATTTTGTTAGTCATCTATTTAAAAGAAAAAGTATAATATACCTATTCCTTTAATTTCCAAGATTTTCTCCTTTGTACGTTTGGGGGTTTATTTATTTGTTAATTTTCTAATTTTTGAAATTCCATTTTCAGTTTTTTAATGTTCTTTTTTCTGTGTTGTTAATTTAGGTTCTCAAGAACATAATGTCTCCTCTAAGAACCACTTCATCTGCTTGCTAGACATTTTAAAATATGGTCTCATCATTCTTTTCTCTTTACCTCCCCTCCTTCCTTTTCTCCAGTTTCAGTATATTCACCTGAAGTATTAGATTTTGTTTTCTCAATCACATGTTTAGTTACCTGAAAAATAACCAGCCTCCTCCCTAGACCTGGCATCTTTGAAGAAAATACTGCTCTTGTAATCTGGTTTCTGTGAGTTTAATATGGTCATGTTAAATCTGGAACTATACACACATGCACATACACACACACACACGTAACCTAGTGAGACTCCCCTCATAATTCCTAGCTATCTTACCTTGAGTGTTTTTAGTTCATTTAGTGTTTTTGAAAAAAAAACAGAAAGAGTAATGTTTATATTACATTACAGAGTAGGGATCAAATGGGGCAGCTAGGTGGTACAGTAGATAGAGTGCCAGACCTGAACTCAGGAAGATCTGAATTCAAATTCAGCTTTAGACATTAGCTGTGTGACCCTGAGTAAGTCAACTAACTGGGTTTGCCTCATTGGTAAAATGACTGGAGAAGGAAATGGCAAACCACTCTAGTATCTTTGCCAAGAAAACCCCAAATGGGATCACAAAGAGTCAGACACTACTGAAAAGACTGAACAATGACGATGAGATTAATTGAGATAATGTCTAGAAAGCACTTTGCATGCACAAAGAACCACATGAGTGTGGTCCTCCTCTTCCACTTGTCCCCTTCTCTTTTTTCTTGGATGACCACTTATTGGGGATCTTGTAGACCAGGTTGGACTAGAATGCCTCTGAAATCTCTTCCAACTCTGAGATTCTAAGTTTCTTCCTTTAGTTGTCTCCTATTTTTTCACTTCTTTTATTCTTTCTCCTTTCTTTCCTCCATCCCCCACCCATGCCTTACACATAACAGCACTCTCTCACTCTGTGGTCACTACAGACCCAACACAGGCCAATGAAACTTAGAACTAAAGAGATGATTGCACCCTAAGATAACCCAGACTCCAGCAGTGGTAAATTCAGGCCTGCAGGATCATGGGTTGTAAAGGAGCTTTTATAGAAAGGAAGCATGATATGTGGAAAGGAACATGATATTAGGAAGCAAAAGACCTGAATTAATTGGGGAAAGAGTCATTTCCTCATCTGTAAAATGAGGAGGATGAACTGGAGCAGTGATGTCAATAAACAGAAACCACTAATCCCTTCAAGCTGTGTGTTGACTTATCTTTAAAACATAACGTTATGTTTATTGCAGTTTATTTATTTTGTTAAATATTTCCCAATAAAATTTTAATTGGGTTCAGACCATACTCAGAAGTGTCAGAAGCTGTAGCCAGCTACACGCCTCATGTCTGACACTTCTGAATTAAACAACCTCTGTGGGCTTTTTTTTTAGCTTTTACCATCTTTCTACATTTACCATCCTTCAGTGTGTATTGTGGGACAAAATCCATTTGGGAAGAGACAGAGAGGATGCTATTTGGAAATGCTATTTGGAAATGCTTGGGCCCTTGGGAGTTCAGTTAAGCTGGCTTCTCACTCATGACAGTCCAGTATTTATCAAGAAAAGGCAGCCACAGCTGGACCAGCTCAGCATCAGTGGTTCATTTCAGTAAAGCTTGTTGACTTTAGCCATGGGGCTGATGAATCACTTTTCCCACACCCTGCAAATATTTGTCAAGTCTGTTCTTAAAGAGAGTATTGGGATGTGGGCCCAACACTAATGTCAGCCCTTTAAAAAAGTTTTTTTCTCTCTTTTTTCTTTTAATACATAGATAATTCTGGAAAGCAGCAAACCCACTTTGGAACACATCTGTTGAGCAGCTACTCTATGAGAAATACAAAGAAGGTAGGATGGAACCCTTGCACTCAAGGAACTTACAATCTCCTGAGATCCTGTTACCTTTTCTTAGCAGATCACATAACTTCTAGTTTATTGACAAAATAGAGGCCATCTACTAGGTTTCCCCTTCTGCTCTGCTCCATACATCTTACGCCTCCTCTATCTTTGCCTATCTTCACCTTCTGTCTATGAGGAAGAAGTTTCTTCCCTTTGAGAAGACAAATTCTCAACTTGTTCCTTTAGTCTATCCTTTCTCTTCTGCTCAGGAACATTTCCTTTTGATCATTCCCTCAATTTCTCTTGTTTTTCACTGTCCCCCTTTCTAGTGGCTCTTTGCCCGAGTGCTTGCAAACATATTCTTAGTCTTAAAAATCTTCTTCTGGATCTTGACCTTGATGCTTCAAGTGATTCTCCTCTAACTCTCTTCCTTTCATAGACAAAGCCAAATTCTTAGGGAGACCTGCCTACCCTTACTACCTCTCGTTCCTCATCTCTTTCCAAACCCTTGTGGTTTCTCAATAAATTGCCGAATTTAAGTGACCTCATGTGAAATCTGATTTCCTCAGCCTTCTCAACTTCTTTCCAGGTTTTGATATTGTCAATATCCTTCTCTGCCCCGCCCCCCCATACTTGCACTTTCCTGGTTCTCTTGTTTCATGTATGAATACTCTTTCTCAGTCTCCCTTGCTTTACTACATCCCCCCTTAACATATTTGTCCCATGGGACTCTATAATGGGCCTTTTCTTTACATATTCTTTCTTGAGAACTTATCAGTTCCCAGGAGTTCAACTATCATCGCTATGCAAATGACTCCCAAATTTATCTCTCCAGCCCAAGTACCTCTCCAGAATTCTAGTCCCATGCCAACTGACTATTGGGTAGCTCAGTCTTCATGTTCCATAAACATGTCAAGCTCAAAACTATCCAAGACAGAACTCATTTTCTTTACCTTTAGCTATCCATTCTTCATATTTCACTGCTTTGGTTGAGGGTATCACTGAATTCAAATTCAGCCTTAGATATTAGCTGTGGAACTCTGGGCAAGTCACTTAACTCTGCTTGCTTCCTCTGTAAAATGAACTGGAGGGGGAATTGGCAAACCACTTCAGTACTTTGCCAAGGTAACCCCAAAAGTTATTACCAAGAACCAGATACAGCTGAAAAGACTGAACCACAACAAAGCAGATCAAATGAGGTAATGTCTAGAAAGCACTTTGCATCCAGTGCTTCCCTTACCCCCACCTTATTCAATCAGTTCCAAATCTCATTGATCTGTCCCCCCCATGACCTTCTCTATTCTCAGTTACCATCATAGTTGAGGCTTCCAGCACTTCTCAGCTGAACCATTCTCAACTTAACTCCCTGCTTCCAGTTATTCTTCCACAAAACTGGCAACATAATCTTCCTGGGCCACCAATGTGACTATACTGCTCTGTTATTCAAAGTTATTTGGTGATTCCCTGCTATCCATCTAATAAATGGTAAAAAGAACAAAAACAAAAAAAACAAAAAAAACCACCTTAGCTTGGCCTGTAATATCCTCTAGAATATGGCTCCAGCCTCTATTTCCAACCTCATTTCATGTGATTTCCATTCACAACTCTAAGTCTAGTCAAAGTGAGTTACTTACCTGCTCTCCAGGTTCCATATTCCATGTTCTCCCTCTGTTCATTCAAACTCACCATTCTCCATAGATAGAATGTGCTCCTTCATGTCCTTTGCAACCTTTTCTCTGCTACCCCACCCCTAATCGTTGGTTGTCTTTTCCTACTCCTTTCTACTCTTACTGTACTTTTTTGTGTATGAATTCTCTCTCTCAGAATATAACCTGCTCAAGGGCAGGGACTGTTTTATTTGTGTCCTCAGAGACTTATATAATGCCTTAACATTTTTAGGTACTAAAAAGCATTTATTGAATTATATTACCTACCTATTAAGTAATGGGTAATGGGAGCATTATTTATCTCCTTTTTATAGATGAGGAAACTGAGCCTTAGAGAAGTGACTTGTCTAAGGTCATGCAGGTAGGAAGTGTCAGAGGTTGGAGTCAAGCCTAGTTCCTAGTCATTAAAAGTCTCATTTGTTTTATCTTTTGTTTTTTGAGGCATAAAAAATATATTTATTTGAAGAATAAAAGTCTAAAACATATTCCTCCTCCAGAAATGGTGTCTGTTACTCTTAAAAATATTTATTAATTTTTTATTTATAACATTCAGTTCCACAAGCTTTTGAGTTTCAAATTTTCTCCCCTCCCCAAGATGGCATGCAATCTGATATAGGGTCTACATATACATTCACATTAAACATATTTTCATATTAGTCACGTTCATTTGTTTTTTTTTCCTTGGTGTTAAATCACCTCTTAAAAGTCAGTGCTTCAGCTGAGGGCTACACTCACAACTTTGGCAAAACTTAGCATCATACTGTTGTTTTCAGTGGACAGATCAAAGAGTAGCAAAGCTAACAGCTGGATCTGCTGATTCAGGTCTTGTGGAGTGTAGGGGCAGATGTTCCCACCAATGCAACCTGAATTGAGGTCCTGCATCTCAGACTTGTAGAGTCAGTGGTATAACCTCTCAGACTGAGAGGTTGAGGATTGATTTGGCCAAGTGTTGGGAGTACCACCTGGTACCCCTACCAACCTGGGCCAAGCAAGGAGATTTCCTGGGCTATGCCAGACTTAGAGTTACCTCTATAGAAACCCCAAATTTGAAAGTTCCAGGTGCCATCATCCTAAAGAGAGAAGGGACGTCCCTGGGCAGCATTACCCTCCCTGGAGAAAAAGATCACATATTTTTCCCAAGAGCTAGAATATAATATTAATTAATATTATAATATAATAGTCATGACATGGGAGACTAAAAAATGTGGACTTTTTACATTACTACTATGATGAGTTCCCTTGACTGTTCATGTGTGATGGGAAAGGGATAGCCTTTCTGGGAACTCCAAGTTCATTTCCCTTCTACGGAAAGTCCAAATCAGAGGGTAGTATTATGAATCTTAGGGACTGGGTAGGGCCCTGGGGAAAGGTGAGACACACAGGAGGCATAGGAGAATTGTACTAATTTTTCACAGTCCTCTTTTGAAACATTTTATATGTATTCTGAATTTTATTTTTGTGGGTTAAAAGAAAGACTGTGTTGTCCCTAATATTCATTGTCACTTTGCAAGCTTACACAAGAATTAGAGACCCTTTTATTCAGCTACTATGTATGTGAGCTAAATAGAACCCAAAGAGGCATAATTTTATAAGGATGCCTGGAATATTGAATCTAGTCCATGAAAACTCTAACCCCAGGGTCCTGCACCATTTTTTAGACTATTAAGAAAGGAGAATTTGAAATCATGGGAGAATCTCTCACCTGCTTTATTTTTGCTTTTAATTAGGGCAGTTTGTTTTTTCTAATAGTCTGTGGTCTTTGCAGACCATTTTGCAATAACTAGGCAATCCCAGCAACCCCAGTAATCTCAGTCCACAGTTTGAAGTCTTTTTAATATGTTTATTTAACTAGGAAGTCAGGAGGTTTATTTAAACAGCAAATGACTGGTTCATACTTCCCTTCCCATAATATTTCTTATTCAAATATATTATCTTTATTCACTTTCTCACTTGCACATTTTTGTTTCTCCAATTTTCACAACTTTCAGGAAAATGCCCTCCTGACAGCACCCATTTGTAACTAAACCAGTACCATTTGTTCTTTTAATCATCTACCCAACATGTATTCATCAAAGGTAGTTTAAGGGATTTGCCCAAGCTCACACAGGTAGTAAATGCTGGAGATAGGATCTGAATCCAGAGCTAGTATTTTTCCTCCTACATCACATTGTCCCTAGTCCCTGTTCAGAATCGTGGACTCAGAATTCTGTAGTTGTGAGATTTATCTGCACCATGCCCCAGATAACAGGGTATCTGCATAGATATGGCATGCATAATAATATTCTCCTATTACCAGATTGTATTGCATATTCAATAAGTATTATCAGAACACCCATTGCTACACAAGGTCTTATTGAAAGTTACAGAAGAAGTGGAAGATGTATTACCTGTTCTCAAGGGGTTTATAATCTAACGGGGGAAATAAGACACAAAAACCCGTTAAAGGACCATGTTTGATACTATGTAGCTAATTAATAAATTATGTGATACAAACTTAAGGGTGTTCTGGAACCAGTTCAAACCAACTCATGAGAGTCAATTGTTAAAATTTTCAGCGTAAGCATTTATACCTCATAAACCAGCAAATGCTTTAAGTCTGGGCTTGATTTATTGTTTTGCTGATGGTCTAGACTTAAGAAAGTGATAGAGAATATGTTAATAACACAAACTTTAGAATGTGTCATGTGTACTTTTTTCCTAGTGTTTTTATTGTTCAGCTGTTTTCAGCTGTGTCCAACTCTTTGTGACCCCATTTGGAGTTTTCTTGGCAAAGATACTGGAGTTGTTTACCATTTCCTTCTCCAGCTCATTTTATACATGAGGAAATGGGCAAACAAGATTGAGTGACTTGCCCATGATCATATAGGTTGTTGTGTTTGTCCTTCACTCTCAAAGAGGACCACGACATCAAGATGATGACATGACTTGCAGTTGACTTTGATTTGAGTGAGGGAGGGCTGTGCAAGGTCACCAACCTCACTTTCTTCTCCTGAGCCATCTAGGTCCAGTGGCCTGATATTCATCAGATTGACTAGAAATGACCCAGGATGCAATATGAGGCATTTGGCCATTTTAGGCTCTTATCAAATTCTCACTTTGAATGAGATATACCCATTCAATGAATAGCCTTCTTTAAGTAGTTACTCAAGGGATGGCCCCTTAAATAAAAATGAAAATCAAACTGGGAAGGGAAGACCCTCAGGCTTCCTGGGTAAGAGAGAAATAGTTACTATTTAGTATTTATAAGCAGTGCACATCTGAAGCTGGATTTGAACTCATGAAGAATTTTCCTGACTTCAAGCCTGACACTCCATCCACTGCATCATAGCTGCCTGGTTGCCCCAAAGTGCCAGCTGCTAAAAATTTACCAACATTCCCCTGTAATAGATTCAAATTCTGAAAAAGTTCAGAGAGAAGAAAGATTAAGTGGCTGGCCTAGATTGATGCAGATGTCCTTTAACAATCTAGTTTCAAGTGTCAGTAGAAGCTAAAGGGATCACAGAAGGCCTACTGGAGGCATTTAGGAAATGAGCCACACCATGAACTACAAGCAAGATTTCACTGGGAGAGCTTGTCCCTTTGTCAGAACCATATGAAGTATGCCATCCAGCTCCCAGCATCAAAATAACAGGAACCCGCAAGCTGGAGGACACTTAGAGGCAAATAAAGACAGTAAAGGAACTTAGGGCCAAGCTATAAGAAGAGCAGTAGACAGAATTGAGGACGTTACTCTGATTAAGAGAAAATTTGGGGCAGGGTAAAGGAGAACGTAATATCATGTCCTTAAAATATTTGAAGGGTTGCATATCAAAGAGCATGAACCTTGTGATCTTTGACTAGAGAGCAAAAGAAGGAATCATGATTAGGAATGAAATGAAAAAAATTAGATTAGATCTAAGGGAAAACTTCTGAACAATCAAGGCTGTCCCAAAGAGAAATGGACTCATGAAGACCTTCAAACAAAGAGTGGATGAACACCAATAAAGGATGTTATAAAGGGGATTTTTATATGTGAGATGGACTTATGACTAGTGAGTCTCTGAGGTTCCTTCTGATTCTGAGATTCCATGACTGATGGAGAGGGAAAAGGGACACAACCCAAGCAGGGTGAAACAACATCAGCAGAGAAACACAGAGGAAGGAATGAGTTCCCTCCTAATTTTCTCCCCATCCTATCCCATAAATCTTTTTGACATTATTGGTTCAGAGGGATGTTCCACCCTTTTGCATGATTTAATTTTCCAGGCTGTTTCCATAAATATTGTTCCAGAAAAGAGACTGGTGTTAATAATCTTGATTCCCACTCTTAAATTGTAAGCATCTCAAGGTTGGTTCTTTAAACTATAAGCCAATTGGTTTGTCTTCGGTTTTTTGCACAATTCTAGAGCTCATTATTTTAGGCGTTGGTTTGTGAACATTCTAAAAGTAAAGCAAAAATCACAAGGCAGCTTGGGATGAGGATGAAGGTGATGATGATGGTGATAATGATGAGTCAACATTTGTATAGTGACAAGTTCCACAAAGCACTTTACACGCTTTCTTTTCTTTCGAAGGTGCAGTACCTGCTTGGCACAATGCAGTTCATGGTCTTTCTATGTCTCCCAACCAATCTCTTAGTCTTTTGAGGACACTCATTTCTTTCTGTCTGTGTGGCTTGTTTCCCTTTGACCTGCCTCCAAGCTGACAACTTGGGGTTTTCCCAGAGTAGAAAGGCTGCTACACTCAACGCTTTAAGTATATTAAGGGCAATATTTGCGGATGATTATCCCTGCTATCTACTACAAATAATAATGATGATTCATACAGCACTTTAAGGTTTGCAAACCCTTTATAAATATTATCTTATTGGATCATCATAGCAACTGTGGGAGGTAGGTTTAAATATTATCCCTATTTTACAGATGAGGAAACTGAGGCAGACAGATTAAGTGACTTGATGAGGATGACACAGCTAGTAAATGTCTGACATTGAGTTTGAACTCAGGTCTTCCTGATTCCAAGTCAAGTGTTTTATTCCTTAATGTTAGTGTCTTTACTCTAATGACCATCTCCAATTAGTCATATATGTATATATATATATATATATGTGCAAACATACATAGACATATACATGTGTATATGTGTTATATGTGTATGTATATGTATGTATATATGTATATATATACACAAACAACCTGTGTGTATATGTACACATATGCATATATGTATATTGTATATGTGTATTACATATATTGCTTGTTTGTGTGTCTATGTGTATCATGCTTGTTTACATGTTGTTTTCCTGTTCTACTGTAAGCACCTTGAGAGCCAAAACTGTCTTTTGCCTCTCTACACACCCCAGCATTTAACCCAGTGTCTGGCACATAGCAGTACTTAATGCTATTGTTAACGTGACTATACTTTGCACCACCCAATTGTCTCATGAACCCTCACTTGTATATTTCCCATTAAAAGATCATCCATTGATAGCTAATTGGCATTAAATAAAATATTTACTGAAAATGCAAAGCAAGCACATATTTACATAATATTCCAACCATAAACCTGAATCATACTCTTGCACCAAGTCATGTCCATGGGGAGAATGGGTACACACTTGAAGACCAAGTGTTAGAACAGTATGTGTATAGGAAATACATACAGTGAATGCAACTTATAATTCTGGAACTGTTGACCATTCAGTCAACGTCCAAAAGATGTTGTTTGATGGGGGTTTCTTCTGTGTGATTTATGACAGCTAAGCCGAGCTGATTCATGCCATGCTGGACTAAAACCTCCTCCTCTGCTCATCTGGACTTAGTCCTTGATGGGAATTATAGTATCTGTCACTTCCAGTTTCAGGTTTAAATGATGCCTTCCCTTGAAGTAGTGTGACCCTCTTTTAGGAAAGGAAAAGATCCGTATTCTGTTCTTGGAAAATAGCCTTTCCAACTCTGCTGGTTTGGCAGCATTCTTTTTAGGGGCAAGGCAAAGGCATAGCTCCTTTCTCTCCTTTATTTTCTCCTTCTCTTCTTCCTTTTTTCTTCTTTTTTCTTCATTCTTCCTAACAAGTAGCAACAGAGCACAGAGTATTCCATCTCCACTTCTTTTCGTTCTTAGTAGTAAGTGGTAATTGACCCTTCTCTAACCTGTCATATGTGAATCAGCAACTATACTCTGAGAATATTCAGATACTGCTTTTCTCAGAACATTAAAACTGACATGCCCCAGAAAAGTGAACTGCCGAGAGTCCGCTCCTTTAAAAAGATTTAATGGAAAGGTCTTGGTATTGGAGGACTTGTGTTTGTGGAATGCCTGACTCTTCCATTATTAACTATGCAACCTTTGGTAAATGACTTACTTTACTTTCCTCTTCTGTAAAATGGAACTAATAATCCTTATCTCAGAGAGTTGTTGTGAAGAATATTTTTGTAAAACTTTGAAGCATAAATATTTATATCACAAGTTATATATTTTTATTTATTTATTTGTTATATGTATTTACTTATTAAATTTACAATTTAACATATATTTAATAAGCCATCATATTAGACTGACCTCATTTTTTCTTGACAGAGTTATTAGACCCATAGGTCATGGAGATGCTGTAAACATGTTTTTGCTAGATTTTAGCAAGGTCCTTCACAAATCTCTTACAAAATATGTTTATATGCAAGGTGAAGAGTATAACTCTACAATTAAGTACACTCAGAAAATTGAGTGATGATTGAAATATCAATGTTAACTTAAAGTAGAGGAGCTTAACCTGGGATCTGTAAACTTGCTTTTTAAAATAATTTATACTTACATCACTGTGCTTCAATGTAATTGACTTCCTTTTAAATCTTCCTTATTTTATTTTATGTATTTGCAAATATTCTGAAAAGGAGGACACAAATTTCACCTGATTGCTGAAGGAGTCCATCATACACACACACACACACACACACACACACACACATACACACACACACACACACATACACAAAAACCCATTAAGAATCCTTAATTTAGTGGGTGGTATTTAATGGAGTGTCTCAGGGATCTGTTCTTCAACCTGTCTTACTACACATTTTTAGCAAAATCTCAGAAGGATAGATTGCATGCTTATCAAATTTGCTAGGTGGTCTGGGAGGGATAGCTAACATGACGGTCAGAAAACCAAAACTTCTCTGTTAGATCTACTCCTGATTCTCTGGACTTTTCCTATCTCTTTTCCTATCTCCTTAGCAGCCTTTCACCCTGCAGATTCCTCAGACCCTGTGTCCCCTCCTTTAATTGGATTACCATTGAAGGAATTGCCTAGAACATTCATGGTCTCTTCTCTCCTGAATCTTTTTCTGACTCACACTTTTGCCACCTAAACCCTGTTTTTACCCCTCTTCCTCTGTTTTCTAATGCCTTTCTATGTATTGTTCTTTTCCATTAAAATATAAACTCCTTGAGGATAGAAACTAATAGGTTTTGAATTTGTATTTCCTCTGTTTACCACAATGCTGGGTCTGATCTCACCTAAACATACTAGAGCATTGGACTTGATACAATGAAATTCAATGGGATAAGTGTAAAATATTCCCTTTTAGTTTAAAAAATCAACCATAAAAGCAACAAAGGAGCAACATGAATGGATAAGGGTTCACTTGAAAAAGCTGCACATTTCCTATGTTGTGAGGTCAATATAAGTCAAAAGATGAACTGAACAGCCAATAAAAAAGAGGTAATGCATTCATAGGCAGCATGAATAAAATTGCCCTGTCTAAAGATGATGACTCTGCCCTGGTCAGATCCCAGCTTGATTATCATGATCCACTTTGGGTTGTACATTTTAGGAAAGACATTGACAAACGTGTCCAGAAAAGGGGCCTTATTAAGTAATTTAACTTCTCTGATCCTATATTTCCTCGTTTCTCAGAAAGAATGATTACTGTACTACCTACTTGATAGGTCACTATAAGGAGAGCATTCTCATTTGAATCCCCATCTGATTCCTCTACTCTGTCATTCAACTTAAAACTCTTTCTTCAAAGTTCCTATGAAAATTCACAGATAGATGAATGGGTGACATTTTGATGAACTTGAATGAGAATATCAAAGAGATATCCTTAAGAGGATTCCCCAAGGCAGTATGCTTTGTATATGGAATTCCAAGCTGAGCATCAAGTAGGCACCACACTGAATGTAGCCACATCAGAATTCATCATTCCAACACTTTGGCATTGTGGTGAAGAAGCATCATGGACATATTGTCCCGAGACAAAAAGGCTCCAGAAAGAATGACAGATGGTTTAGGGGAAGGAGCTGGGAATTTTACAAATGAAATCTGCTTATTTATTTATTTTAAAGCTAAGAACAAAACTTTTTCTTTTTTTCTCCCCCTCTTGCCCCACCCCCCACCCCGACAAAGTAATGCCCTTGAGATCAACCCTAGAGAGTTGCTTTCTAAGGTCAACCCTGATTCCCACAGTCTCTCTCAGCACCGATTTGGACATCCTGTTGTTTTGGCCAGACCCTTGCTTGGAGTTATTCCCACCTAACCCCAGTACCATCATGACAGCTGGACGTCCTCACAAGGGAAAGCTGGGAGCAACGTGACCGGATCCTGAAGCAATCTTTGGGTTTCCATTTTGAGTCTTGACTGCGTGCAGTTTCCACAGTAAATGTATGACCCTGACCCCCTTTGAACTTCTATTTCTATCAGTAAAGAAATACCATAAACTAAAAAGTCAACCTGACAGGTTTTTTTGTGGGGGGAGGGGAAGCGGTGGTGGTGATGACACATACAAAAAGTACCATTGAGTCAGAGAATATGGAAAATGGCAAATTTCAGGACGATTAAAAAAAAAGAAATATTGTAGCATAGAGAACCCTAATCCAGTCTTCCACCAACAGAAAACAGGGTTCCCACAGCAAAACAAATCATTTCTTAGCAAACTTGGCAAAGCTCAAACAACTATAGCATGGATGAGATGCAGAGAATTCTAACCATAGAATTTCTAATAGGAAGGGACTTTTGTGGCCACAGAGTCTAGCCTATTACTGAAAAGAACCCCACTAAACAAAGGACATAGGAAGGAAGATGCTATCTGCATCCAGAGAAAGAACTGATAAATAGAAACATATATAGAATAGTTTTATATGTATATACGTGTGTGTGTGTGTGTGTGTGTGTGTGTGTGTGTATTAAATGACAGTCATCTCTAGGATGGGGTAAGAGGAGGGAAGAAAAAAGGGAGAAGGGGAGTGGGAAGGAAGAAATTTATGTAACTTTACTACATATTTAAAAGGAATACCAAATTGTACATAATTTGCGATTTCAAATGCAGTCATCTTTTTTATTATAATATGTTATGAAAATGCCTGTTTTACTCTATAAATTAAAAATTAAATAAATAAAAATTTAAAAAAAAAACCACATGCCTAATAAGTGGTGGCCTTGCTTTTGTTGGAAAACATCCAGTGAGAAGGACCCCATTATCTCCTAAGGAAGGCAGTTCCCCTCTAATTGTCAAAAAGGTTTTCCTGATCTCAAGCCTATACTTACCCCTTTGCTACTTCACCCACTGCTATGGAATCTGCCCTCTGGGACCTAGTAGAAGAAGCCCAATCCCTGACATTCAAATTCTTAAAGACCTCTTCAAGTTGAACACTTCAGGTTCCTTCAGCTGATGCTCATGTTGCATGAACCAGAGCCCCTTCACCATACTATTTGCCTCCTCTCTTGGATGCATTCCAGCTTACCAATGTATTTTCTAAAATGTGATATAGAGAATTGTACATGGTGCTCTAGATAGGGTCTGACTGAAACAGAGTACAGTTGGCCAATTACCTCCTTGTTTCTAGAAGCTATACCTTTCTTAATGTAGCATGAGATTGCATTGGACTTTTTCTGGTATCCAAATGACACCATTGGCCCACTTTGAGCCAAATCTTTCTTTTTCATCTTCCTTGTAATAAGCCTGTGAATTTTATTCTTTTGAGCCCAAGTAAAATTCTTTACACTTACCCCCATTACACTTTCTCTTCTTAGATTGGACTCAAAATTCTAGCCCTCCAAAATCTTTTGGATGCTGATTCTGTTAGCACATCATCCACGTGGTCAGGTGCCAGCAAGATCAGTCAATTGGCATCATGGGTACCACAGAATGGTGCACAAACATAAGCCAGAGCCTGCTATTTTCCTCCAGTACTTATGCTTTATCCCATTTCTTTTCTTAATTTAAAAATGTCTCTCCTTCAATTGCCTTTATTTGTTTTGCTCAGTTCAGTTCATTAAACTGTACAGTCCCCCAGTTGCATGGATTCAGCTAAATTTGCATGTTTTTGGCCTGAAAGAGTGCTGCTGTCTCAGGCTGATTCCTCAAGCGAGACAATTGGACCCCAATGCTTCATGTTCCCTCCTGTCTCATATTTTCCTAATCTTGTCCCATTTTGCACTTCACCTCCACCTCCAGGATTTTGTTCTCAGAATCAGTTCACAACTTTCCTTACCTGTCTGGGTCTGGTACATATGTGAGCTCTTGGGCATAATGGGAAGGACATTGGATTTGAGTCAGAAGAGCTGGATTTGAATTCTGACTCTGCTATTTCCTATATCATGGAAGTTGTATAATGTCTCTGGTCCTGTTTTTTCAACTGTAAATGGAAGAGAATGGACTAGATGACCTCTAAGGGCCTTCTAACTATATATCCTGTGTATCTGAGATTTCTACTTGCTCTGGCATTCTGCTTTTGTGCTATGAGTTTCTTTTGGTCCATTCCCTCCCACATCTTCCAATATTGTGGGTTAGCTCTTGCTGGACTTGTTAAGTACCAACAATTACTGGGAAGGGTAAACTGGGAGTGGAGAGAACAAGCGATACAGGCCCTCACAGGGCAGGCAGGGAGAGTCCATGCATAAGTTTATTTGGTCAGAAAGCTTAGGTTCTTTTTACAATTCAATTCATTAAGCACTTATTATGTACCAGATAATTGTGTGAGGTAGATAATAGAAATACAAAAATGAAAATGAAAAATATAAAAAAAAACAAAAATTAACATAAAAAACGAAAAATTTGCTGCCCTCAATCAACTTATAGTCTATAAGGAAAAACCAAAACTATGTGGGAAATTAAATACAAAGTATATTTTGCCATGTAGATATAGATATATTGATTATCAAGTGGCACATATACATATAAATTCCCTGCATATATATATACACAAATATGTATATAGATACATATGTACATACTGACTATAAAATAGCACAGTAAATGGAGCATCTGACCTGAAGTCGGGGAGATTCATCTTCCTGACTTCAAATCCAGTCTCAGATACTAGCTGTATGACCTTGGGCAAATCATTTAACTCAGACCTGTCTGAGGTTTCCTTATATGTAATCTGAGGATAGTATAGATGATATATGATATATGGTGAATGATGATAAATGATATATGGTCTGATCATCTCTCTCTTTCTCTCTCCCCCCCCCACACGCACACGCACACACACGCACATGCACACACACGCACACGCACACACACGCACACACGCACACACACACGCACACACTCCACTCCACGGTTATTATGAGCATGGAGGGAGGTAATATTTGTAAAGCACTTTGCAAATTTTAAAGCAATGTGTAAATTCTAGCTATTAGTTAAAATAGATATTTTACTGTGGTTCTGGCTAGCCAGACCTATTCATTGACTAGGTTTTGAGACTAGCTCTGCAGGGCTTTCTGAAAAGAAATAAATAGGAGTTCCTCTGGCCCTCCACCTCTTCCACAAGTATTCTAGCAAAAAAAAAAAGGAGGTGGGGGGAGACATAGCCATTCCATGACTTTTTGTTGGTGAGGTGTTTCAGTCATGTCCCATTCTTCATGATCCTATTTGGGGTTTTCTTGGCAAAGATATGGAAGTGGTTTGCCAATTCCTTCTCCAACTCATTTTCCAGATGAGGAAACTGAGGCAAACAGAGTTACATTGCTTGCTTGAAGTGATAGGACTAGTAAGTATCTGAGGCTGAATTGGAGCTCAGGGTTTCCTGACTCTAAGACCAGCTCTCTAACCACTGCACCACCTAACTGCCTTCTTATATGTTTACTGGACCTTGAATGTCTGTTATTCATATCCAAGACCAGTAGCCTTGATCATCAGTTTCTGCTATACTGGGCCAACTGGCTAAATACACACACACACACACACACACACACACACACACACACACACACACACACACACACACACACACACACACTCCACTCAATGAATTCCAGTAGTTCCCTATTGCCTCCAGGATCAAAGCTATCAGATCCCCTTGAGGGCAGGGACTATTTTTTTTGTCTCAACACTTAGCATAGTTCCCTTGAGGTTGCTGGCCTCTCCTTTAAGCTCCTTTCCCTTCTTTACCTTTCCTTTTCCCCCTTTCTTCTCTTTCCTTGATACTTGAGCTAAATCTTGAAAGGAACTAAATGTTCCTAGAGGCAGAGGTGAAGCATAAGAAGATAAATCCATCAATAAACATTTATTAAGCACCTAATATTGCCAGGCACTGTACTCAGCATTATAGGCATGGGGGACAGCCTGTACAAAGTCACAGATACCGGGAATTAGATGTTGTGCATGAGCAATATCAAGGAGGCCAGTTTGCCTAGGACATGGAATGCATATGTAATCAGTCTGGAGAGATATTCTGGAGTCAGATTTTAATGGCTTTCAAATGCCAAAGCTGTTCTGATTTTTTTTTTTTAATTCTACAGGCAATAGAAAGCCACAGAAATGCCTTGTCATGAGGGTGACATGGTCAGAACTGTGCTTCAGGAATACTAATTTGGCAGCTGTGTAAAACATGGATTGGAGAGAGGAAAGACTGGGTGCTGGACACTAACTAGGAGGCTGTTGCCTTACTCTAGGCAAGAGCATGTGGACCTGAATGAGGGAGATTGTGTTATGAATGCAGAGAGGGAGGATGAATGCAAGAGATGTTAAGGAGGTGAAAATGGCAAGACTTGGAAAGTGATAGAAATTTTTTTAAAAAGCTGAAACTGATGCTCGGTTGTAAAACTACATAACTGGAAAGATGATAGGAAAGTTAGGAGGAGGACTAGGTTTGATAGAAAGATAATGAGTTTGGTCTTCAATACACTGAGATTGATGTATGTACCTCACATCTAGATTGAGATGTCCTATAAGCACTTGGAAATGTAGGGCCTAGAGTGCAAGAGAGAGATAAAAGTTGGATTTGTAAATTTGTGAGTCATTTACATAGAAATTATGGTCAAACTCATGGAAGTTATCATATAATAGTAATAGCTACCCTGTACATATAGCACTTTAAAGTTTGCAAAGTGTTCACAGCAACCCCAGGAGGTAGGATTACAGAAGACATTAGGTAGGAAGCAGTGCTTGGCATCACGGAAAGAACTCTGGATTTGGAGTGAAAAGATCTGAGTTCAAGTCATAGCTCTGCTACTTATAACCCGTGTGACTTTGGAGAAGTCATGTAGTAACTCTGAGCCTCTGGTTCCTCATATGTAAAATGAGAAATTTGCATTGAATGATCTCTAAGCCTTCTTACAGTGATAATCCTCCACTCTTGTGGCATATCCTATTCCAATTTGTAAGTTTCTCTTCTGGAACCTTCATTTGAGAACCTCCATGCCTGCCATGATCATTTTTAATCTGACTTTGCCTCAGTCTCTCTGGACTACTTTTCCACCTTGCTCCCAAGCTAGAACCAACCAGTACCAGCTTTTTTGCTCCCTTTTATGTCTTACCTTTTTTTAATTAGAATATAAGCTTCTTGAAAGTAGGAACTGCTTTCTTTTTTTTTTTTTTTATATTTGTATTCTCAATACTCATGACAGTGCCTGGTACATTGTGGTTACTGTTCATCCTTCATTTTCAGAGGACCTGTGACATCACAGGTGAATTAGATTTAAGTGAGGCAGAGTTTCACAAAGTCTGCCTCATTCTCTCTCTTCCAGGAGCAGGACAAAAGTCAGGATGACTGGCAATGACCTAGGACACAGTGGATGACCTTGGCATCTGTGATGCCTGATGAAGCTCTCAGCACGCCACAGTACCTGCTTGAGCTGCCTTCATGGCCATTGGAACAAATTGTTCTCATCTGTCCATTGTAAATCTTTAATCAATTGATTCTCTCTGTGTGTCACTATCTCTCTTTGTCTCTCTCTGTCTTTTTCTCTGTTTCCACATCCTCCTTCCTTTCTCATATTTTCCAACACTAAATGTATCAGTCATCATTTGGTTGGCCTATGATGTGCCTACCAATACCAATAAAAGGCATAGTAGGAGGAAGAAGGAATTGACTATGGTAATGGTGCTTGACTTAGGAGAAGGGTACCCAAAATATCAAACCAGAAAATTGCACATCTGTTGAGAGAAGATCAACAAGGAGAAAGGAACAATCTCAGGCAATTTTGTGGGGATTTCTAAACACTGTATTTCTAGTATTTCCACATGTCATTGCCTCCATCCCCTATTGATCTTAGAGTGGGGAGGAGGTTCAGGTATGAAATTTGAATGCGTGTTCTGGGAAATTAAGAGAAGCTAATAAAAACCTCTAGATGAACTGTTTGATAGAGCATTTAGTCATAATTCGCCTGGTCTTCAGTGGCTGCTGAAGGTGGGAGAGATTCAGTTTCTGCTCTCTTTTGACAATATTGGCATGGAATGCGATGTAAAGGTGAAAAGGGTAGGTGGCTGAATGCTTTCATCCCTCTGGGTTTTCCACTCTATGACACCATCCCCAATCATAGCTCATTAATATGTTAATAAGCAGTCATTTTGTATGAAGCATTTATTCATCCTTAATAAAATATCAGGCTTTTTTTTTTTTCCCACTGGAAGCATCGGCATTGAATTGTATGGTATTTGCCACACAGCACAGAAAGGGTATCAAGGGGAATCATGCACAGTTTGGACAGAATGGTCTCTGCATGGATCACTGGCAGTCAAGCTCATTATGCCAGATGGAGTCTGGAGTTGAGGGGGAAATACAAAGGAAAGCCACACTTCCAAAACTCTTATATAAAATAATTTACTTCTCATTCTGAATGATCTCCTGGGTACCCCTCAGTCTCTATCCCCACAATGTACCAGCTCAAGAATACACATCAAGACAACTATAATAAACCAGAGTAGTTGTAGGTTGGGGATTCAAGTCCTGGAGTCCAATGTGGAGTAGGGATGGGGTAAGGAGCAGAGCAGGGAGTATGTGAGGGGCAGAGGGAAGTCCAAAAGACATCCTTCAGGAATGGGAGATCAGGAAAGAAGTGTGAATGTGACTGCCAGAGAGAGTAAGAGGATGCAATGGAATGAACCTGTCTCTCTAATACAAAATAGTATTAGATGGATACACACACAGGCACATTACAAACTTCTTCTCTTGCTTTCATCTTGCAGCCTGAGGGAGTGACTCAGAAGCCAAAAGTGTGCTTGTACATATGAGAATTTGGAAAGGAATTATTTAAAAAATATATATGTATGTATATACATATATCTGTAAATCTGGTTACACTTTTAAAATGGCAACTCCAGAAGAATGAGAAGAAAATTAGTCCCCCAACCATTCAAAGGTAATTGACAAAACATCTTGCACTTAGAAAACTTAACAACATAGAAAACATAAAACACAGCATTATATAAAACTAAGTCATAAATAACAAAAATGAGAAGTCTTCAAGTATTCAGCCTGCCCACAGATTCCTAAAAGTAGTTGCCAACTGCAGGGATTTTCTTCTTGCCTCATGATCCAAGATCCTGTCATGTTCCCAGCAGGGCAGGACCAGAACTTGTGTGCAGGCTATGCATGGGAATGGAATTGGGGGGAATCGAAGGGTCCAAATTCCCAAAGAGAATTCACTCAGGGGATTTGGGGATGCCCCAAACCTCTTTCCCCTTCCTTTATAAAACTGAAACTTTTCCATTCTTAAGAGGGACCATGGAACCTACAGTAATTGTATGCAAGAACTAGCTGAGAGACCTTGGGGGATGAGACTAATAATTCTTAATAATAATAATAAATAAAATGATATTCACAAAGCACTTTCACATATATTATCTTATTTGATTGGGTAAGTCACTCCATCCTTCCAAGCTTCACTTTCCTCATCTATAAACTGAAGGGTCTGGGTTAAATGGGAGGGCACAAATCCCTCCCAACTCCAAGATTCCTTTTCATTGAGTATGCATTGTCACCAGAAAGAAAAAAACGTTGAGAGTACCTTGGACAGAGGTGGGGAAGAGCATTTTGAATTCTGCAACATCATCTGAACCTTACAGGTTGATCACTGACCAGAATTTGGATTGGGCAGAATACTGTTTATGGTAAGTAGGTCTGCAAGGACCTGAGCTCCCTTTCTTCTCTTAGTACAAATAGTCCTCCATCTCTATCTCCAACGCCATCATTTAAGAAGCACACACAAAATACCTGTGTGTTTAATAAAACCTTGTGCAAAGAGAATGATGGACAAGTCCCTTATAGTCTGGTGACCACATGAGGCTTTGCAGGATGAGCAGAGGAAGAGTGAAGCATATCAAGGGTTCATTAAATCCGGCCCCAACAGCCACTCATGCTTTTCTTTTGCTCTGTCCGATAAGGTAAGTTAGAGATCACTTCATTCTCTAGCTTCATGGAGTTCGTTACAAATCCAGCATGCAGTTTCTTAAAGGTTTCTTTCTAAGCTTGCCTAGCAAAGGGGAAAGGGTGGTTGTAGTTTTCTCCATTCAAATTCAAGATAAAAGCACAATGATCACCTGTGACACACACACACACACACATACACACACACACACACACACACACACACACACACTGTAGTTCTGAGCACCTAGGGTCCTTTTTTTCTCCTCTTAGAGCTGTGTCTGCATATATGATATAGGTCACCCTCATACAAAATCTACAGCAAAAAGCATTGACTAACAGCATACATATGCACATATGGATACCACATGGTGTAGGGCAGTCAGCCCTGGATCAAAGAGCTGCAAGGAAAGCTCTTAAGGCCTTGACAATGAATTTTAGAGAATCAGATGGCAACCTTAAAAGGAATATGAGGAAAGGGAACCTGGATGAAGTTCCTGCCCTGATGAATGCCAGGACAAACAGACATTTAAACACTGAAATCAAACATCTACAGGTAAGTGAACTATTGCACATGCCTGCAGTGGCTGGGATGGCAAGTGCTATCATGGGGACATGATGTAGATGCTAGGCTACTATTTGTTTACAGCACTGGTGCTTAATAATACAGATCAGTAATTTGCCTTAGTGGGGTCCAGATGAGAGAGTCTTGAAAGTGCCCCCCTTCTCCTCCCCTTGGGGCTTAGGCACACTGAGAGACCAAAGGACAGTCTAAAGTGGGGGACTTGGCTCCTTTCTGGTTGTCTGATCCACAGCCACTGCTGCTGGCTTGGTTGACCAAATCGAGATAGAATCGGGACTTGAGGAAACGGCGGTAGGAATCCTTCTCCATGAGGTTGAAGATTTTTTTCTGTGCTTCGTCAAAGCAGGTTATTGTAGGTTCCAGCATGTTCCGGCTGGTCTCCTCTCGCGTACAGGAATCTAGATTCACCTTAGGGAGAAGAGTCAAGAATTCTTTTAGGACATATGACCCTGTAGGGTGCATAAGGAGGAATAATCCCAGATGGCTAGTTGAGATAGACACACACACACACACACACACACACACACACACACACCATTACAACCACACCACCACTAACAAATAGAAAAATAAAGTCTTAAGCCCTCAGATAATTTGGGCAAAAGATAAGTGCAATTCAAGAAAATGTAGGATTTGGATCAGGGAAATGACTTGGATATTCTGTATAGTTTTGCTACATGTATTCCATAACTAAAAGCACAGACCAGGCACTATAGCTCTAAGAAACTACACTCTTCTCTCCTCTAGCTCCTTTCCCCATCTCCTCTCCAAGACAACACTGTGCCATGGATACTTACCTCTTTAGTTGCCTGGACAGAGATGAATTCATTGTAGATCTTCTTGGCCTTGGGGCTGAGTTTGCTGGGTGATTTGATCTTCTTATACTCCTCACAGCTGACCCAGAAATCAATATTTTCCTCACTATATTCAGACTTCAGAAAAGCTTTGAAAGCAGCCAAGCCACCTGTAACAAAACAGGGGATATACCTCTGTTTGTCATGTTGGACTCTTCTCATGAGGACAAGACAAAGTGTTTAAGACATGTTTAAGACAAAACTGAAGGACTAGGCTGGTGAAGGAAGTATTCCTCCAAGATTTCTATTAGCTGGCAGAATTTAGGGTTAGGCACCTTGACTGCTGGGGCTGATACATCTGATGCTCTTTCTTTTGTGAGTAGAGGAAAAAAAGGTCAAATACTCCTGGACTAGTTGTTGTGGAGTCTTTGCCTAGTCCCTTACTAGGTCTGTCTTCAAGAGCTTTTTTTTTAAAGAAAAAAATCTTTGAAACTATATCCAAAAAAGTCACAAAATAGGAAAGCATTCCTGATTCACCAAACATTGTGTGACAATGTAGCTAAAGGAGCAAGATCTAGCCCTTAGAAGATTGAAAAGTCCTATTTGTGGGAGGGGAAAAAAAGAGACTTCTAAAGAATCCTCCAATCACATGACTCCATCTGCAAGGAAATAAGGAAGTTTCATGTGTATTTCACCTTTCTTCTCAAATTTGCTAAGTATGTACTACCATCTAGATATGAGTACTTTCACAAGGTGCTTGCTCAGAACCATCTGATCTTGGGTAAAGGAACCTGTACACTTCCTTCTCATGACTTATTAAGTTGTAGAGAGTCTGAATTTCCATTCACTAACACACCTTTGGCTCTGGTGAGTTCTAGTTCCTTAACAAAAGTGGTGAATGTTTTTGGGCTGAGAAGACACCTATTTTCCCCATGAGTCCAACTCAGAATCAGAATTGGAAGGGACTTGAGAAGTCATTCAGTTTGACCTTTTGGAACTGATGTATATAAGTCCTCTCTGTGATAGACCTACAATGTAACTCAATCTTTGTTTGAACACCTCCAATGAAGAGGAACCCACTGTCTCAAAAGGCAGACCATCCCTCTTCTGACAACTCATTCTTGCTTTGATCAAGCTGAAAGGCCATTAGTGCCATCTCCATGTACAAAGGATGGCCTTTTATTGGGGACGATCCATATGTTACACAAAAGTACTCTCATTGTGAAAAGGGTAATTGTGAATTATCTAAATGCTAAAAGAGAATTATACTTGATCCCTCATTATAGAATGGAGAGCAAGCCTACTTACAGTCATGACTAATCAGGTTTTCCAAGGATTCAGCCCATTTCTTGACTTCCTCATGGCTCACCCTAGAGGCAAGAGAGATGGATTGAAAGAGAGAACAATTGAACGTGAAGACTTGACATAATCAGTAAGACCTAAACCCTATCTTTATCCTAGTTAAAAGTAGAGTAGGGACATGTTTCCTTCCATTCCTCCCCATTTCTACCCCACCCCCACCAACAAATTGACTGTATACCCATAGGCCAATAATATCAGCATCCAGGTTTCCTCTTTAGACAATACTGATAAAACCTATATTTGCTGAATCTTGAAATATTTTTTATAAAAAGCTAGATTACTGGCATGCTGATACAAAGCTTGGGGCCAGGTGTACTAGCTTCTCAACCACAGAGAAATTTGCTAACATAGATAGAAGAACTGAAGATCCTGGGGTGGGCTGGATCATTTGCTTTTTTTACAAGGAATTATTGCTTACATTAGTAAATACAAGACCCCTTCATTTATACTAGCTCATATGATCCTAGAATTCCCACTGTAAGGTAGATCTTGGAAGGATTAATCCTTATTTTGCTGAAGAGGAAACTGAGGGCCAGAAAAGATTAGTACCATTCAAAATCATTTGACTAGTACACAGCAGAGCAAAGAGGCTCAAACCCAGCTTTTCTGACTCTTAGGTCCAGTATGGCATAGTAGAAAAGAGGGCTCATATTATTTTCAGACTTCTAATTGAATTTCTAGCCCTGCCACTCACTCCTTATGTGAGCTTAAGCAAGTCATTACCTTTCTAGCCTAGGTTTCCCCATGTAAAGTGAGAAGGTTAGTCCCTTCTATATCTCTGAAATGAAATTCCCATTATAGGATCCACACATGGTAGCATTATTTGGGACTAATCTTTACCTCTGGGAAGTAGAAGCTTTGTCCTTCTTGCTATGAGAAGAATTTTGATCACAGGAATCTGTCTTCTGCAGCAAGAATCCTAAGCGATGCTTCATATCCTTTGCACTATGAAAGGGAAAATTAAGGGGGAAAAAGATAAATTGATAATCATGTCTGTGGTTTCCCCAAAGAAGCCTTGATAAAGATGAAAGAATTGAGAGGCGTAAGCTTAGTATCGACATTACACTCAGTGATGAAGGTAGGAAAGGCAGGTTAGTCTATAAATGGAACATAGAGGAAACAATCCAAATGTCTGGATTTGATTTCTGTTTTTGCCTTTCATTTTCGTGACCAGGGAAGGCCAGAGTTACTTTTCCTGGGGACTTTCATATGGAAATCAAGCATCAGTGCCTGAGGATCACATGGGTTTAAACTGCAAAGTTTATTTTCATTCCCTGGAAGAATAAACCTACCACCTCCAAATACAGGGATATGATCTGGATAATTATTACATATATTAATTTTTAATAGGAAAGCAAGCAGTCACTACAATTATGACAAAGTAACTGTGCAGAATTGGCTTCTTCATAGTGCCACCACCTACTGGAAGCCTTGAAATCACAGCCTACCTCCTGGCTGCCTGCAAACTCAGACACCACACTGCAGTGCTGACGAGTACAAAAAGGCAATGCAGCTATCAGGGAGGGAGGAAGGGAGGGGAGTCACTGGATGCTTCCTGCATCCTCAACAAGGCATTCATAGCTCAGTCTTTACTATGGGTTTCTGATACCAGGTGTGGAGGGAATTGTTGGACTCTAAGGGAGGGTGTTTGGTGCCAGTACAAGCAAGAGGGAGGGATGGAGAAGAAGAGAGATAAGGGATCGTTAAACTTCAAACAATAAAAATTTAAAAAGACTAGTTTTCTGGTCATATATGCCTGCTAGTGCTAAAGCTAGGATCCCCTTCTCTGCCCCTCCCACCACCATTTTATTGTTACTGAATATCTCATAAAGGAGATTAAAAACACATGCAAGATTGGGAAAAGGGGGGGAAGGACCGGGCTCAGGACTTAGGAAAAAGCAGCTGGTATAGTCATTAACACCAACAACCTGCTTTAATTAAAGCACGTTATCTATGACTGATGTGTAGCTAGGCTACACTTAAGTCCACAAGGAGGATTTTTTTAATCAACTTTCAGTTAAGTTCCCTAGCTAGCTTCCAGTTGATTGCTCTGGGTTAACAGTCCATTTATATGCAGGATCATTCTCCTAGACAGTAATTCAGCAATTCTCAAATCAAGAGAAGCATGACATTTTAGAGGTAGATGGGACAGAACAAATCTATGGCTTAGTAGAAAGTGTTCTGGGCAGGAAGGCAGATGTCTACAGGTACCAGCCCTCACTGTGTTACTCAAAAGCTGTGTGACCTTAGCCAAATGTCTTCATTTCTCTGAACCTCATATTTCTTCTGCTGTAAACTGAGAGGGTTGATGCTCTCCTAGTCAAACAAAGACTCTTATCTCACCTAGGAGGCAGAGTTCAGGTCCAATTTTTAATGGGAAGTCCAAAGCTGTTAGGAAAGTATACCTCCCTCCCCACACTGATGTATTTGATAGCTTTGTGGAGACTCAGCTTAGGCCCAGAAATGCTTGAGTGACTTGCTCTAGACCAGGGGAAGAAAGAATCACTAATCTATTCAAGGTTCAAAATAGAATCCAGACATGACTGCCCCCTTTCTAAGATCAGTTGTATCTTTCTGACTGTCCTTGGAAAGACAAGGGGAGGAGGCTGTCCTGGAATTGATGGCAAATTCTTTAGTAAGAACCAGAGGGATCTGGTAAAGTGGAATCCGTTATCAGTAAGAAATTAAAGTTTTTCTCTGATGCATGACCTTGCTCTGAATTTGCTTTAAAAACAACAACAACTGAAATTTATTCCACTTCAAGACAAGCATGGAAGGAAACATATTGTAACAGCAGCATTCATTTATTTATTCAAATGCTTTATGTGCTAGGGTGCCCTGGAGGCATTTCTCTGGTCCATTTTCTTAAGAGCTATATACATGTCAGCAGCTGAAATTGCCTTTAAGGTTAAATAACATGGAAGCATCTTTAAGATCTAATCCTCTGTGGATTCCTTTACAGAATGTCTACAGTGCAAACCTCCTCTCAATCACAGTGCACTCATATGGAGCCTTTCAAAATCTGGGAAGGAGGGAGGGAGGTTAGATTTGAAAACATGTTCTGTTTATATGAAAATGTAGCTTTATGTCTTAGCATACACCAACTTTGTGCACAACATCCCATCAGTTACTAAGGGTTGGGGGGGAGTGTGACAGGTTAATAAAAGTTAACCATGAGTTTCTAACAGACATCTTCAAAATAAGCAAAATGTCTTAAAGTGAGTTTTCTTTGACAAATGAACAGTAGCAAAGCATTTAAAAACTTTTAAGAGTACAGTTCAACACACTGTGGTTACTGACTGTTATGGCTAGACTGAGACCTGTGTGCTAATGTAGAAGAGCTGGGATGAGCTCCCTGCATTGGCTAGATTATCAGTTGTTAATTAAATCATAAGTTCTGGTAGTAAAACCAAGTGATTTCCAAAGGCACAGATGTGTCCCTATGCTATTTACTCCAAATATATGTTATAGAAAACATAAGACACCAAGTCACCAGGCTTTTGATGAATATCGGTTTTTAACACCCCTTTTGGTAAAGTATTTCCCTGATACTAGGAGTTCTTACAGCATAATATAGATCACAGAATGATAAAATTCATGAATGGGAATGGTAGAACTCAAAGAAATCCCAGAGATTATCCCACTCTAATTCTCCATTTTTTTTTTTTTTACAGAAGAATAAACTGAAACCCAGAGAAAAGGGGCTAATTTGTTCAAGGTCAAACAGCCAGGTAGAGCACTCTTTTCACTACACCATAGTATACTTTTTATAGCAACAATGTGATATGTCATTGGAGGAAAACTGTCTAGTCGATACTCATTGCCAGCATAAAAATGGATGCATTAAGAAAATTCACATACCAGGAATACTAACTAAACATCAGTCAAAGACAATGATACAGATTTCTATGCATTCAAGACAAAAATTTCACACTTCTGTCCTAGACTTCTAACGGAGAACCAGTTATAGAGCATATAGGTATTAGAAGTGAAGGAGAAAAAAAATTCTTTAAGTCACTATTCATATCTAGTCTTTGAGAAAATTCTAGGAACTTGGTGTTGCACTGACTGAATGCAAACACAGGATATCCTCAAAGTCTGCAGGGTTGAGCACCAAGCTGCACCAAGACTTTTGGGACACCTTGCACAAGTGGTGTCAGATTAATAGAGCACATCTGTCATAATCAGTGCATGAAAACAACCTTACCTCCTCAAGCAAGTGGCTGGCAGGGCAGCAAGTCCTTTGCACATCTTGGTTTCTTGCTTGTCTTCAAAGTGCAGATGAGAAACACGGCAGGAGCAGCTGTCGCCTCTGTTTGAGTCTTTTTTGTCTCAGACAGGATGCTGTCAGATTCCTCTGAGAGTCTTCCTTCTGAACCTGCCCGAGTTTCTTTTATAGTCCAGTCCAGCCCAGCCAGCCAATCAGATGGCAGCACTGTGGCACTGGTTCTCCTCCCCTCTGCCTCCTCCAACCCTTGGAAGAGAAATGAGGAAAAGACAGGCTGACGCATGAACAATGCCAAATGAATAAATGGGGGATAAAGAAAAGAGAAGAGAAAGAAAGAAAGCACACACAAGAGAAAAACTTTACCCCAATACCCAACCAGATATCTATTTCAAGATGTGTGGGCTTCCAGAAAAGAAATAAAACAAAGCTTTATGATTTTTTCAAAAGATGGGACTTTAGGAATTAAGAGTTCTGAAATGGGAATTAATTCTAGACTTGACTCTATCACTAGCTTTTGACACCTGAGAAGTCATTATCCCTTTCACAGCCTGGAGTCAATGAATAATCACCTGCAGTTCTCATCTGTAAAAGGATGAATCTGCACTAGATGATCTCTGAGCTCTGACATTCATTCTCTGTGTTTGCCTCTGGTTTGCAGAATGAAAGAAAGCTACCTCAAGGAACCTAAGGTGTTAGCAGGAATATGTGGGCTTATTTTGTGGATAATTCCTATCGCCTGTTCTCAGCAACCCTTCTAGGTAATACAGAAACCAATCATCACCCATTTCCAAATGAAAATCATCAGGATGCTCTAATTTCTCAGCAGAGATTTGCAAAAGTTGAACCAACACCTGGCATGTTGCAAAGGAGTGCACAGGGAAAAGGAACCTGGTAAGATGGTGATTAGCCTGACAGAATAGAGAACACATCTAGAAAATATGGATCAGCTACACCTATAATCAGCCTGCCAGCAAAATGTGTCCTTAGAAACCTTATAGGGCCAAAAAACAAAAATAAAAATATAGCAAAAAAAAAAAAAAAAAAAAGGCAAGCAGCCTCACCAACTCTCATTGAAATGTCTATTTCAGGATAGAATAGCTACTTGAAGACCAGAGGAGGAAGTGTGTGAACCAATATTAAAAAAAAAAAAATGTGTTTTTCTTTACAAAAACATCTGTATCTCCTACAATTCTGAACTTCAGCTCTATTATCTCAGAGGGGACGATTTGGATTTTTATCAACCAGCATCAAGCATCAGATGAAAACTGAAAAATTCAGCCATACCAATGCACACAGATAGCAGGATGTTTGCTATCATGAGTCTGAATCATCCAGATGATTAAGTAAATGTTTCACATATTCAAGTCATTTCAATTAAATGATCATTTCAATTAAACAATCAATTGTTAATCACCTTCTGTGGTTAAGATGTGTTTTCCTTTAGACATGATCTATGGGTTTCTCAGCAAATGTCAGAGATCAATTCAACTGAACCCTCATTTATCAAGCCCGGACTATGCTCAGCATGGTGTAGCATACAGAGAATTAGCCTTGGAGTCAGGAGGACCTGGGTTCAAAGACTACTTCCAACACTCACTGACTGGGTGACCCAGGACAAATCACTCGAACTTTCAGTGCTTTAAGCAGCTCTCTAAAACTGTGAGTAGCAAGGAAGGAGCTGATTTTTCATATGGGAATTCCCTGTGTTAAGGAACGCACAAGTCCAGTCCCAAATACAAGATAGATCATGTATTGGCAGGAATGAAATATTCAGAAGTAACCTTCCTACAAGGGATTGATGAGCATATAGCCAGTGTGCTGTGAGAAATGTGAAGAGGAAAAGATCATTGTAAACTGTTCAGTGACGGGGTGGGCAAACTGGGAGGATTAGGAAAGTCTTCATGGAGGAGGGGATACTAGATTGGTAGAACAAGCCATGGATTTCAAGAGACAGAGAATGAGGATATGGGGGAAGTGTCAATCACTCCTGGCTACAAAAGACCCATGACACTTCCAAACAAGTCTCAAAAACCAAATTGAAATGTCACTGGAAAATATTTAATGAAATAAAAAATAAAACAAAACCTAGATAATGTTACATTTGAAAGCTAAGTCAGTATGTCCACAAGGCTCCTCATTAATGGTTTGGTGGCTCTCATTTCTATTTGAAACGTTCGAAAACGGAGGCAAGGACCAGGTATGCTAGTCAAAGGCATATTCTTCAGGAACATCCGAAGAAGGCCAAAGAAACCATGTTTTGTTGTACCTGGCTACAGATGCTTCTATTTTCAAAGCTAATTGCAGAGACAAGGAGACATAAACAATGCAGCAACAAAAGCTGACCTTTCTGTAACATTTTCCATCCTACAAAGCGTTTGACTGCATCTCCTTTGGTCTTCAGGACACACCTGTGGAGGCACAACAATCCGCACTAGCCAGTTGTGGTAGAAAGCTGAACTAGCAAGTGTCCTAAAGGCGGAGTAGTAACAACGTTTGTCTGACACTGTTGACGGCTTGCATTTCCCTGCGGAATGCAAACATTTTCTTGTCAGGGATGGTTCTTTCTGCAGGGATTATAGTGGTGCTTTATAAACGCTTGTTGGATTTCATTGGATGTCGCATGCATAACCTTCTTTGCACCCTCAGGACAAATTAGTGAGGGAGGCAGTGCAGCTCCGGCCCATTTTTACAGAAGGACAAAACAGAGACTCAGGTAATACAAATGACTTACTCTAGGTCCCTTAGCTAATTAGATGAAGAGCCAGGTTGTAAAGCGCAGTCTTTTGTCTCCAAGTCCAGTCTTCTTTTCATATCTCCATCCTGCAGAGATAAATAATGTAATGTATATATAAAAATATATTCATATATAAATATTATTTGTTTTTTCGTTTATTTAAATTATTTAAATAAAGAGCCCATGGCCAGCAGAGGAGTGAATGATGGAACTGCATTAGGACTGAGCAGATTATGGATTAGATAACAAACAGTTGGCAGGAGAAAAGCTGGAAGAACTGAAGGGTCAAGAGCAAGCTTTCTGGAAAGTCAAACTTTAAATCCCCTTTAGCTGGAAGTGGTTTCCTTTACCTTTTTCTGTCAACAGATTTGTTAATTAAATAAGCTCAATGATGGAAAAATATCAGATAAATGAATTTCATTGTATAGTCCTAAGGGCATAGGGTCTATGCAATGAAATTCATTTATCCTCTATAAGGGCATGCAGAGGGTTGGACAGAAATGAAAAATGAACTAGCATTCCCAAGGAACATTTCAATCTATCAGTCATTTATGAAGCACCTACCATGTGCAGGTACTATGTAAAGATACTGAGAAAAAAAGACACAAATTAAAACAAGCCCTACCCTCAAAGGGATTAACATTCTTTGAGTCCAACACTTGCTCCACAATGTCATTTCAGGGATGCACCTCAATCCACTTGACTCACTGCCCTGATGCCAAAAAATTACCCAGTTAGAGCTTAATTTGTTTAAAAGTCTTAGCCAAAAAGGAATTTTGTTCCTTGTTCAAATAGAAATATCATGGGACAGATGTCACTGGGAATTTTAAGGTCATCTAGTCCATTGAAGAAATCAAGCTTAAGAAATTTGTCCAAGAACACACACCTAATTAGTGGCAAAGCCAGGGCTAGAAACAAGCTTCTGGAGCCCCATCCAGCCTAGTATTTTTCCTAGTATGTCTGGCTGCTACTTATTAAATCCTAGCAGGTGTCTACACTTACACGAGAATGATTTCCCTCTCCTCTCTACTGATAGATCTGTCGCCCTAGTTAATTTCCTCATCCTCATTACCTCTCACCTGTACTATGGCTGGTCTCCAAATTGGTTTCCCTGCCCCAAGTCTCTCCACACTCCATTCCATCCACCACAATCTATCAAAGTGATCTTCCTAAAGTGAATACCTGATGTCACCCCCCCAACCAATAAAGTCCAGTGATTCCCTATTACCTCTAGAATTAAATATAAAATCCTTTTCTGCTCAAAGGTAGTAGGTAGGGGGAGAAAGCATGGAGACAGGGAAGAGCCAAATTACATGGCTGTTGTTTACCGGAAAGAACAAAAGGCTGAGGATGACTTAGTCAAAGAATACTGCACTTTGAGGTAAAGGCATGTATCAAAGTCCCAAGTCCACCACTGACTATCTGAAAATAGTACTTGCCCTATCTGTAATGAGTGTTGATTAAGGCAACCTTTGATAAATTCAGTGATTTCTTATAATCTCTTCAAGCTGATTAGGGGGCCGTTGTATTCCTCCTTGGTTTTCAAAGAGGACCATGACATCAGAGAAATTATGACATAACTTGCACTTGACTTTGTTTTGAGAGAGAGAGGGCTGTGTAAGGTCACCAGTGTCACTTTCTCCTCCTGAGCCATCTGGATCCAGTGACCAGATATTCATCAGGATGATGAGAGATGGCCCGGGATTTAATGGGAGACCTTGGCCTTTATGGTACCATAGAACTAGACATGTTCCCATGTCTTGGGCTTCCTCCATGATAATTAGTGACTCTCATTTTTATGGAACAGAAATTTTTTGTTATTGTAGTTACCCATGATGTAGTCTTTAAGAGTGAGCAATTGGACTTCCGGACTAGAATGCAGCAAAGTGAGTGACAGTGGAAGGAATTTCTCTTGCCCCATCCCAACCATGAGGAGTAATAGTGATTTATAGCAGAAACGAATGGAAGTGGGAGAGATTTTTTTAAGACAAGCAGGGTTAAGTGACTTGCCCAAGGTCACACAGCTAGTAAGTGTCTGAGACAAGATTTGAACTACCACCCAGACACATACTTATCTCCCTAAGAGGAGAGTTTATAGACCTTGACTTCTTGGTTAACTTTTTCTACCTTTGTGTTTCCTTTACTAAATATAGGTCAGAGATCAGAAATACTGAGAGAGGACATTTTCAGTCCTGGGGTTACTTTATGGGTGACACTGGGTTTGACAGTTGGGGACCAGTCACTCAACAGGAAATTTACTTAGCAGAATGCTTCTCAGAGAAGACAGTTACCAACAGAAGCATCCTGAAGCTTTGGGATTAAAACTGTACCGTGAGGGAACAGAACTTGCCAACCCTTTATGCTATTTCAGTGAGTTGTTCAGATGATGCCAGTGTGAGGTGAATGGGGAATATTTGTTCAGTATAACTGTCTTTACTTTTCAGGGCAGGGGGAGGCCCTAATGAATCTAATGGGTTATTTAGGTGGTTGATGGTTCCTCTATTTGTTCAACGGCACTGACAGTCCTTTGTGTTTTATACCCTTTCTGTGGAGGAAATGAAACTCTAGCTGATATAATCTAATAATATCTATATTGTACGTAGAGTACCTTTGCAGAGCGGTAAGGGGAATTGGGAAGGCAGGGTAATGGACCCTACACTTAAACTATAAAAGTTTTGTTTTAAAGTTTTTCCTGAGGTTGAGGAAGAGTAAACGAGAGAAAATGATCTTTATAGGCAGCTAGGGAGTGCTGCACCTAGAATCAGCAAGACTTGAGTTCAAATCCAGACTTTGTGAGTATATGATTTTGGACAGGTAACTTAGCTTCTGTTTACCTCAGTTTCTTCATCAGTAAAACGGAGATAATAATCTCACCTCCCTCCCAAGGTAGTTGTGAGGATGAAGTAAGTTAATATTTGCATAGTGCTTAACCTTCAAGCACCATATAAGTAAGAGCTATTGTTATCTAATCAATATCCTTAGGAATAAACAGAGTTTGTATAAGCCCAGAATCTTTGGGACTGGAAGAAGGGAGATAAACATATAAATATATTCCATGTGGATGTATTTATTTCACAGGATTATTATGAGGATCAAATGAGAAGATAGACATAGCATGTTATAGTAATATAAATTATCATGATTATCATATATTATAAGGTTGCCTACACTCAGCTCTGATCACATGAATGGAGATTATGCCTGGAAGAGATTCCAGCTCCATGGATATTTTGTACCTTTCATCCAAGTCATACTTATGCTAACCAAGGCAACCCTTCAGGCTTT
Organism: Notamacropus eugenii; assembly: GCF_028372415.1. NCBI lineage: Eukaryota > Metazoa > Chordata > Mammalia > Diprotodontia > Macropodidae > Notamacropus > Notamacropus eugenii. The sequence goes on from NC_092873.1 coordinate 483,822,165, forward strand.
CCCATTTCTCCTGCTGCCTGCAAGAAGAAGCATCTTGACCCAGAAGTCAGGAAGTCACTGTTTAAATCCAGATTTATACAGCCTCAATCTGTCTGAATTATAGTTTCTTCATCTATAAAGTAAGGGTATTAGAAACAAAAACAGTTCATGGTACAAGGGAATTTTAAAAAATCCACGGAGAGCCAGTGGAACTGGGTTCAATTCCTGCCTCTGACAATCACCATCTAGGTGACCTTGGGCCAGTGACTTGATCTCCCTAGGTCTATTTTTCCTCACCTATAAAATGAGGGGGTTGGACTAGAGGCTTTCTAAGGCCCCTTTCCTCTTTAAGACTAAATATTCTATGAATTCACAAGCTAGGCTTGTGACTGCTCCTTGGCCTTATGTGGCTATTTTTTCAGTTGTATATTTATATCACTAATGGGACAAGAAATCGACTCTGGGCTTGTGATAGCATTTGAAGTGACATTTTTATTTTGCTGCTTATTCTTTAAACTTAGAAAAGTTTGATTAAAGGGGAAAACATGGGGATGGGGACTCAGTAGGTTCTTGATAGGCTATATGACATGTAGCCAGGTACCAATTAATGTGAATAACGGATCTTGTTAAGTGGTTGCATGTATCTGAATTCAGATTATTCAAAGTTATACTCATACAAAATATGGTAATCGGTTCTAGCCTAGTGGAAATATGCAGTATGAATTCCAAAAATGTGACCATTACATGAGATTCATTTTTTTTTTTTTGCTAATTGCAGTCTAGCTGTAGCATACTATATTTGTACTGTGTGTTTTGTAGTTCTCTTTATTTGGGGGTATACTAGGTGATGCAATGGTTAGAGAACTGGGCCTGGAGTCAGGAAAATCTAAGTTCAAACCAAGGGTCAGATACTTATTAGTTGTGTGACCCTGGGAAAGTCAGTTCCTCAATTTCTTATCTGTGGAATGGGGACATACTGGAGAAGAATATGGCAAACCTCTCCAGTATCCTTGCCAAGAAAACTCCATGAATTATATCCGCGGACTACAAAGAGTTATACACAACTGAACAACAATATTTGGGAGGTGACTTTGGAATAAGAAACAAGCATCTATTAATCCCCTACTATGTACCAGGCACTGTGCTGAGTGTTTTACAATTATTATCTCACTCAATCCTTACAACAACACTGGGAGGTAAGTGTTATTTATCATCCCCATTTTACAGTTGAGGAAACAGAGGTAAGCAGAAGTTAAGTGACTTGACCAGGGTCAAATGGCTAGTCAGTATCTGAGGCCAAATTTGTATTTGTATTTTCCTGACTCCAAGCCCAGAGTTCTTTCTACTGTGCCATCAGCTGACTCTTTAGAAGTCAAAAGATCTAGGTTAGAATCTTGGATCTACCTCGTACTAGCCATAGGACCTTAGGCAAGGTACATCAACTCTCTGTATTTGTTTATTCATCTATATAATGGAGATAATAACTTGTACCTCTGACAGAGTTGTTGTGAGGGAAAAATCATTAAATGAGAGTGAAAAACACTTTTAGATAATTATTTTAGAAGTGGCATATTGTTAGTAGCTTTGAGTAATAATTGTGGCACACGATTATTATTGGTCTCTGACTCACTCAGGGCTCCAAACAATTATGTTTGATCATTATAAGAAGATTTTGACATTTGGGCAAAGCTAGAGACCATATGCTTCAACACCCTTCATTTTTCAAACATGGAAACTCAGTCCCAGAGAAGTGCTTTATTTAAGATTACATAAGTAGTAGGCACAATTGGAACTTCAGCCCTCATTGCTTAGGACTTTACATACCTTAACACTCCTCATTTTACACAGGTGGAAACTGAGTCCCAGAGAAGAGAAATGACTTTTGTAAGGTTAGGTAGTAAGCATAACTAGAATACAAATTCAATTTAATTCAATAACCATTTATGAAGCTTCTACTTTGTAGTCACTGTTGCTAGGGTACTGGGGACACAAAGACAAATATGGAACAACCCCTGCCCTCAAGTAATTTACATTCAACCACAGGATACTAGATGTACTCAAGTAACTGGAAAGAAGAGGGAGAGATCCTAAACAGCCTCTTGTAGGAGGAGGCACTTCACCAAGTCTTGAAGGGAACTAGGCATTCCGAGTAATGGAAGCCAAGAGGGCTCTCTGAAGACTTGTTACTGAGTTACTGGGAACAGGTGCTACAACAGAGAGTGACACATAGAAAGAACCTAGGGGAGGCCTTCTAATTCACCAGCCCTCTCCTGTTAGAAGAAACAAAGAGAAAGTTTGCTGAAGTGAGATTAAAGGCAATGAAATACCTTTAAAGGCAATGAAGTGATTGAAATGGGGCATTTATTTTCCAGTGAACCTGGGTCAAAATGATCTCCTGTCCTTGGGCAGAAAAGGAACTAAGACTAAGCATCAAATGCGCCCTCCTGTGCCTTCTATTCCAGCTTCCTCCCAGCTGGTGGAAACCCTGTCCAAATTATCATATACCATAGTAAGTTGAACATTATAGATTGCATGTCACTGATTCGACTGATTTGTAGGAAAAGTCGGTTATTGAAGGCAGTTTGATGAAGGATGTCCTAAAATGGTGCCGTGCTTTCCCATTATTTTTGGCCTTTTAGGGAAATGTTTTCTCTCCTTGGTGCTGAAAAGGGCAGGTTTGTGGTTTCCTGTTGCTTGTACCAATAACCTTTGGGCTCAGGAAATGTGTCTTACAACTGAGTGAGGCATTACTCATTTTCCCTGGAGGAGTTGCGCCTCTTGGAATTAAACTGAAGCAAGTTAATTGTTGCATGTTTATTTTTCCATGAAAGCAGGAAAAAAACAAATTACTCCTAGCTCTGCAGATCTAATCTCTATGCTACGGAACCCCATCCAAGGTGGGAGGAGGATGGGGGAGAGTGTATGTTACTGTAACAGTGAAGAAAAAAAAACGGTAGAGCAAGAAGTAATTTGATATAGAAAAGGGTGGGCATACTGGGTCTGACATCAGTAGACTTTAATTCAAATCCTGGCTATAGGACTCAATAGTTGTGTAATCTTGGGCAGGAAAAACTGATGAATTTCCCCTTCTGTAAAATGGGACTGATCCTATGATGATTGCAAGGGAAGGGTTTTGTAAAGAAGAGTCAGGCAGAGTGAATAGTGCTCTAATGAAAGATGCAAAGGCCACCAAAGAGTGCTGTTAGACTCCTAATCATTCACAGGTATCCAATAATTTTACATATGTCGTTGCTTTCCCTTTTATCCCCATTTTATAACTAAGAGTCAGAGATTAGGTGACTCCTCCATGGAGATCCACTAGTTGGTAAAAGGTAGAGCTCTGCTTCAAACCAACTCACGTGACTCAAGTCCAACTACTTTTGTGTTTGTCATCCTACCTCCTACAGGAACGAACCATATGTATGTAACACATTACATAGATTATCTCCCTTAATTATCTTGTGGGTTAGGGAGTGCAGATATTATTATTCCAGTTCCAGAGATGAAAAAAATTGAAGCTCTGAGACATCTAGAGATTTGGACGAGTCTCTTGTAAGTGATCAAGCTTGTAACTCTCACTGCCTAGACTTGGACTCAGTCCTCCTTTCATGACTCCAGTGCTAATGGTTGGTTCAACCATTTTTGCCTCTGCATAATAACATTTACATTCTTAGAAACAGGACCGAAGATAAGATCTGGTCCTTAGGGACTCTAGCCAAATCCTGGAAACGCGTAGAGGTTAGGAGTAGCCTGTGTCGTGTGATTTATGAGGTTCCCAAAATCTCCCCTTCCTAAACATATCTTTTGCTTTTGTGGCTAAGAGTCTACCATTATACTTTTATTTGGAGTAAGGTAGGAATTAGTAAATCATATAATCTAGGTAGAGTGTTTTAACAATATGATATAAAGGAAAGTGTGTTATATTGGAAGTTCAGCAAGACATGAGTTCAAAACCCACCTTGGATGCTAACCAGCTGGATGACTAAGGTTAAGTCACTTCCTCTAGATCTTAGTTTTCCAATCTCTAAAATGGAGATAACACTACTTGAAGTACCTACCACAGAATGTTGTTCTGAGGATTAAATTAAATAATGTAACATAAAGCAACTGGTGAATCTTAAAGTACAATAAAGTGAAAGACTTCATGGCAGTGTGGTTACTAGGCTGGCTATGGAGTCAGGAGGACCTGAGTTCAAGTCTTGACTCTTAGATGTAGTAGATGTGATTTGAGATATTACAAAGTCTCATCTGCATGGAGTTGTGAAGAGTTGGACATGACTGAAAAACTATTTAACAAAATCATGTAAAAATATTTTGGATCTGAATTCAGGGATATATCAGGTAACTGTTATATGGGGAACAAACTATCTAAGCTCAGAAATGGTCATTACTAGGAGGCTGGCCAAGAGGTGATAACTTGGGTTTCTTATTTTTTGTTGTTTTGTTTTTCGTCCTTTATCTGTTATAGATGTTGTATAGAGCAGGCCCCTCTGACTTTAGAACCAACACTGTTGGACCTCTGCATAGAGATCAGGGTCAACCTAAAATGTGTACCCCCATTGCCTGACTGCTAAGCTGGGGAGCTTAATTTATTATGCATTGCACCTAGGGAAGGTGAGCTTACATCTTGATACTTTTACTCAGCTACAAAAAGTAGTCATTTTATATATCTGTGCAACAGTCTTTAGAACATTAAACATGGGTGCAGTGGGTAGAGCACTGGCCCTAGTGTCAGAAGGACTCGAATTCAAATCCGGCTTCAGATACTCACTAGCTTTATAACCCTGGGCAAATCACTTAACCCTGATTGCCTCAAAAACAAAAAGAACATTAACATAAAAACTAAGAGGATAGCAGCTTTCCCTTTGACTGTTTCTACCTAAATTTATCAAAAAGATGAGAATAAGATTATTATATTATTACTACTAAAGTATTTTGCTAATCTTTGTAAAAGGAGATCCCCAAAGGACAAGTTTAGATCCCCAAATATCGGTGAAAATTCAATAAACACAATCTACCAGAACTGAAGCATTATCACAAATAAAACCATTCCTCAACAATCCTTTGAGATGGAATAGAATGTTTCTGCAAGGTGATGTCTGTTGCCAGAATGAGTGTTGATAATCTCCAAAGAAGTAGGGTGCAATGGAAAGAGTTCAGGATTTGGAACCAGAAGACCTGGGTTATAATTCTGGCTTGGTAACTGTTAACCTGTGTGTTGTTGGGCTATTCCTTTTACTGTTCAGGGTCCACCTATTTATTTCATCTGTAAAAGGTTGGAAGTGGACTTCATGGACTGAGATTGCATTCAGCTCTGCACCTATTATGCTATGAAAGTCATGTGGGAACAGTGCAAAATATATATCATATCATATCATCACCTTGCTACTACTTGAGTTGTCCTGATAAAGCTTTCAGAGAACCTTCAGAGGCCAAGTTAACATCCCAATTCTTTATTCAATTGCAGAGTCTTTTTTTTTTCACTTGCACAAATAGTCCACAGAAAATTAAATGTAAAGGAAATTGAAATCTGAAAGATTATAAACATGAAAGAATAATGATAGCGTAGTGACCAGTCCTAGGACCATTTCTATCCGAGCTCTTTGAAAAAGATGAGAAGAATGAGTTAATGACAACATGGTGATATACCAAGTATTCTTGGTATGGGATGATGGCATTTCTGAGTCACCATCAATCGAGCGTATGCTTTGGGTGTTTATACACATAGGATGATTGCTTTGCCCTGGGCCAACCACATTTCCTCTCTTACAATCAAGGGCTTACATATATCACCTGCCAGGTGAGGAGGGCACAAGCTGGGGCCAGAGAACAGAGAATAACTAACAAAATCAATTAAAAAAGGGATATATTCATGACTTTCCAACCACCTGGTTGAGAACACAACTGAATGGAGAAAAAGGTATCAAAGTCTATTGCTTCTTAAGGCCAGCTCCACTGATATGTCAGCCTGGAAAGGATGAAGGACACACATCTTACACAGCCAAAAATAGAAACCCAGAAAGCGATACCTCTGCTGTTGTTGTCCAAGACCATAGTCCTTGCTGCTGCCAGCGGGAACATAGCAACAGGCATAATGTGAAAAAAATAAACCTTCAGCTGAACTACCTGCCCTGTAAACACCATTAGCAGCATCTGCACATTTAAAGGACAGAGCCACTGTACAATGTGCTTGAGGTGAATTAATGGGACCACAAATGAAGATGCATAAACAAGACTGCAAAGGAATAGTCTATTGCCGTTTCCAGGTAACATTGGGTGTCACCAACCTCAGAAAGCTAAGCATCTAGCCCTCAGCAAAAGAGGTTCAGAAGGCAATATCAGAAACTATTTCTTCATATCTCAAATAAATCTTCCTTCTAGAATATATTCCTTCTTGTCTTATGTTCTTGTGGGAGCAAGCTATAATTCTTCCCCATCTTTCTCTGAATTTCCCATGAGATAATATATCTGAAGATCATTCCTAAAACTCTTTTTTAGCCTTCCCTTTTTTAGACTTTTTTCAGAGAATGTAAGAACATGAAGGAACCTTATTAATTATTCAATCAGTCAATTCATTACCTAACATTAATTAAGCACCCAATAAGCGCCAGGTCCTGTAAAACCTTGAGGATGCAAAGGCATAAACCAGTCCCTGCTCTTGGGGAGAACATAGACTCAAGGCAGTCTTCATTCCTCTCCAGGCTGTACCCCTGACTCTCCTCCCAGACTTTCTCCACAACGTCCTCATGCTGAGCACCTTCATCCCCTGCCCTCCACATTCTGGCCTCCTCTTATGTGTTATTTTCCCCTAAGGGCAGAAATTGCTTTTCTGTTTATGTTCCCAGTTCTTAACGCAGTGTCTGATACACAGTAAGTGTGTAATAAAAACTTGTTGACTTAACTTGAGCCCAGCTTGTAACTGACCAATAAGAATAGTCTGCATTTATAAAGTTCTTTAAATTTTGTAAAGCAATTTACAGACAAATGAAGATTGAAATGGGATGCCAAGGTCACAGGACTACAAAGCATTGATATCTACCTACCTATCTACTTACCTACCCATCTATCTATCTATCTATCTATCTATCTATCTATCTATCTATCTGTCTGTCTGTCTGTCTGTCTGTCTGTCTGTCTGTCTGTCTGTCTCTGTCTGTCTGTCTATCTACCTATCTGTCTCTATCTACTTATACATACATATATATGTATGTATGTATGTATATGAAGCCCTCCTCTTCTTGTCTCACAGCTCATCACTCTATCCACTACCCCATACTGGCCACCACTCTATCCAGTATGCCACATTTCCTCTAAAAGAATTTTCTTTAAAACATACTTTCCCGGCAGTGAGCATCTGGTATCTGTTTTTATGCCTTTCCCTTTCCTCCCCCCCCCCCCCCCACCCCCAGTGAGGAAGAATTCACTGAGATAGCAAACACGGGACTTGGGCCAAATGCAGTCCAAAACTCTCCCAGATGAGGCAGGAACCTGATTAAAATGCAGTTGGGAAATTTTTGACAAAACAAATTTTAAAAGAGGTAATATTACATTTCAAAACTAAGTCAATAGGTGGTCAACAGGGATTCTTCTCTACAAATTAGTAACCCATTTCTGTTGGACACCACAGGCCTAAGGCCTCCCATTTCACTTTTGGATAACCCTAATGTTTTGGCTATTCTAGCTCATATGATGCAAAGGAGAGGCTGTGTAGCATAGTGGGTAGGGATCCAACATTGGGAACAGAAAAGTGTGAGTTCCTTTTTTCCCTGCATTTTTCAGTTATTTCACCATTTCCCAGGAAGATAGTTTCAGACTCATACAACCGACTCCAAGACCATAGCAACCATTTATTCAATGCTTCCATTTTGCACAAAAGGAATCTTAGTTCCAGAGTGATAATAACTCATATTCATATAAGCACTTAGAGGTTTTCAGAACTCTTTTATCATAATGAATCTGTCAAAGGAATGGTAGAAGTATCATTATCCCCATTTTACAGATGAAGAAACAGATTCTGAGACCTTCCATGATTTTAGTATGATCACATAGCTTCCAAGTATAAGAGGTGGGATTCTAATGAAAGCCTTCTACTCCAGGTCCAGTGTTCTTTGAATATTTCCACAGTGAGCATCAGCAGAGTAGATTTCTGGGTTCATCTACTTACTTAAGCTCTGCTAATGCTCAGTTTCATTGAGTTACCAAGCTAAATAGGAAATGAAAATCTATGAGATATTCACTATCCAGCTACCTTTGGAGAACCAACCTTCTGTTCCTACCCCTTCAAAGAGGTTGTCACTCATCAGGTGCCTTTCCAAACCATTCTGTAGACCCAAATGATCTTCCATTTCCACTATCTATATCTTGGATTTACCTAGCTATATACCGGAGTTGCTAGGTGGTGCATTGGATAGAGTGCCGGGCTTGGAGTAAGAAGGCTGAGTTCAATGCCAGCCTCAGATACTTGCTAATTCTCTGACCCTGGGCAAGTCACTTAACCCTGTTTACCTCAGTTTCCTCATCTGTAAAATGAACTGGAAAAGGAAATGGTAAACCATTCTAGTACTTTTGCCAAGAAAACCCCAAATAGGGTCACAAAGAGTCAGACATGACTAAAAATGACATAACAAAAGCCGTTTACAGGTTGTCTTCACCTGTTTGAGAGCTCATGAAGGGCAGAGACCATGCTTTTGCCTTTCTTAGTATCCCCAGCACTTAGTACATAGTAAGTGCTTAGTAAAGCTCTGACTAATCAAATTTCTTTTCAGTGTCTAGAGAGGCTTCAGGAAGCTGTGACATGTCCTGAAAATGGCCTCATTCCCTGCAGGCATCATTTTGTTGTTCACAATGCACTAGACTTGAAATCACAAGGTTTGGCTTTGCTCCCTGGAGCAGAGGAGGGACCTAATGAATGATTCAGGCATTTGATGTCTTCTTCATTTTAGGGTTGGTTGATTTTCAGTCAGATGGAGATGAAGACCAGGGTACATCTGCATGACTGTAGTTGTGACTTCTGAGGTCTCTTCTTCTTCTGGGAGCTAGTTCTACCCTCCTCCTCTGCCCATCTCCAAACTTCCAATTCTACAAGAAGTCAGGCCTTCAAAGGCTGGAGGCAAGGGACTAGGACTGGGCCTGTCACCAGCTAGGTTATCCCTCCCAAGGCATCAGTTTGATCTCTGAAACTCCCCGTTTTCCCACCTTTAAAATGAGCATGAAAACACCCAACTTTCCTACTTCTCAGGGCTATTCTGAGTATCACACGTCTGTGAAAACACTTTGCAAGCATTTATCACTTTACAAATGTAGAATATTGTTACTGTTGTTACCTTTATTTGTGGAAAACAGACCCTTTTTTAACCCTCATTCCATTTTTTTTAGCTTTCTGTCATTGATATCTAAAGCTGCTTATACATCAAGAGAAGTATAACTTATTTTTTATTCTTCTGTGTCAAAAATGCATGAGCCACATTGTATTACACTTTCCAAGAAATCCATTTTGGGGACCGAACTGATCCAGGAATGATTACTGTATCTGACTAAATGGGGAAGACAAGTGACCAAAGTGTCTTGGGTTATACACAAAGGTGCCTAGTCTTCTCAGAATGGGTCCCTGGCATATAGAAAGGTCATCATACCAATGAGACCTATAGCTTCTGTTTATACCCTTCTCCTTGGCCTCTGCCCTGCGTTGGCAGAAGAGGAGGCTAGAGATAGATCCCAGAGGAAGAAGAGATTTCAGAAAGCATAGCTATAATCATCCAGATATGCCCTGGGTCAGCGGGTCAGGGTTGAAAGTGTCAGGGGATATGGTTGCCTGGATTCCAATGGAAAGACTGAAGCCTTCCTAAGCTGGGAGAATATGGTAGAAGATTTTTCTGTGATTCTTGGAGCACATTGTCTTGGGAATGATGGTAGGGACAGAATCGAGTTACAAATACAAGTTAGTAGCTGGGGTTGCATTTCTCATAAGGAGAGGGCCAGGCAATAGCATGTAATAAGCACCCAATGAATGTGGTTTTTTTTTCATTCATTGATTCATTCTATGCACTGTACTAAATGACTCAAGATACCCCTTGGCTAGTCCCAACCTCTTCCAAACTCATCTCCAACATCAGAAAGCTAGACAGGAATCAGAAAGGAAAGAGGCCCCAGAGAGCCACATGTAATCAAGATCAATTCTGAGAAATATTTCTAGGAGAGAAGGATCAAAATGGGAAATAAGTAACATGCACACTATGAGCTCTAGGTCTCTAACTCTGGAACCATATCATGGATGGAGGAAGCTGAGTCCTTCAACTTGAAGGAAAGGACTTCATTTCTTTTCACCTTGGCATCTACAGTACCTAACACAGTGTCCTGCATACAGTAGGTGCTTAATCATTGTTTCTTAAATTGATATTGTGATTTTTTTTTTTTTGTGATTCAATCTGAAGAAAGTTGAGACCTATCATGAAAGTTCTCATTTCCCATCTTTCAGACTGAGAACCAAGCTCCATCCCCTCATGGGTAATACTCATAGACTCCTAGGTTCTTAGGACATCAGAGCAGAAAGAGTAATAGAGAGAGAGTCTTTGAACTGGTCCTTAAAAGGAACACAAGGCTTCTGGGAAGTGGAGAGGAAAAGGGAGTGAGCTATAGGCATGAGGAATGGCTTGTGTGGAAGTTGAATGCAATGGTGAACCCATCATCACTTCTTCCTAGCTCTATGACCTTGGCCAGGCCATTAAGTCAGGCACCTCTCAGCCTGCTTCCTCGCCTATTTAATGAATATAAAAATAGTCCCACTCTTTACCTCACAGTGTTATGGTGAGGATCAAATGAGATGATGCACACATTCATAAAGCACAGTATGGACGTCAGCGCTACTCATAAACTATTATCAAGTTATGCCTATAGGCTGTGAAAAAGATCAAGTGAGAAAATGCAGTCAATTATTAGGAATGATGCTGCTCGAGCATTGTTATTGGAGATCACAGATGATTTAATCTACCTGGAGATAGCTAAACAACATCTAATGAGTGGGTTGCTAGGGTAACGCTACTTTTATTTTTGTAGCTTTAAAAAAAACATTCCCCAGGGGCAGCAGAGTAATTAGGTAAGTAGAGCAAAATGTCTGCTGTATTGGGTCTCAGCAGGCACTCCACAGATGAGCACCATGTTATTTGCCAGCCCTTCTGTCTGGGACAGGCTAGAATTGTTCCCTTGGAAGAATGTCTCTTCCACCCCACCAACAGCCTCTTTTGCAAGGCACACTAGAAAAGCAAGTTCTTCTTGCAAGTCTGTATGACAGTAGCAGGGCAAATGGAATCCATGCACAGTCTCAGTTGATGTGGGACAGTGGTATTATGGGCATTCCTTATGAAAACAGAATTCTCTGGTGCATCTCTTTCCGCCCCCAAATCAAATTCAAATGAAGTCAAATGTTGTCTGCACCTGTCTCTGCTTGCTGAGATCATTTTTTTTCTCTCCGAGGCTGCAGGAGCAGGATCTGAACTATTATTCTCCAAGTGAAGTGCCCTTTCCCAGAACTGGGACAAGGCACCTAGGTGCCCTTAGCAAGGTTGGAAACATGGGGCCTCTCTCTGTTACTGTCCATGGAGGCTTTGAGCCTTCCTTGTACTATATGCAAATTTACTTTGTACCGCACGCAAAATCACAACATCAAATTTATGAAACAGTGATTAGGCGCCCACTTTATATAAGATACCATGTTAGGTACTGTAGATGCAAAGATGGAAAGAAATGCAGTCCTTTCCCTCAAGAAACTTTTGATCATACAGAGGGCATAAGATGAGGGCATAGATGAGATCATGAAAGGTCAAGTAAAATAAAAGCAAGAGACAGGGGTAGACAAGTGCTAGAGGAAATTCAAAGAGGGAGAGATCACTTTTAGATGGGATCAGGAAAACTTCACAGAGGAGCTGTCATCTCAGCTGGGTCGTGAAGCAAGAGAGCATCAAGAGGTTCATTAAGATGAGAGCTCCTCAGGAAAGTGGTTGTCTGTACCTTTCTTTGAATTCTCAGGGTGAAGCACAATGCCTGGCACATGGTAAGGGCTTGCTAAATGTTTGTTGACTGACTGATGGATTGACTATGTTCCATGCATGGAGACTAAAGAATGTGGGGAAAGAAAAGAAATTTAAGTGACCAGTTTGGTCAGAAAGTAGAGTATGTTAAAGAGAATAAAAGGAGATTAGGACAGAAATAGATTTCAGCCATATCATGAAGATCCTTAAATACCAAGATAAGGAATTTGTATTTTACCCAGTAGAACTAGGGAACCACTGCAGTTTAATGAGCAAAAGAGTAACATGGGCAGTCCCATGAATTATTAACTGGATTATTTTGGCAGCTAAATCGAGGCATGAAGGCCACTTAGAAGATAATTATAAGAGTCTAGTTCAGTGGTGTCAAGCTCAAATAGAAATAGATTCCTGCAGGTAACATCTTGATTTAGAAAATGAACATTATCTATCATATATTTTTACTTGTTTTGTGAAACATTTCCCAATTACATTTTAATCTGATTTGCTTACAGTTGAGAGAGTTGAAGACCACAATCCAATGGTGTTTGACACCTGTGTTCTAAGGTGATGAGGGTCGGAAGTGGGATGATGTCAGTGTGAATGGAGAGGAAGACAGAGATGTCAGAGATATTGGGACAGTAAGATCAATAGGACCAGAAAACTGGTTAGCTATAGGAGGATATCTCTAAGGGTTCAAACCTGACTGAATAAGAAGATGATGATTGTTAGTAAGAGAAATAAGAGTTAGGAGACTTTGGGGGAAAGATGTTGTCTTTGAGTACTTTTTGTTTAAGGGGCCACCAGATCATTAGAAATGAAGCTGTAGAAGTGATAGTTGGCCCTATAAGGACTAGAATTCAGGGGAGAGAGATCAGAGAACATCTATAGCCCTAGTCCCACAGCCCATCAGTGTGGAACCCTCTCATCATTGGTGGAGATGAATGCCCTGCTCTGCATGAGGGGAGGAATGGCAGAGTCCAGTCTTCTTGCGACTCCTTCAGGACTCTAAGCTTTGAGCCACTTAGGTGCTTTTAGCTTCCGGGTTCAAGAGAAAAGATGGATGAGGCCAATCTCACTTCAGTTGCTTAAGGAAAAGATTCTGGGAAGAAGTTGACATGAAAGGAGCTGGCAGTCTCCACCGTTTTCTTGTCCCTTGCTTACTACACTAGAGACTTTGAAGAGTTCCCCTTGGGTGGGATCTAGGATTCTCTCTTTTGATTGAGGTGGGCTATCTACCTCTCAATGGGAGAGTTCTTCATGCTTTATTGTCTTAGGTGTACTATCTCTGATTTCTGTTTCACTACCAATTTACATAAATGGGTTTCTTTGTTTTGTCCTATGTGTGTTCATTGTGGAACTGGTATTTAGGGGGAAGGGGAATTAAGTCTTGAATATAAAACTTGTGGTCCTGCTTCTCCCATAATGACACAGTGATCAGAAATTACATTGAACTTGATCATATCCCCTACCAGGGATGGGGAACCTTCATCCTCAAGGCCACATGTGGCCTTCTAGGTCCTCAGGTGCAGCCCTTTGACTGAATCCAAACTTCACAGAACAAATCTCCTTAATAAAAGGATTTGTTCTGTAAACTTGGACTCAGTCAAAAGGCCACACTCAAGGACCTAGAAGACCACATGTGGCCTCAAGGCTGCAGATTCCCCAACTCTGCTAACAATATTTAAAGGAGCAAATATACATATATATATATAATTCTAGTCCAATACCCTCTCTATCTGAGGAGAGCAGAGTGATGACCTCTAGCCCCAACTTCCTGCCTCCCCTCCTGGCAGGAATTAGAATGCCCCTTGAAGAAATGTAGGAGTAGAAGAAGCTAGAGATGTCCATTTCTCCTCTCTTCAAACCACACAATGAAAGCCCCATGCTCCAGACGAGGGAAGAGGGGGCAGCAACATGTGAGGGCCTCAATATACATGCTCCTCTTTACATCTGGATTAGGGAATTATGTGCCTAGAGATGCATCTATCCAGATAAATACCCTGGGAGGCAGCAAGGAGGAATTATTAGACTCATTTTCCAGTGTGGAGAAACTTCAAGTTTGTTTTCCTCCCTAAACTACTTGTAACCCACTTATGGAGAAGGAGAGCACTTTGCATTTCTATCCTTTCTTTCCCTAGGCAACTTGGAAGGGATCTGGTTAACCATTGCTATGTCTCTGAGACCATAAGGTAAAGGAAGCTTTATTATTCCTGATATTTTAGCTGGCGAAAATTAAACCAGAAGGGCCAAGTGATTCCTCTAAGGTGTCCAAAGTCACTATTAGCAGTGAAGGTGAAATGCCAGATATCTTTAGGAAGCCAATGACCATCCCAGCATGGAATGTGTATAAAAGACAAACCAGACCTCTTGCTACAGCTAACCCAACAGAAGCCAGCATTTTGCTTTGTGAATAAAATTGGTGGGACCAAAGGCTATTGTAGGGCCTGAACCTAATCCTTCTAACACTGAGGTGGTGTAAGGGGAAGATTATATCCCCTGGACATGGAAAATGTTGGCATGTTCTTGTGATATCTTTGAAGTAATATCCTTTTTTAGAAGCCAATCTAACATCAAACAGCTAAATAGAACTAGGCTGCCAGCCCCTGGGCCCCTAAAATGAGAAGAACACAGTCAATGGTAGCCCAGGTCAATGGCAGAGGGAAAAGACTCCCAAATCACCTCATCAAGACAACCTTGAAAGGGTAAAAGGGAGCAGGCCTGGTCCTGAAAAAGCAGAATCAAAGTCAACCACATTATAAGTAAAAACACAGTAATTTGCAAGGTCATTCAGAGCTCTAAGAACTGGGAGGATGAAACTCTCTAAAGTATGACCAATGAATGGCCACTCAAGCTTCACTTCAAAGCTTCTAGCCAAGGGGAAGCCATTATCTCCCCAGACAGCCTATTAGACTTGGGGATAGCTCCAAGTGCTTATAAAATTTTCCTTGCATCAATCCTAATCTGCCTTTCTGCAGCTCTCACTCTTTGCTCCTGGTTTCTACCCTCTAAAGACAAACAGAATAAGGTTAATAGGTCTTTCACATGAAAGTCTATAAGAATCCAGAAGACTCTTCTGGGTTTTGTTTTTGTTTGTTGGTTTATTTTCAGCCTGGCTTTGCTTATAACAGGCTGTTTCTGCTCTAGACACACCTCCTCATTGTTCTGAAATCTCTGATGCCTGGATGCTTTCTTGCCAAAAGCTTCTTTGTCTCATTCAACTTAAAAAACTATTGCTTCCCTGCCTGTGAATTCAGAGGTGAGAAACTGGTCTTATGAACCTGAGTGAGATTCTGATTCTCCTTGGAAAACCAATGGAAATGCACTGTTTTGTTGTTGCCGAAGTGAGGCCATCCTAGCATGGGTTTTGGGGGGCCTGCTTCCCCAGTCTTGTAGCTTTCAGGTCTTTGCCCCATTGTAATGGGTCAATGCATCATCGCCAGGAAGGACACCAGCCACCTATCATGCTAATAAGGAAGAATTACAGGAGATATGAAGCTGAGAGCACCAAGAACGACAGACCTTTCCCCTATTCCATCCCCTACCATAGTCAAAAGGTACCACCAGTACTATAATGTATTGATGAAACTAACTTGAAGCTCAGGAAAATTTTCATGCTCTCTTGGCATGAATCAGTCAGTCAATAGTGAACAAAGTGCTTTGTGTGTCAGGCACTGTGCTAAAGATAGGTAAAAGAGTGTTCCTTCTTTCAAGAGGCTCATGGTCTAGTCGAGGAGTTCATAGCCTAATATTCACCAGGAGGATGACTCTTTCCTTTAACTCTTGGCAAGAGACAAAAGGAAAGTGTTGCAAAGTTTTATCCCCAACCCCAAAAAGATTTAGTAAGAGTCAATGACAGTGGTTAGCACTAAGCACATTGCCTGGCACATAGTAGGTACTTAATAAATGTGTATTGATTGATTGGTTATATAGTCTTTACCTGAGGCAAGGAAGAAGTCAATGGAATCTAGCATGGTGATTAAGATGGAAGATAGGCTGAGGGCCCTCTGTGGGAAAAACTGAGTCTGGAGGTCTTGACAAATACCTGAGAAGACCCATTGTAGGTCAGACAGGTACAGAGCTTTGCTGCAGCAGTTGAACTAGTGTACATTCCATGAAAAAAATAGATACAGATGTTCTTGTGGGGGCCATCTCTTGGAGCAAATTCTGAATCCCTCCCCATTCCCAAGGGCACATGATTAGTGCTGATGTAATCAAAATTTTCCACTTTATTCCAAATTTTCCTCTCTATCTCCTGTTTATTCATAAGTTGTTCACCTAGCCATAAGTCTGGTAAGTAATACATTCCCTGTTTTTCTAATTATCTTGTGAAATATCTCTTTATATCTAAGTCATGTATCCATTTTGACCCTATCTTGGTAAATGGTGTGATATTGGCCCATGCCCAGTTTCTGCCATACTGCTTTCCAGTTTTCCCAACAACTTTTATGAAATAATGAATTGTTATCCCAAAATCTTAAGTCTTTACACTTGTCCAATACAAGGCTATTATGTTTATTTGCTGCTATAAATTGTATGTCTACTGTATTCCATTGATCTAACTTCTAAGGAAAAGAATTCACCAAACCTCCATGGAGGGAAACCTTGGTAGATACTCCTCTTGCTTCCTCAGGTGTCAGAGGAAGACTTCAGGGGAAAACCACCAAGTTATTATGCTGTTGCTATTGAATCACCCCAGTAGACAGAGGTTTCCTTGAAGAAAGGATCCTGTTTTATCCTCTTTTAAATCTATCCTAGCACCTGATGTATTGTGTTGCATATAGTAGGTACTTAATAAATGCTCTATGGAGAAAATGAATGGTTCACAGAGAGACATGAATGAAGGTACTTCAGAGGCCAGAGCTTTTGCCTTTAAGTTTGTTGCTGTGTTTGCTAGAGTTCACTGCTTCTCTGTGGGCATACCATTGAAGTTGTGTTAATGGGAGTCATCCAAGAAGCACTAGGAAGGCCAGTCACATTGGCTACTTAATGATATATATGGATGTATGTATACATATACATATATACCCACACATATATGTGTAGATATGTATTGCATATATGTGTGCATATGCATGTATGTGTGTATATGTGTTTATATATGTATATACATATATATATGCAGGCAATTAGTCACACCATTGGAGTCATGTTATGGGGATAATCAGGATACACCAAGAATTCTAGCCATGTTGGCTATTTATTGGTATATATTCTGACTGTTAATCATACCTGCTATTTATTTCAAGAGGGGGCTGGATCTCCCTCTGAAGAGAGCAATGGGAACCAGACTATCTATATTTTTGTTAATTGACCAGAATAAAAGCTAAGTAAGACTTGGGAGCACCAAATCTGGGACAGGACACCAAGAATGAACTTGAATTGTTCCCCTATAAACTTTCCCTGACTTGGAACTGTGACTTTACATATTGGTCCCCCAGGCAACTGTTTAAGAAAATGTATGCCTTATTTTTCATATTTGCAGAAGAGGATCTGAGAAAATCAGTAGAGGTCGCATCTCTAGGGATGTCTGCTTGGCTCTTCCTCATCAGGGTGTAATGCCAGCACAAGTTTGCTTTCAGAAAGAAGCAGTCCCATAAGGCGAATTCAGAGCATAAGTTATTGTCAACATTAACTGGAATGACTTGTGTTTCTGAGCATCCACAGCTGCTTGATCACAAGGGAATTGTCTCCAGTGAGTGACAACATGTGATGTTATGTTGTGTGGGATTCTTGTTTTGTTTTGTTTTTTTTGATCTGTCAGCTAAATATGAAGGTCACTCAGTAACATCCTGTGAATTGGTTACACTACCTATGGGACTTGGAGTCCACAAAAGAATGAATGGAGCAATCTTATGGAATAGTAAAAAAAAATCACTGATGTGGGTGTCAAAAGACTTTCAGGGGAAGGGAACCTGCAGTCTTGAGGCCACATGTGGCCCTCTAGGTCCTCGAGTGCATCCCTTTGATTGAATCCAAATTTCACAGAACAAATTCTTTAATTCAGTTTCTGGTGCTAGGTTCTGTAACTACCTGACCACTCCATTAACTTCTCTAAACGTCAGTTTCCTCATCTACCAAAATGGGACCATAATACCTGCCCTACCTTATTTCCAGGGATACTTCAAAGATCAAAAAAGATCCACAAGAAAACTTAGCCCATTTCAGTACAATGCTGACCAACTCTAAGTTACCCTCCCATGATTCCATTGGGAATCACTTTACTTATCTTGCAGGGTTTTTCCATGGTGTTAATTTCTTTTTAAAAAATAACTGTTATTGATATATTTTGGTTTTTTTCAAACACCAGTTTCTCCCAGCATCATTCCCTCTCTCAGAGATCTATCCCCTATTGCAAATAATATTTTAAAAAAGAAAAGGTAAAAAAAATCAACAAAAAATACTTGCAAGGTTTCACATCATGGTGACAGTATCATTGTCAATAACTTGTCATTCCATCTCCCTCCCTCCATGCTCCACCCCCAACCTGTTCATTCCCTGTAGATCACTTGAGTTCATGCATTATGGAACATATAGAAACCATTCACCTCTCTAAGTCACATCTGCATCTCTCTGGATGTCTGCCCCAGTTCTGCCTTTCAGCAATAGGTGAAGAGGTTTCTCCCTTCCTCTCCAAAATAAATCCCTCTCCCTGCACATGGGATTAATAAATCTTCAGAAATAATGTTTCTTTATAATGAAGTTAGCTAGGTTTAAAATAAAAACAAAGCCTGAGATTCATAAATCATTCAGAGCATTGTTACAGAAAGTACAAAATCAAGAGATGTGGACTCAAGCCTGAGCTCTGCCACTGTCTGGGTGACATTGGACTGGTCTCACTGACTCTCTAAGCCTCAGTTTTTTCAGCTGTAAAATGAAGGGATATGATTAGATGGGCTCTGAGATCTTTTCTCTTTCTAATAGTGTATATTGATAGGGTAGAGTAGCAATAGTGTATGTCTCATTCCGATCAAGCAAAATGCTCAAAGCTAAGGATGATGGAAAATGTTTCCACTCAGTTTCTATTTATCTTAGACAATCCAAGTCAAAACTGTAGCATCAGCAAAGTTTGCCCCCATTGTGTACACCCTTCTGTGGTCAGCTCTGGAATCAGAGAACCTGAATTCAAATTGTCCCTCTGATGTTTATTGCTTGTGTGACCTTCAGTGATTCGCTAACCTCCCTTGGCCTCAATTTTCTCCATTGGGAAATCAGAGGTTCAATTAAAATGTGGTCCTCTGAGGTTCTTTCTGTCTCTAGATCTATAATCATTTGTTATCAACAAGAGATCATAGGTCTAGAAGAGAGAGGACTTCTGGAAGGAAAGGTAGCTTCCCAACATGCCTTGGGTGACACAACTAGCAAGTGTCTGAGGCAGGGTCATGAACCAAATCTATTGACCTATGGTTCAGTATGGCATTTATCCAACTTGTAAGTGACTCTTCCAAGGTCATGGAGACTGTTAATGGCAGAAATAGAGCTCAATCTCAATGCTGGGAGATTGAAAGAAAAGTACTATGGCCATGAGAAATGGAATGAATGGAAAAGTTGACCTTGATGTAACATCCCAGTGAAGCTGTCCCTTAAGCTGTTTTTAGTAGAGAACTATGATACAGGCTAGAGGTCGAGGCTAGAGATCAAGCTGTGGAGATCTGCTACAGAAATGGGACAGCTGAAGCCAAGGGAGAGAGTGAGGGCTCTTCTCCTCTACACCACCCTATCTACCCATTCTGGTAGTGAAGGTCCTGAGAAAGAAATGTATCTTTGCAACACATTCTTATCAGTAATAAGGAAATGATTAGGTCCTTGACTCCATTTCTTGAATGCTACTTGGGAATCACTTTAGTCTTGTCTCCGTCATTCTCCATGATGGTAATTTCTTTTAAAAAATAAATTTAATTTAACCCTCTTCTGAGATATTGATTCTACAATTACCTCTTTTTCTCATTTCTCTTCACAAGATCCTTCTCTTCTGCCTATTAATCTGCTCATCTCTCCCCTATCATAGAAAGATCTTTATTTGAACTTGCTGTCTCTTACAGCTACCATTCTATCTCCCTCCTTTCTTTCTCTAGTAAATTCTAATTTGTGGTATATACCCTGTACTCTTATTTCTGACCTACCTACTTCTTTACTAACTCATCACAGGTCTACTTTCTGTTCTTACTATTCTACTGAAATTGAACCCTCAAAGATATTAATAGTTTTCATATTAACAGATCTGGTGACCTTTCCTCAGTACTTATTCTTTTAGAAATTGTTTTTAGCATTTTTATATCATTGACTATTCCTTTCTCAGATTTGTCTTCTTTTATAAAGTTTCTTTGAAACAGCACTTTCCTTCTTTTGACTTTCTCTGGTTATGTTAAGGGCATTTCTTGTTCTACTATTCAACTGATAAATCCCCCAAAGATGCTGTCCTTGGTCCTCGGGCCTTCTCTTTCTATGATGTAGGGTCACCCTTTCACTGAGCTCACCCACTCTCATGGGTGATTTATTATTAACTCTCTGTTCTCCATCTCTGGCCTTGACCTTTGATCTGCAGGAGAGTCCTATATTTGTAACATCCTTGAAAACAAGTACACTAGGACATTACATCCAACTCAACTTTTCCAAAACACTATCACCATTCCATTCCTTTCAAGTGGTAATTTTTCCTTCAGTATCCCAGGATTGAAAATTTGGAGGTATTTTGGATCTTGTAAACATAAATAAATCCTGTTATTTTTCTCCTTCAAATGCCTCTCAAACTTACCCTTTGCTCTATATTTTCACTGACACTAGTGCCCAAGTCCAAACTCCATCACTTAATGTCTGGTGATGTTAACATGGTGGGGAAAAATAACCCTCTCATCTTAAAGACAGATGACCCAGATTAGAATCTTAACTGCTTTTTACTGAGTGTATGACCCTGTGCAAGTCATTCAACTTCTCAGGGTCCTTGGTTTTACCATCTATAAAACAGGGACAGTAATTTTTTGCTTTATGGTTTTTGTGAGAAAAGTGCTTTGTAAATCCTAAAGTGCCATAACAGCCAGTGAGTCAATAAGCATTTCTTGAGCACCTACTCTGTGTGATGCACTGTCCTTAGCACTGGGGATACAAAGAAAGACAAAAGACAGTCCCTCCCTCCAGGAGTTCATAGTCTAATGAGAGAGACTATGCAAACAGCTATGTCCAAACACACTATAGGCATGATAAATTGGAGAAAATCAACAGAGGTAAGAGAAAAAAACCACTAGAATACAAAAAGATGAATTTTTAAATTTACTATTTACAATAGCCTCCCAGCTCCTATCCCTGTCTCAGTCTTTCTAGTTTGATTCCACAATTATCTAACATGGTGTAGTAGTGTGCTATTAGGAGCCTGACTACTTAACCAAATCTGCCAATATCCTATTCCCAGTGTTTAGCACAATTCCTGGCACATAGTAAATGCTTAAGAAATACAACTAGGTGGTACAGTAGAAAGAGTGCCAGGCCTAAAGTTAGGAAGACTCATCTTTCTGAGTTCAAATCCAACCTCAGATACTTATTAGCTGTGTGACTCTAGGAAAGTCACTTACCCCTGTTTGCCTCATTTTCCTCACCTGTAAAATGAGCTAGAAAAGGAAGTGGAAAGCCATTTCAGTATCATTACCAAGAAAACCACAGATAGGGTCACAAAGAGTCTGAACTAAACAAAAACAACAAAAATGCTTGTTGACTTGACGTGTGGATGAATGGATGGATAGAAGGAGTGAATGAATGAATCTAATAAGTCAATGTGGTCTAGTAAAAAGTGTTCTGGACTTACAGTTAGTGGACCTGAGCTTGATTCCTGCTACAGATATTTATACATCTAGTTCAGGGATTCTTAACCTTTTGTGTATCATGAACTCCTCTGTCAGTCAGCCTTGTGAAGCCTATAGACCCATTCTCAGAATAACACTTTTAAATGCATAAAAGAAAATATACAAAATTTCAAAGGAGAGCACCTATATTGGCACACAGTTATCAAAAATATTCATAAACTGTTCCCTGATCCTAGGTTAAGTAAGAATCCCCTATTCCAGTAGCATGTAAGGCTATGGAGGACAGGGATTTTTCATTTTTTTGCCTTTGAATACCTGGCATACAATAATGCCTAATAAATACTTCTTTCTTTGTTAAATATAACCCTGCTCAAATCAATTGACCTCTCAAGCTAAAGTTTGTTCATCTGTAAAATGGGGATAATAATGTCTGCATTGCTTACCTCACGGGGTTATGGTGAGGAAAGCATTTTGTAAATATCTAAATGCAAGTTCACATTATTATCTCAAACTTGGGATGAGAATACCTTTGCTTCTTTCTTTCATATTGGTTAACTTTCTCACTTCTGCCCAAGCTACATGATGTGAAATCAATTTCATTTTTATTCTTCATATCTCCAGGCTTATCCATTCAATTTCTTGACCTTGAACAGATACTTAAAACCAAGACAGTCCTAACGTGTTCTCTTTCATAAGAAGGACTGATACTCTTCCAAATGGGTCATTTCATACAAGTCATGGACCACCTAAGCATCCTTGCAAAGTGGGACCTGTTCTAACCCACCATGCTCTGAAAGATCATTGCCACGAAACTCAGGTAGGAGGAAGAGAAAAGCATCTTTCACAGACCTAAGGTTCACATTAATTGCATCTTTGTTTCCCAACTCATCCCTTTAAGAAAGCTAAAGTATTTAGTATTTAAAGTCCTGAGACCTGGGTTCAGATAATGACTTGGCCACTTAATATCTTTCACCTCAACTCTTTTGGTCCAATTTCCTCCTTTGTGAAAAATGAAGTGGTTGAACTAGATGATTACTAAGATTTACTCTTTAAACTGAAAATAAAAAACATGATGCCACTTGGAGAGAGGGAAACAGAGGAGAGCCTCATGGGAGGTGGAACTCCCAGCGTGACTCAGCCAAGGAGAAGCCCGTGTATGATTCCCACGGAGAAAAAGAAAAACAGGTCACTATGATATCATCCAGTAAACAATCTTTCTGTTCTGCTCATTGAAAACTTCAAGGTTATGGCTTGCGTGGCATCCCACTTGTGAGCAACAAAAACAATTCTCAGCTGTTCTATTGGGGGAGTGAGGCTAATTAGAGGGAAGGAAGGTCAGATGTAGAGAAAATACCAGTCAGAAGGAGGTGGGGAGCAATTAGAATGTAGATTGCCTTCCCTCTCTCATCCATTGATGCCGATATTTCTCTTGGGGAGGTTTTCAGAAGGTGAGGGAAGCAGGGAGAATCAGGACACTCTAATTATCTCTCAGTAATAACCCAGGGGCAAAGAAGCAATTATCAAATTTGTGACTGGGGTGAGGGGTCCTCAATTAATTTATGGTGTGATGATAGTGATAACTCTGGGATGCTTGAAGACAGTATTAAGGTGAGGGATAAATCATGCCAGGGGGAAGGTCAGAGCTAATCCATCTGGTAGCTTTTAATTAGATAGTAAGTTCATTAGTAGCTAGGTGGTGCAGTGGATAGGGTAGTAGATACAGTAAGTGGACATGGTGTCATGGAGACCTGGGTTCAAATACAACCTCAGATACTTCCTAGCTATGTGACCCTGGGCAAGTCACTAAACTTCTGTGTGTGTCAGTTTCCCCACCTGTAAAATGGGGATGACAAGATCCCCTACTCCCAAGGTTGTGTGAAGATCAAATGAGATAATTTCAAAGCTCTTAACACAGTGCCTGGGACATAGTAGGTAGTATATAAAAGCCAATTATCATTATTATTGACTTCCATGCTGCGGTCTGTCAGCACCCTCCACATTTTGGCACCCTGGGCCACAGTCCCAGTCACTTTACCCGAGTTCTGATTCTACTAGAAAGAGAGGTCAATGTGGCCTGAGTTCCACAGATTACTGTTGCAGCTTTTCCCAGGCTAGAGAGCCTGGGAGTCATTTAAGAAAGGATCATGGTGTTGTATCAGGGGTGTGCTGATGAAAGGACTGAGAGACACTCCATCACCATCATCTCAGCTACCATCTGCCCTAAGCAGCTCCTTAGTTCAATACTTTCCATGGCCACCTTCTGAAATGAATTGGCCAATCAAACTAACAGAAATCTCTACACTAAATTGATTGGTCATATTGATTGAATTATCTATATCAAATAATGGCTATCTTTTCATGTCTTCATGCATTTATTCAAACTGTCCCCTCTTTCTAGAACACTTTACTCCTGATCTCTGCTTGTGGAAATCATTTTATTCCTTCAAGGCTCACCTCGGGTACCAACTTACCATGACATTTCCTAATATTTCAACTGACAGAGATCTGTTCTGAAAGTTTTCCTAGAGCATTTTAGCTGGATTCTGCTTTTGCCCTAATCAATCTCTTTGCCATCCTCATTTGTGTATATTTCATTCACTTGACAAATAGACAGACCAGAAGGTCCTTGAGGGCAAGAACAGTTTCAGCTTTTATTTTGGTATTCCAGCACTAAAATACAAGTTAACTAAAGGCTTCACTACAGAGCTCAGAACAATAATAGCAGCTGGTATTTAAATAGTGCTTTAAAATTTGCAGATTGCTTTGTTTATATTATCTAATTTGATCTTCATAATAATGCCATGGAATATGTATTATCCTTATTCTATAAATAAGGAAACTGAGAATCAGAGAGGTTATGTGGTTTCCTCACAGTCCTACTAATAAGCAATTAGGGTACCATCAACTGGTATCTAGTACTGGATTTGAACTCAGATCTGGCTAACTCCAAGTCCAATCCTCTACCTTGCTGCCAAGTCAACTTGAAGAATCTCTTTGGGGTAACTGTTGGAATTCAGGCACTAACCATGTGTCCTCTCATGACTTTGGTCCTTTTGAATGATTTGGAGTCATCATAGGGTGATCTCATGACTTGTGGGTAAGTTGGATTTAACTGAGACAGAGTTGCACAAAGTTATCTGTCTCATTCTCTCTTCCAGAGTCATTTGAGTACCGGATAGACACCAAAGATGGATGAACAACCCTGAAAAAGGCTCTGTAAGCCCTTATACCAGAGGCTAGTCCTCCTTGAACACCCCATAGACCCCATTAATAATAATAACTCACCTTTATATAGTACCCCCAAGGTTTAAAAGTCCTTTCCTCACAACAATCCTGTTGGGTCAATGGTGAAAAAAAATCACATTTTGACAGATAAGGAAACCAATACACAAAAGCAGTTAAGTGACCTAGTCAGGACTTACAGGCCCAGTAAGTGTTAGATTTTAGGCTAAATTCAGATCTTCTTAACTGGAGGACAGGAAAGATACCCCAGGACTGGAGGAGGGTAAATTTCTCAATGTCAAATAGCGATTAGATGGTAGAATCTTCCAATATAGGTCAGAGCACTTTATATTCCTGGAAAAATTTAAGAATGCATTAGTAGAAGGATGATGTGTGGATAATTAGAAAAGGAGACAGTGATAGATAACTAAAAAATAGCACATCATCAAGAAGAGGTCATGTCAGATCAACTTTATACCTTTTTTTATCGAGTTACAAAATTTTTAATTCAGGGGAAATGAATATCTGATAACTGAAATTTATATCATATTTTAATATTTATAGAATAATTTATGTATACATATATATTATTTCATCAGTACTTCACAACTGCAACATACATATTAGAGAGGTTATTAGCCCCATTTTACAGATGACAAAACTGACATTCATCAAAATTAAATGAGGTGCCCAAGATCATATAACCAGTATATATCAAAGGAAGGGATTTAAACCTTGATCTTCCTGAGTCCAGGACAAGTGTTTTGCCCACCAGGACTCTGTTACTCTAATTGTAAAGATGGAATATACTTTGGATTATAATATAGCATCAGATGTGTTGCAGTCTGTATTATTGGAGGGAGCACCCACTTCAATTAGATCGCAGATCTGAACACTTGAGAAAGCATCTCATGCTATCTTTGTAGACAAGATGAAAAGAGGAGGGCTAGATGATTGAAGAACTGGAATCTGTCCAATGGCTGGACCTAAAAGAGTCATTCTTTAATGGTGTAAAGTCAACTTGGAGGAAGGTCCCTAGAGAAGGGCCCTAGGGGTTTATCCTTGGCACTGGGCTGTTTAACTTTTTTTTTATCAATGATGTGAACGAAAGCAGAGATACCACACATGTCAAGAGCCCTGATGACACAAAGTTGGGGGCCTAGATGACACATGAGATGATGAAGGCAGAACAGAAGGGTAGAACGATGGGCTGAATTTAAGTGCAGTGAAAATTGTTAGAGATCAATGTTCAGCATTTGAGTCTAATGTAAAATCAACTTGTCAATTAAAGGATGAGTATATGGATAGATAATATTTCCTATGAAAAATATTTCATGGACTCCAAGCATAATATGAGTCAATAGTGCAAGATAGCAGCCAAAGACAAAGATTTTCTTGCCTAGATTCATCATGCGAACTGATGAAGTGGTGAGGTTGTTATATTCTTTCTTCATCCAGCTAAAACTGGAGAACTGTTGAGTTCCTTTTAGATGTTGCACAGACCATGAGGGTGTGATCGAGGTGACCAGGAGAGTAAGAGGACCGGAGATCATACAATATAAACAAGTTTAAAGTACTGAGGTGTTGAGGCTGGAGAAGAGAAGGCTTGGGAATAACATGGTAGCCATCTTCAAGTATTCTAAGGGGTGGCATGTAGAAGAGGAGTTAGACCTGTTGTCTGTGGCTCCAAAGAGTGAGAAGAATGAGGTACAATGGGAAGAATTTACAGAGAGACTAGATATCAAAAGAAACTTCCTAAATGGTTCTCTTTGGGAGGTGGTTGTATTCCCCTAACTCTTTAAGATATTTTAGAGCAGTTAGGTGTCACGATGGATAGAGTGCTGGGCCTGGCATCAAGAAGACTCATCTTTCTGAGTTCAAATCTGGCCTCAGACATGTACTAGCTGTGTGACCTTGGGCGAATTCCTTATTCCTGTTTGCCTCAGTTGTAAAATGAGCTGGAGGAGGAAATGGCAAACCATTCAGTATCTTGGCCAAAAAACAAAACAAAACAAATAGGTTTACACAGAGTCAGACACAACTAAAATGATCCACAGAAAAATGGGAATGAGATTGTCGGTCAGTTACAGTTTGGACTCAGTGGCATCAGTCTTTTCTTCCAACTCTGAAATTCTATGTTTCCCTGATCTTTCCACTGAAGTTTATGGAGAGGAAAAATTCTCAAAGTTTGGTGGCTAATGACTATGTCAATCTATCATCCTCTATTCAAGGACCCACTACCTGGGATATCCTGAAGTAATTACCCTCTATTTCAGAAGAAGTTAATGGATCATAACCAATCTTATCCCCAAATTAATATTTTCAATAATCATTGACTCATCATGGGAAATGATTGATGATATTAAATAAGGAATTAGATCCTTAAATACATTCCAGGGACATTCACTTAGCCATGGATTTAGCCTTCTAGAAACTAGCCTCTTTATAGAAGAAGTATGGTGTAACAGAAATATTACTGGGTATAGAGTACACGCAGCTAGGTTTGAGTCAATATAGTGCTAGCTGTATGGCCTAAGGTATCAGTTCACTTCACATAAATTATCTTCCTCTGAAAAATGGGGTGATAATATTTTTTCTTCTTCCTTCTCAGGGCCAGCATGAAGAAGATGCTTTGTAAATCATAACACACCATAGAAATATGAACCGTTCCTCTACTTTGTGACTCAAGTGTCTAAGGTGAAGGTTTAACCAATCAATACGATGGACCGGTAAGTGTGCATGTGCTAAAATCCTGTCAAGATTTGTACTGATCACAATTTTTTTGCTTTAGAAGTTCGCATATGTATAGTGCTTGAGATTTTCAGAGAGTTTACCCATGGTCCTCACAGTACCACTCCCCCAGCAAAGTGTCTTGGTATGTGGAAACTGAGGCACAGCATGATTCTTTCAGGTTCCTGTAACAATGTATCTTCAAGACATGGTGCAATTTCCTGACTCATATATCAGAGTACGGATGTGGGTTAGCTTTCCCTTGAAGGGTTCCCCGAGTTTGTGTGGGAGAGTAGGTTAATGGATATCCTCACTACCCCTGATTCACCTACCACTACCTACTCTGTCTTGCACAGGTTAAAGGGCGGGAGCTATTTGTTGGCTTTTTTCCCTTTTGGGGGTTCTGGAAGGGAAAAGCAGTAGGAGAACATCTAAAGCTGTTGCTTAGCAACCCATGCCCCATTTTTCCTCTAAAGATTCTGGCCCTCAGAATCCTGGCAATGAGCTCATCAGCACCTGACCAAGCGTGAGAGAAAGACAAGGAAGCAAAGAAGGACTTTGGTCCTATTACATCTAATTGGGCACAGTGGGCAGCAGGCCATAGTCTCTTGGGTGAGTTGGAGGAGGACAAGTCCCTGGACCTGTGCAGAAAGATAGTCACACCAAGGAGGCAAGAGGTGAGACCAGGACCCAGAAAATCAACAGGGCCAGATCCTCCTTAACCTTAGAACTGACTGAGCTTACAAATCCATTCTTTCAAGATAGTAAAAAGTACAAAGTAGAAAAATTAACCTTAACAACTTAACACAGTCCATAAGAATTCACCCTCAGGTTGTTTATTTTTCCTTGCTCACCAGAAAACTTTCTTCTAGTACCACAGAGGATGGATGCTGGAAGTTTCTGGAAGGTATTTTTTTTTTAAGTAACAGATTAAAACTCAAGCTTAGTATTCACCTTGACCAAAGGTCAGAAGATATGATTTCAGTTAGGTCTACTCTCCTTCTGGCTTTCCCTTCCAGAACCCCCAACAGGGAAAATAACAGCTCCCCCCCCTTTAACTGGTGAAAGACAGAGTAGGTGTGGTGGTAGTAGGTGAAACAAGGGTGGTGAGGACATCCATTAACCTACTCTCCCGCACAAACTCAGGTGACCCTTCATGGGAAAGCTAACCCACATCTGAACTCTGATATGAGTCAGAAAATTGCACCATGACCTGAAGATATATCATTACAGGAACCTGGAATGATCATGTGGTGCCTCCATTTCCACAAGATCAGTTAGGTGGCCTCCTCTGGTATATTGCCTTCCTTCCAAGTCTGTCCTCTCACTTACAGTTTCCTTACCTGATTTGGTAATAGTGAAAATACATTAACAGAACACTTGAAGGCAAAACACTTGCCTTATAAAAACCTGCAAGTTCCATAGAACAAGTGTGATCTTACAGAAGAGGTAACAGACAGAGGCTTAGTGATTTGCCCATGTTCACACAGCTGCTGACTGTCAAACCAGGATTCAATCAAACACATATCTCTGAATTATAAATCCAATTTTTCTCACTACATATTTGGGGCCAACGCTGGTTAAGATGGCAATATGGACAAAGTATCAATGGCAGCTCCATCACTTTCATCCCCTAAATGAACAAAGCCATAATGTTTCCTTGTAGACTCTGGGTGCTCTAGAATTTCTTTCCTTCTACTTCCATTCTTGATGCCATCTCTAACTGATTAGATCAATTCTGTGTCTCAGTGGAATCATCTGTAAAATGGGAATAATGACATTTATACTTCTCTCATTGAGATGTTATGAGAATCAAATGAGATTAGGCATAGGGTGGCACTTGAAAGAAGAAAGAAATATGATCACAAAGAGGAGTCATCATCATTGTGGTTACTATTGTAAATATCATCTTGTTTGATGGGGTTCGGCAAGAAAGGATCCTGAAACTAGTCACCATCCTATTTCTTTTTATGTTTAAGGTTGCTGTTGCTCTTATTTAAAAAAAAAAAAAAAGGATTTGTCCTCTCTTCCCTCCCAGAGAACTGATTTTTGTTTGTTTGTTTGTTTGTGTGTTTGTTTATTGTTTTTTTTTCCATTTGTCCTCTGGGATCAATATCTTAACCTAGAAGGTGAATTTAGGCATTGTGCTCATTCATTGAGAAAGTTGTTTGAAGGTTAGGGGGCTACCCTACAGAGGACCCTATGACGATAGATCCTCAGAGAAAGGGTGAAGCAGGATTGTCTTTCACATTCACAGATCCTCTCCTACTTTATTGATTCCTCCTTTATCCTAGAACTGATTTTGATCCAATTTCTCAACCCTTACCAAAGGTAATATCTCAGTTGCAAGTCAATAGCCTGACTACCATCTGTCTTTTGCATGAAGCAGCATGGCACAAAGGAAAGAGTTATAGATTTAGAAATAGATTTGGAAATACTGAGGTTGAATACTGGCTGGACACTTACCATCTTGGATGGACCTCGGGAAAATCATTTAACTTCTTAACTTTTTCTTCTTAAGTAATTTAATTTCTTATCTTTTCCTTATCTATAAAATGAGTGTTTCAAACTAGATAGGATTTCTAAGATCCCTTCCAAATTTATTTATATCATTCCTTTTTTGTTTTGGCAAGGCTATCTGCATTAAGTGACTTGCCTAAGTAAGTGAAAAGTATGTATTAATATCTTTTCGAATTGATTCAATAAAATTTAATTCAACAAAACCTATACTATGTGTAAAAGACTGCATCAGATGCTAGAGGTACAAATACAAAAATGAAGTAGTTCCTGCCCTCAAAGAGCTTATATACTGCTGAATGGGTGGCATATAATCACAAGTAAGTAAGAACTAAGAGTATATTGCTAATACTTTGAGAGATCAGGACAAGCTTCATGTCAGAGGCAACTTTGCTTTGAAGGAAGTTAAAGATTCTACCAGGTAGAGGTGAAGAGAAATATGAGGAATGACTTATACAAAGTTCAGAGACAGGAGATGGAATGCTATCTATTGGAAAAAGTTAGCAAACAAGTTTTCCTGGGATGGAGAGAATGCAAAAGGGAATGCTATGAAATAAACTGGACAGATATTTGGGAGCAAGGCTGCAGATGGATTTAAACGTCAAGCTGAGGAGGTTTTGCTTTTAATTCCAGGGGCAAAAGAGAGTCATTGAAAGCTTTTGAGCAGAAGAAACAACACGGGCAGATTTGTGCTTTAGGAATGTCAATTTAGTATCTACGTATAGTATGGATTATAGAGGAGAAAAAATAGAAGCAGAGATGCCAACTTTGATGCCAACTATCCAAGCAAGAGACAAGGATGTCCAAATCCAGGGTAGATACTTTGGGAGTGGAGGGAAACATATGAGTGTGACATGTTGTGGAAATAAAATTAACAAAATTTGTCAATTGCTAGGCTATGGGAGCTGAAAGAGAAAGAAGAGTCAAGGTTGCAAAACTGGGAAATGGAAAACTTGGTGCTGCCCATTCTCATTCAGAATTGTATTCATTATTTTTTTCTGGATTTTTTTTTGGGTGATTTATTTTCTTTCTTTTCCTCAGGGACAGAAGACTATGAAAAGACAACACCAAGACAAAGTTACCACATTAGGCAAAAGAAAGCATGCTGATAATCAATTTCCTAATCTTGCAATAAATTTTGCAAAATATTTTCCAGTAAGACCACCACTTCTTGGGTTCTTTACAAGTGTTTGTCATGGTCCCATTTTTTTGATATGTAGTCTCAGTTCAACAGAAGGTTTCTTTAGAAAAAAAATTGTTTTATTACAAGAAGAATCAAAAACACATTTCCACTGAAAGAAGGAAAGAGAAAAGCTGGCTATTTGTTTGGCCATCAAATAGCTTAGAGGCAAATATCAAGATGTCAGTCATATTGCCCAAATCTGGGTAAGCTTTGTTCAAAATAGGAAATGGATTCATTCAACTCAACTGATCTTTTAAGACAAATAGTGGAGGGAAAACATAGAATGAGTCTGACATTGAATAAAGTAATGGGAAAAAATATTCAGATTGTTTATTCACTTTTAGTGGTGAATCCAATCTAGAGTTACAGCAGTCATGAGGAATTCTGCCCCATTCTCTGTTCATTTACAATCAAGAAGATTCTAGGCTGAAATGGAATCATTCCAGAGCCTGGCACGTTTGTTCATCCATCCAGCCATTCATTCTTTGCATATGTACTGAGCATCTTCCTTGTACTTTGTACTGTCAGTCAACATTCATTAAGTGCCTACTATGTGCCAGGCACCATGCTAAGCTGCTATAGAAAAAACACAGATTAAATTTCATTCAGCAAATAGTTAATAAATGCATACTATGTGTAATGCCCTGGGCTAGAAACTAGGAGAATCAAAAACCAACCCAATAAACAGCCCTTGTCCTAAAGGAAATTACATTCTGCTGAGGGGTACAGCATCAATCACATGTCAGTAGTGGCTCTGTGCTGATTAAGTAATAAAAATAATAATAGCCAGCATTTATTTCATTCTTTAAGTTTTGCAAAGATCTTTAAAAAATATTATCTCATTTGATCTTCATGACAACCACGGGAGGTAGATGCTTTTATTATTTCCATTTTACAGATGATGAAACTGAGGCAGACTAAAGTTAAGTGGCTTCTCCAGGGTCATGCAGCTAGCAATAATTATAATAATAGCTAACTTTCATATGGAAAGCAAAGCTCTTACCTCACAGGTGGCATTGTGCTAAGCACTGTACCAATATTATCCTATTTGATCCTCACAACAAGCCTGGGAGGTAGGTGCTATTATTAGTTCCAATTTGCAATTGAGGAAACTGAGGCAGATATAGAAGCCAAGTGACAGGTTCTGAAGCCAGATTTGAACGAGGTCTTCCTGACTCCAGGCTCAGCACTCATTGTGGCTGCTTATTGAATAATAAGTGGGTAACTGGTGCTACAGTGAATAGAGTGCCAGGCGGCACAGTGGATAGAGTCAGGAAGATCTGAATTCAAATTCAGCCTCAGATACTTGCTAGGTGTGTGACCTTGGGCAAGTTACTTAAAATCCAGTTTGCCTCAGTTCTTCATCTGTTTAAAAAAATGAGCTGGAGAAGGAAATTTCAAACCATTCCAGAATCTTTCTTAATAAAACCCTAAATTGAGTCACAAGTGTTGGACATGACAGAAAATGACTGAATAATAACAAGTGGTTAATACATCAGGACAATCCTCTCTCTCCTATCCAAGACTGGAGGGCTTAATGGGGTTGGGGTGGAAAGAGGAACTTCCCAGAATGTCATGGTTTGCTCTTCTGGCAAATTCACATTCGTTTTCCTTTCCAGGTAAGTCATGGGACATATCTTAGAGGCTTGTCCTGGATTTCTGCAGAAGAAGCTTAATTGTTACCATATGGATATCAAATGTTCACCCCTTTAGGCGAGAGAGAGGCTTAATTTTTTTTGCTCTTTCATCTTACTTAGTGCTGTTTTAGAAGTTTAATTCTACTTTGATTGTTTCCTATATTTTTAAAAGGATGCTGGGAATATTTGTTGGTTGTCCTCCATTCTTAAAGAGGACCAAAATCACATCACTACGTTCTGGTCAAGGTACAGTGCATCCAACTGTGTGTGATCAGACAAATTTCAGCTCAGACGTATCTACCACAGGTCAGGCACAGATAGTCTGCATCTGTGTCTTTTAGTGAAGATATCTCTAAATTTGGGAAAGTATAAAGAGCTGCAGGCATGAAAGCAGGGGTAAGCCTGGTGGAGCTTTGTGTAAGTATACATGAGGTTGTTCTCTAGCCTTTATTCCAAAAAGGGAAAAGGGGACAAAAGGTCTGACTCTATCACTTTTTGTTTGTTCTTCATTTGGGAAGAGGACCGTGACATCAGGAAAATGATGCCATGACTTGCCAGTGAATTGGATTTAAGTGAGGAAGGGCTTTGCAAGGTCACCAGCCTCATTTTCTCCTCTGGAGCCATGTGGGTGGCAAGACAGAGATCAGAGTGACAGGAAATGGTCCCCTCTATCACTTATCTACAAGAACAAAAGAGCAGCTCTGTCTCACAACATTGCTAGCCAACTAATTTATCCCTAACAATCCACTACAATCTCAGCCTATTAATTCATTCTCAATCAATGAAATACAATTAAAGCCCTAAATAAAGGCTCATTACCCTGTGTTGGGGGTTGATCTGGGGCATGTTCTCAGAGGAGTTCATTTGTTCCAAGGCACTCTAGAAAATATAGGCAACTTTAGAGCTAGATGAGACCTTAGCAATCGTTAAATTGGATCCTTTCATTCTTTATAATGAAGGTACTTGAAGTGCCATAGGGATAGCTAGCTGTATTTTATCTGTAGAGGCAAAGCCACTTGCCCAAAAACCCACAGCTAGTTAATGGCATCACTCCCCCCGCCTATCTACCAATGACAGTGTTGGATTTGAGATACAGCATAGGACTCTTGGAAGGGTGCTAAATTTAGAGTCCAAGGAATGAGTTTAAATCCGGTTCTGCCATTTAATACCTCTTTATCTGTGGGAAAATCACTTAACTTCTCTGGGTTTCAATTTCCTCCACTCTAAAATGAAGGTATTAGACAACATCAGTGGTCTCAAAGTGGAGACTGAGTGAGATGCCCCAGAAAACCAAGGCATCCTCTTCAGGTCATTTGTGGCTTGACTTCAAGATGTGAGAGTAACCAGGAAGCCAAGTGAGAAGATAAGTCCCTTTCTGGTTTCCATACCCAGTCATGAGACCTGGTGTCACACTGACCTTTACCCCTAATGTTCCCCTATTCTGTTCTCCTCTTTCTGCTATGCAACATCCTCCTTTCTGAGGTACATTCCAATGAAGGAAACCAACACCTAAGAGAAAAGTGGAAAGGAGTGAGGGGAAAGTACTCACTTAGAAATATGTTAGAGAAAGAAATATGGAGGGTCAAAAACTCAGCCCAGAGAATGTTGGACCTTCAGGGTAGTAATAACTAAATGAATTGCTACCCTCAGCAACTGCTGCAGGGATCACTGGAGAGATTATGCCCCCACCCCCAGATAAAACCACAGCTTCTCCAGATGACCATGAAAGAATGATCTGTACACATGGGGGCAATGGCCATGGCCACGGAATAAGAGCCCTATCTCCTGCCTTTTCATGTTGGGTAGGACAGATGGAGTCACACACTTTGCAGAGGCATGGATGGATTGTGATTTACCTCATAGATAGCATGGCCTGATCTTTTCTCAAAACCCACCCATCTTCCAAACCTCCCTACAAAGTTCTTACAACTTCAATTCAACAGGTATTTCTTAAGGACCTGCTAATGTGTCAGGCTGGTAGTACTAAGCACTGACTTCAATGTCATCTTGGATCCCTCACTTTTCCCTCACCCCATATCCATATCTCCCATCACTTTTCATATCTTGTTGGTTTTACTTGCATCTGCCCCTTTCTCTCTACTCATACAGCTATAGCCCTCCTTTATCCCCCTATCTCCCTCAGTTTAAGGCCTTATCACTTCTTCCTAGGACTATTTTTAATATCCTCCTAATTTGTCTCCCTGTTTCAAGCCTCTTCCCATTCTAGCCCATGATCCTCCACACAATGGCACAAATCTGACCCTGTCATTCCTTTAGTAAATAAACTCCAATAATCATTGACAATTGGATCTTTTTAAACATGCATTTTACATGCAAGTACATGATGATTAGTACATGTATGTAATTTTTAAAAAGTCACTATGTTATTTAAGCAGGCTTGGAGTCAGGAAGACCTAAGTTCAAATCTTCTTGCATATGTATGTTTGGCTATGTGACGCTAAGCAATTCACTGTCTCCCTTTATTTCAGCTGCCTTGGTTTCCTCATCTGAAAAATGATGATAATAATAGCACCTATCTCACAGAGATAGCATACATACAGCATTCTTCAAATCCTAAAGAACTGTGTGAATACCAGTTATTATGATGTACATATTAAGAATGCGTATTCATTTTTTACTGGCATAATTATGCAACTAAAAACATTTGGAGACCACTATACTAGATGACCTTTCATGAAGTTTACTCTATGACCTTTTGATCTTTTGAAATACTCTAAGAGTCCTTCCTTTCACTTGAAACCTCGTTTGTTTACCTGGAAAGAGGTTGAAGCTGGTTGTACATGAGTGGCACATTCATCAAGGATGGGAACATTGGAATTGCTAGGCATCAGCTACTTGAACAGTTTGGTGGGTAGCCCTCTGGATGACACAGGCAAAAACAAGGAAATGATAAATAGACTTGAATTAATCATCATCTGTGGCAACCAGGAAAATGTTTTGGTCATAAATTGCCTAGTACAGATGGACCCAGAGCCAATAAATGAGAATTTACAAGTAAATGTTTATTCCTCCGTGTTGATGTACAGAAATAAAAACTCCATCAATGGCATAAAAGGTTAAATAGAATGCTCTAAGTGACCAGGACAAAGAAATTAATTGCCTAATTATATTTTGATGTGCCCCTAATGATGTGAGGAGGAAATGGGACTGAATCTCAGTCCAAATCTAAATGGTCAATGTGAAGAAGAGAGGGTACAATTAGTTTATTAAGAGTGGCCTGGATAGCCAACCCAAATAATGCAAATGTGCTCATTTATTTGAGCTAGATTGTTAGGCCAAATTTGAACTTTAGATAGGAGAGCTATTTGCAGAATGTTTCCAAGTCAACAGATAGCACATTAGGACTGTTTCTGACCTGCAATGTTGACCAGATAGTCCCAATGTCACCCCCGCCACCTCTCTGATGATTCCAATACTGCCCATCCTTCAGGGCAAAGCTCAAGTTGCAAAATCTTCCAGTAGAAAGGGACTGCAGAGGTCATCTTAATCAACCCTGGATTTAAACTAGAATTACTTTTACAAGATTCCCAACAATGCATCATTCATCTTCTCTTAAATGGACATCCATTGCCTTCCAGACTATTCTTCTTTTCGAAATCTCTAAATATTAGGAAGTGCTGTCTTGCATAGAGCAGAAAACTTTTCCTTTGCAATTTCTGCCCATTGCTCCCAATTGTATTCTTTGGGGCCAAGGAGAATGAATTTAATCTACCTTCCTTTTCTATACTTTTACATGCCAAATGAATGCCCTAAGTTTTATTTTCTCCAACCCTAACACTTGAGGAATGAAGCTAGAAGCCACATTGAAAAGAGTTGAGGAATAGAAGAGAAAGTGTGGAGGCAAGTGTAGACCTTTTTAAAGAAATTGGTTGTGAAAGGGAAGGGGAATATCATTAGATATAGACTCCTTAATGGCAGCAACTGTTTCACTTTGGGCTTTGAATTTCCAGCACCTAGCACAGTGCCTGAAATATAACAGGCATTTAAATGCCTGTTGATTAATTTCACTTTCTTAGAGTTCTTTATGCAAAAGGCTAGATGACTCTTTGTCAGATGTGTTATAGGGAGGGGTTGCTTTTTTAGAAATGGATTGGCCTGGATGGTCATCAAGGTCCCTTCCAACTCTGAAATTTTGTGATTTGCTCATGGACATAGAGTTAATAAGTATTAGAGGAAAGATTCAGACTCAAGTCGCCCTGATAGATACATACATACATATATACAGAGATGCATAGATGGATAGATGGACAGACAGAGCATTTACAAAACATTTACTATGTTCTAGGCATAATGCTACACACTGGAGCAACCAAAAACTGTAGTTCCTATTCTTAAGTAGTTTTCATTCTAGTGGATAAAGATTTATAAAGAAGAGCTGGAAAGCAGGGGGTGGGAGAGGTATGGCTGCTGAATTGGAGGGGGAGAAGTTTGGAAAATAAGTAGATCTGGGAGGAGAATGGCCATGCCTTAGCTACCTTGGGAAGTGGTGATCCAAACTAGGTTTCTTACCTGTGGTTTCTTATCAATCAGAAAACTATTTTCATATGAAAAATGTGATTTGGGATTAGAATATCTGTAAGACTCTTCTAACTTTAAAAGTCTATGCTCCTTCATAAACATAAGCTATTATTATTGTTATATTAATATACTGACCTTCTATCTCATTCTCCATGACTGCTCCAAACGATTCTTTCTCTCTTCAGTCTCCAAGCTATACCAAGCATCATCTCACAGGAAATGACAACCTCCTACTTAAGTGAGAAAACTGAAGACATTCTAGTGAGTTTCTTCAGCTTCCCTCCTCTATTTCCTCATTCTCAGCATCCTCTTGCTTTCTCTTGTCCCTTCCCTTTGGTCATAGTAGAATTCTTTTCAATTTTTCCCTAAGGCTAATCACTCAATTTCTATTCCAAAGTTCCATGCCCTCCAAACTTTTCCTGGACCTAACTTTATCAATCACTTTATCTCTCCTGCGTTTTCAATCACCCCCTCTCTCTAGCCATTTGAAATCTGCCCATTAGTCTGTTCAGATTTCCCTAATACTCTAAAAGTTTCCCCTTCTTTGTCTACCATCCAACTACTGTTGTGGTACAGTTGTATTGTGGAAAGAATTCTGACTCAGTGACCAAAAGACTTTTGTTCCAATGTCATGTGTTATGGTTAGTACCTCTATGATATTGGGCAAATCATTTAGTGCACAGACGTCTTTGGGCCTCAGTTTCCTCACTTGTGAAATGAGATTGAAGTAGATAGCATACATAATCTCCCCATTCACCTGAAGCTGCTTTCAAAGATCACCAATTACCTGTTGATTTTTTTTCATTCTTCATGTTCCTTGCCATTCCTGCAGTATTTGACACCAATGACTTAATAGTTCCTGGAATTCTCCCTCAATGTAGTTGTTGTCTGGAGGACACAGAGCAACTTGGACATTTTAGGATGCCAACATTTTGCATAGCTTAATTTGTATTCTCACTGATGGAAGGGATCTGTATGTTACACGGGCCCAAATGAAGTTTGGTTATCTTTGCAGGAATTTGCAGAATTTAGAACTTCACCCTCTCTTTTAAGCTCTAGCACTGCATTTGGAACAGCCTACAGGACACCTTCGTCAACCTCTTCCACCGGTACCGCAGACTCTCCATGTCCAAACCCAAGTTCATTGTCTTTTCTCATTCTGTTCCTCCTTCTAGCTGTCACTTTCTGTCAGTGATACCATCAGTCACCCACATCTCCCAAAAATAAAAATCTTGCTCATCTTTGACTCTTTCTTCTTCTTCTCCTCTCAACCAGTCAGCTGTCCAATTTTAGTGATTCCCCTTCCTGATCTTTCAGATCGATTCCCTCTTTCCTATCTGTACCCACTGCCATTACCTTGGCACAGACTCTCATTGACACAAATTTCAGCAGCCTCTTAACATCATTCCATCTCTATTTTCTCTCTCTTCCTTTATTCCTGATCTAATCCATCCTTCACAATGCAACCAGAATAATCTTCCTTATGTAGAGATCTGGTTATGTCAGGATTCCACTCAGCAACTGTACATAGCCCCATACTATCCACCATGTGCAATTCATTGATTAGAATGTCAAGCTCCCCACACTGTGGCACCATGCCTCTTCTTTCATTCTCATAGGACTTCTCTCTGTAATTGCTACTCTCCTCTGTGCTTCAGTGGAACTAGGCTATTCTCCTCCTTATGTTTATTCCCCCTGGTGCTTTGACGCACACTGCCCCCTAAGTCTTCCTCTATCTCATTTGTCTCTTGATAGAGGAGGTGGCATTTGAAATGATTTTTAGAGGATAAGTAGAATACTACATGCATATATATATGTATACATACATACATACACACATACATTTACATATATAAGTATTATATGGTATTAGGGGATATATGATACTTATTACTTATGTATAAGTATATTATATTAGTATATTATTATAGCACATATGTTACTTATTATATATTATATGTACTATTATACCATAGTATATACACCACTTATTACATATGTGTAAAACATATGTATGTGTGTATATGTGTGCATATGTGTATTGTGGTATGTATACATATATGTTACTTATTACTCATGTATGTATTATATATTATTATATCACAGTATGCACATTCCTTATGGCTTATACATTTATAGATATTATACATATATAATAGTCTTATGGTATATATTACTTATATTTAAGTAGCATTGTTATATATGCTACATATATATATGTTATATATAGTACCTATCCTATAGTATACGTCCTATTTATTACTTGCATATAAGTAATCCTATATATTACATATATTATGTGTATTATTATTATGTAATTTTATGTAACAATTACTGTTTACATACATTTTTATGTAAGTAATACTATTTATATATGTATTATAAATTATTATGACATTATGGTATATATGCTATTTACTGTTTATATTTAAGTATTACATGTATTATTATGGTATGTATACTTATTACTTATGTATTATATATTATTATAGTACATGTACCACTTACATATGTATTGTATATTATGGTTTATAGACACTACTTATTACTTATATATATCATGTATATGATAGTATTACAATATCTACTACTTACATCTGTGTTGTATAGCGTGATAGTATATATGTGTAGTATTCTACTTATCCTCTAAAACTCAATTCAAATACCACCTACTCCATCCTCGATTCACCTCTTCCCTGATTCCAGAGAACATCACGACTTCCCCTTTAAATGTCATTGAGTACTCTGGTTTTCCATTCTATAAGATACCCATTGTGCTATCAAAGATTATCTATTATAGTTACACATTTTTGTCTTCTCCACCCATGTCTCTATAGGCTCCAGATGCTTATTTAAACATCATTGCTTCTTCAGCTCCCAGAACAGTCCTCAGCACACAGTTGTGGTTGTAGTTTGTCCTTTCTGGAAGAGGCCCATGACATCAGCAAGATGATGGCATGCCTTGCAATTGAATTGAATTTGAGGGAGAGAGAGCTATGTAAAGTCACCAGCCTCATTTTCTCCTCCACAACCACCTGGGCCTAGTAGCCAGATATAGATCAAGACAACTGGAAATGACCCAGGATGCCATGGGAGACCAATGCCCATTCAGTGAATAGGCATGTTTAAGGAGTGAATCAAGGAATGATCCCATTTACAAACATCAAATTGGGAGGAGAAGACCTTCTGAGTTGCTGGCCGAAAGAGAAACAATTACTATTTACATTCACTCGGAGTCTAGTGGACCTAAAATTTAACCATTAAATGGTGCTTGGACAGGGACCTATTGTTTTCCAATCAATTATAACCAGAGGGAATTGGGTTTAAGGCATGGTATTTAAGAAAGAAATCTAGCCTGTAAGCCCCAAAATATCTGGTTAGGTAAAAGTTAACAGAATGAATAAACTAGGGACTGGATAAATAGGAAAGACAAATGATGTGACATGTCATTGAATCTTATTTCTGCCTGAAGAAGAGATTCTGTGATGCGTTGTACCAGTGCCTAGCTGTGTGCTCTTCAATAACTGATTCAACTTCTTTATAAATTCTTGCTCTTTAAAGTATGGAAATGAACACATTTCGCCTTTACCTGAGTCATAGTGAAGAACTATGGAGATAATGGGTTCAACAAGTGAGTCAAGGTGAACATACTGCCCTATGCAAGATGCATGCTCATTCAGGAGTGAATTCTTTTTTTTTTTTCATATTAAAAATATTTCCACATTAGTCACGTTGTGAAAGAAGAATCAGAACAAAAGGGAAAAATCATGAGAAAGAAAAAAGAGAGAAAATAATATACTTTGACTTACATTCAGACTCCATAACTCTTTCTCTGGATGTGGATAGAACTTTCCATCATGAGTCTTTTGGAGAAGAGGAAGTCTAACACAGTCAGTCATCACACAACGTAGCTGTTACTGTGTATAGTGTTCTCCTGGTTCTGCTTACTTCACTCAGCATCAGCTCATGCAAATATTTCCAGGTTTTTCTGAAGTCTGCCTGTTCATCATTTCTTTTAGAACAATAGTAATCCATTACATTCATATACCACAACTAGTTCAGCCATTCTCCAATTAATGGGCATCCCCTCAATTTCCAATTCTTTGCCATCACAAAAAGAGCTGCTATAAATATTTCTGTACATGTGAGTCTTGCTCCCTTTTTATGATCTCTTTGGGATATAGCCCTAGTAGTGGTATTGCTGGATTGAAGAGTATGCATAGTTTTATAGCCCTTTGGGCATAGTCCCAAATTGATCTCCAGAATGTCTGGATCACAACTCCACCAAAAATGCATTAGTATTCTGATTTTTCCCACATCTTTTCCAACATTTATTGTTTTCCAGTTTTGTCATGTTAGCCTATCTGATAAGTGTGATGCGGTACCTCAGAGTTTTTTAATTTGCATTTCCCTAAGCAATAGTGATTTAGAGCATTTTTCTTCATATGACTACAGATAGCTTTAATTTCTTCATCTGAAAACTGTCCATTCATGTTCAGGAGTGCATTCTTCCAGAGTGACTTGCTTTGCAGAGTTCCAGTGCCAGGAAACCAATATCTATTTGCAGACTTTAGCATCACTTATTTATTTCTTCCTATGCTATGGGGTGTCAGTTGGGTGCTTTAGCATCCTTTAGTGACAGAAAGCGGAGTTAAGCTCAAGGACTACGTGACTTCAAGTGGTTGCTGCAT
Source organism: Notamacropus eugenii (assembly GCF_028372415.1). Lineage (NCBI taxonomy): Eukaryota > Metazoa > Chordata > Mammalia > Diprotodontia > Macropodidae > Notamacropus > Notamacropus eugenii. The sequence goes on from NC_092873.1 coordinate 483,864,477, forward strand.
GCTTTGTCTCTAGAACTCAGGCTGAGACACTGTTGTCTTTGACAGCTCATAAGCATCTACCAAAATAGAATCTAATTCAGTAAATACAATGGGTAGCTGATGTTGTGTCCCTTCCTGGAGAACTAGTATACCATTTAACATTTCCAAAAAGTTCCAGGCATCATGGAGAATGGATTCTCACTATATAGCTCAGAAAAGGGTTAAAAGGGAATTTCCAAGGGCTCTGAACTGGGAATCAGGACACCTAGGTTCTAGTCTTAGAACTTCCTATGTGACCTTTGCAAGTCACTTCTTGTCTCTAGGCCTCATTTTTCCCCAATTCTAGAAACTCAGAGTTTGATGGGACCCCAGAGGCCATCTAGTTCAACTTATAATTGATCAAGAATTCCCTTAACAAGCTAGTTGATGAGGTCACTTAGCTTTTGCTGGATCTCTAGTAAGAGGGAAGTCAGTAAGGACTTAAGCAATTTTTTCTTCGTTAGCAAGTTTTTTCCTAATTTAAGTCTAAATTTGTTTCTTTTCAATCCACCCTCCCCCCACTTCTCCTAGTTCTGCCCTCTGGGACCAAACAGGATGTTTAATCCCTCTTTCATATGGTAGACCTTGAAATATTTGACCATTGTCATGCCTTTCTTAGATCTCTTCCATAGGTTTAACATCCTCATTTCCTTGAGCTGACATAATATTAATACCCTTAGAGTTACAGGATCAGAGCTTTTTAGTAAGAATAGAATTCAGAGATCATATAGAGATCATTCAAACAATTCCAACCTGCCTATTAAATGAGGTAATATTTGTAAAATACTTAGCACAGTTCCCAATATGCCAGGCCTAGAGGCCTGAGGGCTACCCGAGTCTTCTTACCTCACCTCCCGAGGTCTTCGGTTGGCCAAACCAGATACTCGTATGAGAGAAAGGACGTTCCAGAGTCGAACAAGGGTTGAGCTTTATTTCAGGGTCTAGTTACAAGTGCAGGGGAATTCTTCCTTAGGAGGGAGCGAAGAATCTCCCAAGGAGGCAAAGATCTTACAATAAGAGATTGGAAGTAGAAGTATAAGCGGGGAGAGAGGGGGAGGGGAGAGAGGAGAGAGGAAAAGCGGAGCCTTCTGTCCTGTCCACTCCGCGCCCCTCCGCCCAAGAGAACTTTCAGGCTTTCCTGATCCTACTTAAACTCTTCAGCAGCATAGTTTGCATCTGAATACCGTGCTGTTAGATAACAATAGTGTGCCCAGATCCGGGACAATCTCGAGGGCGGGGAGAGCTCTCTCCCATCACGTTTCTCACGGGAAGAGGCGGAAATACACGAGATAGCTCGGTTCACCTCAATTCCCAGTCGTTTCCTGGGGGGTCTCGTGAGAACTCTAAGATTTAGAAGTTCCCACCTTTACCCGCCCGAGACTGTCCACATGGAATTGAGCTTCCAACCCTAGCACCAATACATAGTTGGTGCTAAATAAATACTTGTTTCCTTCTTCTCTTGTACTTACAAGTAGCTTTGTGATACAGTGGATAGAGTGCCAGGCCTGGAGTCAGGAAGGCCTACTAGCTGTGTGATCCTGGGAGCGTCATTTAACCTCTGTTAGCCTCAGTTTCCTCAACTGTAAAATGGGGATCACAATAACATCTCTCTCCCAAGGTTATTGTGAGGATCAAATGAGATAACATTTGCCATACACTTACCATAGTGCCTGGCATCTATCTAGTTGGTAGTTAATAAATGCTTGTTTCCTTCCTACCCAATTCTACTATTGTCTAGTTTCCTCTTACATCAAATAAGGAGATCTAACTAATCCAGTGCTTCTCTGAACAAATCTGACCACACCTGGGGGCCAGAATTCTGAATGCTGGTCTGGGAGACTTGGAATAATGTTGCTCTGGGAGACCAGGGCAAAAGGTGAGAGTTGTGTAGCAAAAAGGAGAAGGAAGAAGAAGAAGAAGAAGAAGAAGAAGAAGAAGAAGAAGAAGAAGAAGAAGAAGAAGAAGAAGAAGAAGGAGGAGGAGGAGGAGGAGGAGGAGGAGGAGGAAGAGGAGAAAGAGGAGAAGGAAGAGGAGGAGAAATGAACCTTTTCATACTGAGAATATTATTGCTCATTTATTTATGGACATCCTTTTTGTAGATGCATATTTAATATATGCTTTGATTGTAGCAGGTGCTTGATAAATATGCTCATTTTTTCAATGAATTTTGGAGGTAAAAATTTATTAACACCAACATTTTCTTGTGGAACTCCAATCATATGATTTGGGGTATATGGTTCCCTTGAATATAGCTTGGGAAAGACTTGAATAGAGATTATGTCTAAGATATTATCCTGGTCCAACAAGTTTCTATGACTTCTGATTTCTTTAAAAATTAAGTCACTCTTTCTTGCCTCTTATTCCTTCCTCCCCTCCACAAACACAAATTCCAAGAAGTTGCCTGACTTTTTTCCTCCTGATAGTTGTAAAAAAAAATGGTATTAAATTAAAATCATGAAACCATAAAGTCTCAGAATTGGAAGGGACATTACAATGATCATCTAGTCCAATCCAATACTCCAATAGACAGTGGGGTAGTGAATAGAGCAGTGGGACTGATGTCAGGAATAGTCATCTTTGTGAGTTCAAATCTGGCCTCAGATATTCACTAGCAGTGTGACCCTGTGTCATCTAACCCTGTTTGTCTCAGTTTCCTCATCTAAAGAATGAGCTGGAGGAGAAAATGGTAAATCATTCCAGTATTTTTGCCAAGAAAACCCCCAAAAGGGTCACAGATATGACTGAACAACAATAAAATTGATTGAGAAGTCAAGCAGAATAAGTCTAACCTTTTCTGTTGTTGTTTGCTTTTGGTTTTGATTTTCACAAAATAACTCTTTTCTTCAAATTATTGCAACAGGAATCATGG